>NC_138549.1:115133508-115712339 GCF_964273705.1 Natrix helvetica | reverse complement strand
TGCCATCGGCACCAGGAACAACCGGAAGCCGACCCACCTCTGAGATATTGGAACAATGCTATCATGTCTCCCCTAGTCCTTCTTTCTCTTAAGCTAAACATACCCAGTTCCTGCAACCGTTCTTCATATGTTTTAGTCTCCAGTCCCCTAATCATCTTTGTTGCTCTTCTCTGCACTCTTTCTAGAGTCTTCACATCTTTTTTACATCGTGGCGACCAGAACTGAATGCAGTATTCCAAGTGTGGCCTTACCAAGGCATTATAAAGTAGTATTAACACTTCACGTGATCTTGAGTCTATCCCTCTGTTGATGGGTTGGCTTTTTTGGCAGCTGCTGCACACTGCTGGATCATATTTAAATGGTTGTCCACTAGGACTCCAAGATCCCTTTCACAGTTAGTACTACTGAGCAAGGTATCACCTATACTGTACCTGTGCATTCCATTTTTGTTGCCTAAATGTAGAACCTTACTCTTTTCACCATTGAATTTCATTTTATTAGATAGTGCCCAATGTTCAAGTTTGTCAAGATCTTTCTGTATCTTAAGCCTATCTTCTGGAGTGTTGGCTATTCCTGCCAGCTTGGTATCATTTGCAAATTTGGTGAGTTCCCCATTTATTCCCTCATCCAAATCATTGATGAAGATGTTGAAGAGTACTGGGCCTAAAACAGAGCCTTGGGGTACTCCACTGCATACTTCCCTCCATGTAGATGCAGTTCCATGGAAAACTACATGTTGAGTGCGGTTGGTCAGCCAGTTACGAATCCATCTGGTGGTGATGCTGTCTAACCCACATTCTTCTATTTTATCTAGTAGTAGGTTATGGTCTACCTTATCAAAAGCCTTACTGAAGTCCAAGTAAACTATATCGACGGCATTCCTCTGGTCCACTAATTTTGTCACATTATCAAAGAATGCAATAAGATTAGTCTGGCATGATCTGTTTTTGACAAATCCATGTTGGCTTTTGGCTATTACTTTGTTTGCTTCTAGGTGTTTGCAAATTCGTTGCTTGATTATTTTTTCCAGAATCTTTCCTGGTATTGAGGTTAGGCTGATAGGTCTGTAGTTTCCTGGATCTATTTTTTTCCCTTTTTTGAAGATGGGAACCACATCAGCTCTTTTCCAGTCCTCTGGTAGTTCCCCGGTGTTCCAGGATCTCTGAAAGATATAATTCAGTGGCTCTGAGATCTCGTCTGCTAGTTCCTTCAGAACCCTGGGGTGTAATCCATCCGGTCCTGGTGATTTGAACTCATCTAGGGTAGACAGGTGCTCACTTACCATTTTCTTCCCTATTTCAATTTGTGTTCCTAATCTGATTTTTGTGGTGCTGCTTTTGATAGGTTGGACTGTTTTATCCCTTTGTGTAAAGACAGATACAAAACATGAGTTAAATAGTTCTGCTTTCTCCATGTTGCTTGTCACCTTCTTGCCACTTTCTCCTAGCAATGGACCAATTGTTTCCTTAACTTTTTTCTTGTTTTTAACATGTTGGAAGAAGCTTTTTTTGTTAATTTTTACTTTTGTGGCAAGCCTTTCTTCATTGTGAGCCTTAGCTTTCCTCACTTCATCTTTACAGGCTCGGGCTATTTGCTGATATTCTGCCTTAGTTATGTCCCCCTCCTTCCACTTTTTATACTTACCTTTTTTGTCTTTCAGTTTGTCAGATAGTTCTTTATGCAGCCATGCTGGTTTCTTTTGGGAGCTGTTATTTTTCTTCTTCATTGGTGTTGTCCTAGACTGGGCTTTTGTAATCTCATTTTTCAAAATGTCCCAAGCTTCTTGAGTTGTTTTCCCCTTGAGGATTCTCATCCATGGAATTTTTCCCAAGCTTTCTCTAAATTTATTGAAATTAGCTTTCTTAAAGTCCAAGACTCTAGTTTGGCTTTGTTCTACTACTTGTGTTTGCATAATGTTGAATTCCAATATTGCATGGTCACTTGCTCCCAGGGTTCCTATGGCTTCAACACCTTCTATCATTTCCTCTCTGTTAGTGAGAATTAAGTCCAATATGGCTGATCCCCTTGTTTCCTTCTCTACTTTTTGGAAAACAAAGTTGTCTGCTAGGTTTGTTAGGAACCTGTTGGATCTTCCACTTGGTGCAGAGTTTGTTTCCCAGTTGATGTCAGGGTAGTTAAAATCTCCCATTACTATTGTGGTGTGCTTCCTACATACCTTAGTTAGGTGACTAGCAAAAAGTTCATCTACTTCCTCTGCTTGGTTGGGTGGCCTGTAATATAGACCTATGGCAATGTCATTTCCCCCACAACCTTTAATATTGACCAAAATGCATTCAAGATAGTTCTCATCATTGTTGTGCTCTATTTCTGTAGAGACGTAGTTATTTCTTATATATAGTGCAACTCCACCTCCTCTTTTATTTGGTCTATTTCTTTTAAATAATTTAAATCCTTCTAGCTGTATGTTCCATTTGTCATAACATAACATAACCAAGTAAGCCTTTAAATGCATCTACTATGTCTTTCCTAATCTGTTGATTACGGGTTTGAATTAAGTCCTTAATTCCAGACATTTCATCAGACACATCTTTAAAAGCATTTGAAATCTTTTCCTCCAAAACAACGGCTTGGTCCTTTAATGCATTTTGGAGATCCTCAAGTGTCAGAGTTTTTGTTTCTGCTGGGGGTAATAAAGATTGTAATTTTGTGTCTGGGCTGGGGAATTACCAGCACTCTTGGAAATGTTTAATTTTGCTTGTTTTGAAGCCATTTTGAAATATTTAAACAAACTTTTCAGCGGCCAGTTTATTAAGTCCAAAAATTCCACCTATTCCCCCAGGTTTGTTAACCAATACTTTTTCCTTAGATCTTAAACTCTTGAGTCTTTTAACATCGTTAACAGGCAGTTAAATGCTGTCCCTTTTAAGTTTCACTTTCGACACACCCCTTGGATGATGTCCATTTTGTTCTGTGGATTCATGGAGGGGTAACCCTAACCCTAAATGGAATTCTGCAGAATGGGATTTTCCCATGTATTTTGCCAGGAAATGTACATAAGGCCAGCTCAAAAGGCGTGGCCTCTCCTAAACATACCGACTGGCTCCGAGTCCAATGGCAATGTCCGTTTTGCTCTGCAAATTCATGGAGAGCTAACCCTAACCCTAAGTGGAATTTTCCCGAATGGGATTTTCCCATGTATTTGGCAAGGAAATGTACAAAAGGCTAGCACAAACGGTGTGCCCCCTCCTTACCACACCGACAGGCTCTGATTCCAAAGGCGATGTCAGTTTTGCTCTGCAAATTCATGGAGAGCTAACCCTAACCCTAAGTGGAATTTTCCAGAATGGGATTTTTCCATGTATTTTGCCACAAAATGTACATAAGGCAGGCTGAAAAGGTGTGGCCCCTCCAAACATACCGACCGGCTCCGAGTTCAATGGCGGTCTGTTTTGCTCTGCAAATTCATGGAGAGCTAACCCTAACCCTAAGTGGAATTTTCCCGAGTGGGATTTTCCCATGTATTTGGCAAGGAAATGTACAAAAGGCTAGCACAAACGGTGTGCCCCCTTCTTACCACACCGACAGGATCTGATTCCAAAGGCGATGTCCATTTTGCTCTGCAAATTCATCAAGAGCTAACCCTAACCCTAAGTGGAATTTTCCAGAATGGGATTTTTCCATGTATTTTGCCACAAAATGTACATAAGGCCGGGTCAAAAGGCTTGCCCACTAATAACCATACCGACTGGCTCTGAATCCAATGATGATGTCCAGTTTGCTCGGTGGATTCATGGAGAGGTAACCCTAACCATAAGTCGAATTTTCCTGAGTGGGATTTTTCGATGTATTTTGCCAAGAAATGTACATAAGGCCGGCTCAAAAGGCAAGCCCCTTCCTTACCATACTGAGGGGCTCTGAATCCAATGGCGATGTCCGTTTAGCTCTACAAATTCATAGAGAGGTATCCCTAACCCTAAGTGGAATTTTCCAGAATGGGATTTTCCCATGTATGTTGCAAGGAAATGTACATAAGGCTGGCGCAAAGGGTGAGCCCCCTCCTAAACATACTGACCGGCTCAAGGTCCAATGGCGATGTCCGTTTTGCTCTGCAAATTCATGGAGAGATAATCCTAACCCTAAATGGAATTTTCCCGAATGGGATTTTCCCATGTATTATGCCAGGAAATGTACATAAGTCTGGCTCAAAATCTGTACCCCCTCCAATGATATAGACGGGCTACGAATGCAATGGCGATTTCTGATTTGCTCTGCGAATTCATGGAGAGGTAACCCTAACCCTAAGTGGAATTTTCCAGAATGGGATTTTCCGATGTATTTTGCCAGGAAGTGTACGAAAGTCTGGCTCAAAAGGCATGGCCCCTCCTAAACATACCGACCGACTCAAGGTCCAATGGCGATATCCATTTTGCTATGCAAATTCATGGAGGGGTAAACCTAACCCTAAATGGAATTCTCCAGAATGGGATTTTTCCATGTATTTTGCATCAAAATGTACATAAGGCAGGCTGAAAAGGTGTGGCCCCTCCTAAACATATCGACCAGCTCTGAATCCAATGGTGATGTCCGTTTTGTTCTGCGAATTCATGGAGAGGTAACCCTAACCCTAAGTGGAATTTTCCTGACTTGGATTTTCTCATGGATTTTGCCAGGAAATGTAAATATGTCCAGCTCAAAAGGTGTGCCCGGCCCTAACCATTCCGAGGAGCTCCGAATCCCATGGCAATGGCCGTTTTGCTCTGCGAATTGATGGAGAGGTAACCTAACCGTAATAGGAGTTTTCCCGAGTGGGACTTTCCCATGTATTTTTCCAGGAAATGTCGGCTCAAAAGGCTTGCCCACTCCTAACATACCGACTGGTTCTGAATCCAATGATGATGTCCATTTTGCTGTGTGGATTCATGGAGGGGTAACCCTAACCTTAAATGGAATTCTCCAGAATGGGATTTTCCCATGTATTTTGCCAGGAAATGTACATGAGGCCGTCTCAAAAGGCGTGGCCTCTCCTAAACATACCGACCGGCTCTGAGTCCAATGGTGATGTCTGTTTTGCTCTGCAAATTCATGGAGAGCTAACCCTAACCCTAATTGGAATTATTATTATTATTATTATTATTATTATTATTATTATTATTATTATTATTATTATTATTATTATTATTATTATTATTATTATTATTATTATTATTATTATTATTATTATTATTATTTTCCCGAGTGTGATTTTCTCATGGATTTTGCCACAAAATGTACATAAGGCAGGCTGAAAAGGTGTGGCCCCTCCTAAACATATTGACCAGCTCTGAATCCAATGGTGATGTCCGATTTGCTCTGCAAATTCATGGAGAGCTAACCCTAACCCTAAGTGGAATTTTCCAGAATGGGATTTTTCCATGTATTTTGCCACAAAATGTACATAAGGCAGGATGTAAAGGTGTGGCCCCTCCTAAACATATCGACCAGCTCTGAATCCAATGGTGATGTCCGTTTTGTTCTGCGAATTCATGGAGAGGTAACCCTAACCCTAAGTGGAATTTTCCTGACTGGGATTTTCCGTATTCCGGCCTTACGTATTTTGCCAGGAAATGTACAAAAGTCTGGCTGAAAAGGCATGGCCCCGCCTAAACATACCGACCGGCTCAAGGTCCAATGGCGATATCCGTTTTGCTCTGCGAATTCATGGAGGGGTAACCCTAACCCTAAATGGAATTCTCCAGAATGGGATTTTCCCATGTATTTTGCCAGGAAATGTACATAAGGCCGGCTCAAAAGGTGTGGCCTCTCCAAAACATACCGACCGGCTCCAAGTCCAATGGCGATGTCCGTTTTGCTCTGCAAATTCATGGAGAGCTAACCCTAACCCTAAGTGGAATTTTCCAGAATGGAATTTTCCCAGGTATTTTGCCAGGAAATGTACATAAGCCCCGCTCAAAAGGCGTGGCCCGCCCTCACCATTCCGACGGACTCCGGATCCAATGGTGATGTCCATTTTGTTCTGCGAATTCATGGAGAGGTAACCCTAACCCTAAGTGGAATTTCCCTGACTGGGATTTTCCGATGTATTTTGCCAGGAAATGTACGAAAGTCTGGCTCAAAAGGCATGGCCCCGCCTAAACATACCGACCGGCTCAAGGTCCAATGGCGATATCCGTTTTGCTCTGCAAATTCATGGAGGGGTAACCCTAACCCTAAATGGAATTCTCCACAATGGGATTTTCCCATGTGTTTTGCCAGGAAATGTACATAAGGCAGGCTGAAAAGGTGTGGCCCCTCCTAAACATATCGACCAGCTCTGAATCCAATGGTGATGTCCGTTTTGTTCTGCAAATTCATGGAGAGGTAACAATAACCCTAAATGGAATTTTCCTGACTGGGATTTTCCCATGTATTTTGCCAGGAAATGTACATAAGGCCGGCTCAAAAGGCGTGGCCTCTCCTAAACATACCGACCGGCTCCGAGTCCAATGGCGATGTCCGTTTTGCTCTGCAAATTCATGGAGAGCTAACCCTAACCCTAAGTGGAATTTTCCCGAATGGGATTTTCCCATGGATTTTGCCAGGAAATGTACATATGTCCAGCTCAAAAGGTGTGCCTGGCCCTAACCATTCCGAGGAGCTCCGAATCCAATGGCAATGGCGTTTTTGCTCTATGAATTGATGGAGAGGTAACCTTAACCCTAATATGAGTTTTCCCGAGTGGGACTTTCCCATGTATTTTTCCAGGAAATGTCGGCTCAAAAGGCTTCCCACTACTAACCATACCGACCGGCTCCGAGTCCAATGGCGATCTCCGTTTTGCTCTGCAAATTCATGGAGAGCTAACCCTAACCCTAAGTGGATTTTCCCGATTGGGATTTTCCCATGTATTTGGCAAGGAAATGTACAAAAGGCTAGCACAAACGGTGTGCCCCCTCCTTACCACACCGACAGGCTCTGATTCCAAAGGCGATGTCCGTTTTGCTCTGCAAATTCATGGGGAGCTAACCCTAACACTAAGTGAAATTTTACTGAGTGGAATTTTCTCATGCATTTTGCCATGAAATGTACAAATGGCTAGCTCAAATAGTGTGCCCCCACCTTACCATACCGATAGGCTCTGAATCCAAAGGCGATTTCCTTTTTCTTCTGCGAATTCATGGAGAGGTAACCTTAACCCTAAGTGGAATTGTCCAGAATGGAATTTTCCTATGTATTTTGCCAGGAAAAGTACATAAGGCCGGCTCAAAAGGCGTGGCCTCTCCTAAACATACCGACCGGCTCCGAGTCCAATGGTGATGTCCGTTTTGCTCTGCAAATTCATGGAGAGCTAACCCTAACCCTAAGTGGAATTTTCCCGAATGGGATTTTCCCATGTATTTGGCAAGGAAATGTACAAAAGGCTAGCACAAACGGTGTGCCCCCTCCTTACCACACCGACAGGCTCTGATTCCAAAGGCGATGTCCGTTTTGCTCTGCAAATTCATGGGGAGCTAACCCTAACACTAAGTGAAATTTTACTGAGTGGAATTTTCTCATCCATTTTGCCATGAAATGTACAAATGGCTAGCTCAAATAGTGTGCCCCCACCTTACCATACCGATGGGCTCTGAATCCATAGGCGATTTCCTTTTTCTTCTGCGAATTGATGGAGGGGTAACCTAACCCTAAATGGAATTCTCCAGAATGGGATTTTTCCATGTATTTTGCATCAAAATGTACATAAGGCAGGCTGAAAAGGTGTGGCCCCTCCTAAACATATCGACCAGCTCTGAATCCAATGGTGATGTCCGTTTTGTTCTGCGAATGCATGGAGAGGTAACCCTAACCCTAAGTGGAATTTTCCTGACTTGGATTTTCTCATGGATTTTGCCAGGAAATGTAAATATGTCCAGCTCAAAAGGTGTGCCCGGCCCTAACCATTCCGAGGAGCTCCGAATCCCATGGCAATGGCCGTTTTGCTCTGCGAATTGATGGAGAGGTAACCTAACCCTAATAGGAGTTTTCCCGAGTGGGACTTTCCCATGTATTTTTCCAGGAAATGTCGGCTCAAAAGGCTTGCCCACTCCTAACATACCGACTGGTTCTGAATCCAATGATGATGTCCATTTTGCTGTGTGGATTCATGGAGGGGTAACCCTAACCTTAAATGGAATTCTCCAGAATGGGATTTTCCCATGTATTTTGCCAGGAAATGTACATGAGGCCGTCTCAAAAGGCGTGGCCTCTCCTAAACATACCGACCGGCTCTGAGTCCAATGGTGATGTCTGTTTTGCTCAGCAAATTCATGGAGAGCTAACCCTAACCCTAAGTCGAATTTTCCCGAATGGGATTTTCCCATGTATTTTGCCACAAAATGTAGAGAAGGCAGGCTGAAACGGTGTGGCCCATCCTAAACATACCGACCGGCTCCGAGGTCAATGGTGATGTCTGTTTTGCTCTGCAAATTCATGGAGAGCTAACCCTAACCCTAATTGGAATTTTTATTATTATTATTATTATTATTATTATTATTATTATTATTATTATTATTATTATTATTATTATTATTATTATTATTATTATTATTATTATTATTATTATTATTATTTTCCCGAGTGTGATTTTCTCATGGATTTTGCCACAAAATGTACATAAGGCAGGCTGAAAAGGTGTGGCCCCTCCTAAACATATTGACCACCTCTGAATCCAATGGTGATGTCCGTTTTGCTGTGCAAATTCATGGAGAGCTAACCCTAACGCTAAGTGGAATGTTCCCGAATGGGATTTTCCCATGTATTTGGCAAGGAAATGTACAAAAGGCTAGCACAAATGGTGTGCCCTCTCTTTACCACACCGAGAGGCTCTGATTCCAAAGGCGATGTCCGTTTTGCTCTGCAAATTCATGGAGAGCTAACCCTAACCCTAAGTGGAATTTTCCAGAATGGGATTTTTCCATGTATTTTGCCACAAAATGTACATAAGGCAGGATGAAAAGGTGTGGCCCCTCCTAAACATATCGACCAGCTCTGAATCCAATGGTGATGTCCGTTTTGTTCTGCGAATTCATGGAGAGGTAACCCTAACCCTAAGTGGAATTTTCCTGACTGGGATTTTCCGTATTCCGGCCTTACGTATTTTGCCAGGAAATGTACAAAAGTCTGGCTGAAAAGGCATGGCCCCGCCTAAACATACCGACCGGCTCAAGGTCCAATGGCGATATCCGTTTTGCTCTGCAAATTCATGGAGGGGTAACCCTAACCCTAAATGGAATTCTCCAGAATGGGATTTTCCCATGTATTTTGCCAGGAAATGTACATAAGGCCGGCTCAAAAGGTGTGGCCTCTCCAAAACATACCGACCGGCTCCAAGTCCAATGGCGATGTCCGTTTTGCTCTGCAAATTCATGGAGAGCTAACCCTAACCCTAAGTGGAATTTTCCAGAATGGAATTTTCCCAGGTATTTTGCCAGGAAATGTACATAAGCCCCGCTCAAAAGGCGTGGCCCGCCCTCACCATTCCGACGGACTCCGGATCCAATGGTGATGTCCATTTTGTTCTGCGAATTCATGGAGAGGTAACCCTAACCCTAAGTGGAATTTCCCTGACTGGGATTTTCCGATGTATTTTGCCAGGAAATGTACGAAAGTCTGGCTCAAAAGGCATGGCCCCGCCTAAACATACCGACCGGCTCAAGGTCCAATGGCGATATCCGTTTTGCTCTGCAAATTCATGGAGGGGTAACCCTAACCCTAAATGGAATTCTCCACAATGGGATTTTCCCATGTGTTTTGCCAGGAAATGTACATAAGGCAGGCTGAAAAGGTGTGGCCCCTCCTAAACATATCGACCAGCTCTGAATCCAATGGTGATGTCCGTTTTGTTCTGCAAATTCATGGAGAGGTAACAATAACCCTAAATGGAATTTTCCTGACTGGGATTTTCCCATGTATTTTGCCAGGAAATGTACATAAGGCCGGCTCAAAAGGCGTGGCCTCTCCTAAACATACCGACCGGCTCCGAGTCCAATGGCGATGTCCGTTTTGCTCTGCAAATTCATGGAGAGCTAACCCTAACCCTAAGTGGAATTTTCCCGAATGGGATTTTCCCATGGATTTTGCCAGGAAATGTACATATGTCCAGCTCAAAAGGTGTGCCTGGCCCTAACCATTCCGAGGAGCTCCGAATCCAATGGCAATGGCGTTTTTGCTCTATGAATTGATGGAGAGGTAACCTTAACCCTAATATGAGTTTTCCCGAGTGGGACTTTCCCATGTATTTTTCCAGGAAATGTCGGCTCAAAAGGCTTCCCACTACTAACCATACCGACCGGCTCCGAGTCCAATGGCGATCTCCGTTTTGCTCTGCAAATTCATGGAGAGCTAACCCTAACCCTAAGTGGATTTTCCCGATTGGGATTTTCCCATGTATTTGGCAAGGAAATGTACAAAAGGCTAGCACAAACGGTGTGCCCCCTCCTTACCACACCGACAGGCTCTGATTCCAAAGGCGATGTCCGTTTTGCTCTGCAAATTCATGGGGAGCTAACCCTAACACTAAGTGAAATTTTACTGAGTGGAATTTTCTCATGCATTTTGCCATGAAATGTACAAATGGCTAGCTCAAATAGTGTGCCCCCACCTTACCATACCGATAGGCTCTGAATCCAAAGGCGATTTCCTTTTTCTTCTGCGAATTCATGGAGAGGTAACCTTAACCCTAAGTGGAATTGTCCAGAATGGAATTTTCCTATGTATTTTGCCAGGAAAAGTACATAAGGCCGGCTCAAAAGGCGTGGCCTCTCCTAAACATACCGACCGGCTCCGAGTCCAATGGTGATGTCCGTTTTGCTCTGCAAATTCATGGAGAGCTAACCCTAACCCTAAGTGGAATTTTCCCGAATGGGATTTTCCCATGTATTTGGCAAGGAAATGTACAAAAGGCTAGCACAAACGGTGTGCCCCCTCCTTACCACACCGAGAGGCTCTGTTTCCAAAGGCGATGTCCGTTTTGCTCTGCAAATTCATGGAGAGCTAACCCTAACCCTAAGTGGAATTTTCCAGAATGGGATTTTTCCATGTATTTTGCCACAAAATGTACATAAGGCAGGCTGAAAAGGTGTGGCCCCTCCTAAACATACGAACTGGCTCCGAGTCCAATGGCGATGTCCGTTTTGCTCTGCGAATTCATGGAGAGGTAACCCTAACCCTAAGTGGAATTTTTCTGACTGGGATTTTCTCATGGATTTTGCCACAAAATGTACATATGTCCAGCTCAAAAGGTGTGCCTGGCCCTAACCATTCCGAGGAGCTCCGAATCCAATGGCAATGGCGTTTTTGCTCTACGAATTGATGGAGAGGTAACCCTAACCCTAATATGAGTTTTCCCGAGTGGGACTTTCCCATGTATTTTTCCAGGAAATATCGGCTCAAAAGGCTTCCCACTACTATCCATACCGACCGGCTCCGAGTCCAATGGCGATCTCCGTTTTGCTCTGCAAATTCATGGAGAGCTAACCCTAACCCTAAGTGGATTTTCCCGATTGGGATTTTCCCATGTATTTGGCAAGGAAATGTACAAAAGGCTAGCACAAACGGTGTGCCCCCTCCTTACCACACCGACAGGCTCTGATTCCAAAGGCGATGTCCGTTTTGCTCTGCAAATTCATGGGGAGCTAACCCTAACACTAAGTGAAATTTTACTGAGTGGAATTTTCTCATCCATTTTGCCATGAAATGTACAAATGGCTAGCTCAAATAGTGTGCCCCCACCTTACCATACCGATGGGCTCTGAATCCATAGGCGATTTCCTTTTTCTTCTGCGAATTGATGGAGGGGTAACCTAACCCTAAATGGAATTCTCCAGAATGGGATTTTTCCATGTATTTTGCATCAAAATGTACATAAGGCAGGCTGAAAAGGTGTGGCCCCTCCTAAACATATCGACCAGCTCTGAATCCAATGGTGATGTCCGTTTTGTTCTGCGAATGCATGGAGAGGTAACCCTAACCCTAAGTGGAATTTTCCTGACTTGGATTTTCTCATGGATTTTGCCAGGAAATGTAAATATGTCCAGCTCAAAAGGTGTGCCCGGCCCTAACCATTCCGAGGAGCTCCGAATCCCATGGCAATGGCCGTTTTGCTCTGCGAATTGATGGAGAGGTAACCTAACCCTAATAGGAGTTTTCCCGAGTGGGACTTTCCCATGTATTTTTCCAGGAAATGTCGGCTCAAAAGGCTTGCCCACTCCTAACATACCGACTGGTTCTGAATCCAATGATGATGTCCATTTTGCTGTGTGGATTCATGGAGGGGTAACCCTAACCTTAAATGGAATTCTCCAGAATGGGATTTTCCCATGTATTTTGCCAGGAAATGTACATGAGGCCGTCTCAAAAGGCGTGGCCTCTCCTAAACATACCGACCGGCTCTGAGTCCAATGGTGATGTCTGTTTTGCTCAGCAAATTCATGGAGAGCTAACCCTAACCCTAAGTCGAATTTTCCCGAATGGGATTTTCCCATGTATTTTGCCACAAAATGTAGAGAAGGCAGGCTGAAACGGTGTGGCCCATCCTAAACATACCGACCGGCTCCGAGGTCAATGGTGATGTCTGTTTTGCTCTGCAAATTCATGGAGAGCTAACCCTAACCCTAATTGGAATTATTATTATTATTATTATTATTATTATTATTATTATTATTATTATTATTATTATTATTATTATTATTATTATTATTATTATTATTATTATTATTATTATTATTATTTTCCCGAGTGTGATTTTCTCATGGATTTTGCCACAAAATGTACATAAGGCAGGCTGAAAAGGTGTGGCCCCTCCTAAACATATTGACCACCTCTGAATCCAATGGTGATGTCCGTTTTGCTGTGCAAATTCATGGAGAGCTAACCCTAACGCTAAGTGGAATGTTCCCGAATGGGATTTTCCCATGTATTTGGCAAGGAAATGTACAAAAGGCTAGCACAAATGGTGTGCCCTCTCTTTACCACACCGAGAGGCTCTGATTCCAAAGGCGATGTCCGTTTTGCTCTGCAAATTCATGGAGAGCTAACCCTAACCCTAAGTGGAATTTTCCAGAATGGGATTTTTCCATGTATTTTGCCACAAAATGTACATAAGGCAGGATGAAAAGGTGTGGCCCCTCCTAAACATATCGACCAGCTCTGAATCCAATGGTGATGTCCGTTTTGTTCTGCGAATTCATGGAGAGGTAACCCTAACCCTAAGTGGAATTTTCCTGACTGGGATTTTCCGTATTCCGGCCTTACGTATTTTGCCAGGAAATGTACAAAAGTCTGGCTGAAAAGGCATGGCCCCGCCTAAACATACCGACCGGCTCAAGGTCCAATGGCGATATCCGTTTTGCTCTGCAAATTCATGGAGGGGTAACCCTAACCCTAAATGGAATTCTCCAGAATGGGATTTTCCCATGTATTTTGCCAGGAAATGTACATAAGGCCGGCTCAAAAGGTGTGGCCTCTCCAAAACATACCGACCGGCTCCAAGTCCAATGGCGATGTCCGTTTTGCTCTGCAAATTCATGGAGAGCTAACCCTAACCCTAAGTGGAATTTTCCAGAATGGAATTTTCCCAGGTATTTTGCCAGGAAATGTACATAAGCCCCGCTCAAAAGGCGTGGCCCGCCCTCACCATTCCGACGGACTCCGGATCCAATGGTGATGTCCATTTTGTTCTGCGAATTCATGGAGAGGTAACCCTAACCCTAAGTGGAATTTCCCTGACTGGGATTTTCCGATGTATTTTGCCAGGAAATGTACGAAAGTCTGGCTCAAAAGGCATGGCCCCGCCTAAACATACCGACCGGCTCAAGGTCCAATGGCGATATCCGTTTTGCTCTGCAAATTCATGGAGGGGTAACCCTAACCCTAAATGGAATTCTCCACAATGGGATTTTCCCATGTGTTTTGCCAGGAAATGTACATAAGGCAGGCTGAAAAGGTGTGGCCCCTCCTAAACATATCGACCAGCTCTGAATCCAATGGTGATGTCCGTTTTGTTCTGCAAATTCATGGAGAGGTAACAATAACCCTAAATGGAATTTTCCTGACTGGGATTTTCCCATGTATTTTGCCAGGAAATGTACATAAGGCCGGCTCAAAAGGCGTGGCCTCTCCTAAACATACCGACCGGCTCCGAGTCCAATGGCGATGTCCGTTTTGCTCTGCAAATTCATGGAGAGCTAACCCTAACCCTAAGTGGAATTTTCCCGAATGGGATTTTCCCATGGATTTTGCCAGGAAATGTACATATGTCCAGCTCAAAAGGTGTGCCTGGCCCTAACCATTCCGAGGAGCTCCGAATCCAATGGCAATGGCGTTTTTGCTCTATGAATTGATGGAGAGGTAACCTTAACCCTAATATGAGTTTTCCCGAGTGGGACTTTCCCATGTATTTTTCCAGGAAATGTCGGCTCAAAAGGCTTCCCACTACTAACCATACCGACCGGCTCCGAGTCCAATGGCGATCTCCGTTTTGCTCTGCAAATTCATGGAGAGCTAACCCTAACCCTAAGTGGATTTTCCCGATTGGGATTTTCCCATGTATTTGGCAAGGAAATGTACAAAAGGCTAGCACAAACGGTGTGCCCCCTCCTTACCACACCGACAGGCTCTGATTCCAAAGGCGATGTCCGTTTTGCTCTGCAAATTCATGGGGAGCTAACCCTAACACTAAGTGAAATTTTACTGAGTGGAATTTTCTCATGCATTTTGCCATGAAATGTACAAATGGCTAGCTCAAATAGTGTGCCCCCACCTTACCATACCGATAGGCTCTGAATCCAAAGGCGATTTCCTTTTTCTTCTGCGAATTCATGGAGAGGTAACCTTAACCCTAAGTGGAATTGTCCAGAATGGAATTTTCCTATGTATTTTGCCAGGAAAAGTACATAAGGCCGGCTCAAAAGGCGTGGCCTCTCCTAAACATACCGACCGGCTCCGAGTCCAATGGTGATGTCCGTTTTGCTCTGCAAATTCATGGAGAGCTAACCCTAACCCTAAGTGGAATTTTCCCGAATGGGATTTTCCCATGTATTTGGCAAGGAAATGTACAAAAGGCTAGCACAAACGGTGTGCCCCCTCCTTACCACACCGAGAGGCTCTGTTTCCAAAGGCGATGTCCGTTTTGCTCTGCAAATTCATGGAGAGCTAACCCTAACCCTAAGTGGAATTTTCCAGAATGGGATTTTTCCATGTATTTTGCCACAAAATGTACATAAGGCAGGCTGAAAAGGTGTGGCCCCTCCTAAACATACGAACTGGCTCCGAGTCCAATGGCGATGTCCGTTTTGCTCTGCGAATTCATGGAGAGGTAACCCTAACCCTAAGTGGAATTTTTCTGACTGGGATTTTCTCATGGATTTTGCCACAAAATGTACATATGTCCAGCTCAAAAGGTGTGCCTGGCCCTAACCATTCCGAGGAGCTCCGAATCCAATGGCAATGGCGTTTTTGCTCTACGAATTGATGGAGAGGTAACCCTAACCCTAATATGAGTTTTCCCGAGTGGGACTTTCCCATGTATTTTTCCAGGAAATATCGGCTCAAAAGGCTTCCCACTACTATCCATACCGACCGGCTCCGAGTCCAATGGCGATCTCCGTTTTGCTCTGCAAATTCATGGAGAGCTAACCCTAACCCTAAGTGGATTTTCCCGATTGGGATTTTCCCATGTATTTGGCAAGGAAATGTACAAAAGGCTAGCACAAACGGTGTGCCCCCTCCTTACCACACCGACAGGCTCTGATTCCAAAGGCGATGTCCGTTTTGCTCTGCAAATTCATGGGGAGCTAACCCTAACACTAAGTGAAATTTTACTGAGTGGAATTTTCTCATCCATTTTGCCATGAAATGTACAAATGGCTAGCTCAAATAGTGTGCCCCCACCTTACCATACCGATGGGCTCTGAATCCATAGGCGATTTCCTTTTTCTTCTGCGAATTGATGGAGGGGTAACCTAACCCTAAATGGAATTCTCCAGAATGGGATTTTTCCATGTATTTTGCATCAAAATGTACATAAGGCAGGCTGAAAAGGTGTGGCCCCTCCTAAACATATCGACCAGCTCTGAATCCAATGGTGATGTCCGTTTTGTTCTGCGAATGCATGGAGAGGTAACCCTAACCCTAAGTGGAATTTTCCTGACTTGGATTTTCTCATGGATTTTGCCAGGAAATGTAAATATGTCCAGCTCAAAAGGTGTGCCCGGCCCTAACCATTCCGAGGAGCTCCGAATCCCATGGCAATGGCCGTTTTGCTCTGCGAATTGATGGAGAGGTAACCTAACCCTAATAGGAGTTTTCCCGAGTGGGACTTTCCCATGTATTTTTCCAGGAAATGTCGGCTCAAAAGGCTTGCCCACTCCTAACATACCGACTGGTTCTGAATCCAATGATGATGTCCATTTTGCTGTGTGGATTCATGGAGGGGTAACCCTAACCTTAAATGGAATTCTCCAGAATGGGATTTTCCCATGTATTTTGCCAGGAAATGTACATGAGGCCGTCTCAAAAGGCGTGGCCTCTCCTAAACATACCGACCGGCTCTGAGTCCAATGGTGATGTCTGTTTTGCTCAGCAAATTCATGGAGAGCTAACCCTAACCCTAAGTCGAATTTTCCCGAATGGGATTTTCCCATGTATTTTGCCACAAAATGTAGAGAAGGCAGGCTGAAACGGTGTGGCCCATCCTAAACATACCGACCGGCTCCGAGGTCAATGGTGATGTCTGTTTTGCTCTGCAAATTCATGGAGAGCTAACCCTAACCCTAATTGGAATTATTATTATTATTATTATTATTATTATTATTATTATTATTATTATTATTATTATTATTATTATTATTATTATTATTATTATTATTATTATTATTATTATTATTATTTTCCCGAGTGTGATTTTCTCATGGATTTTGCCACAAAATGTACATAAGGCAGGCTGAAAAGGTGTGGCCCCTCCTAAACATATTGACCACCTCTGAATCCAATGGTGATGTCCGTTTTGCTGTGCAAATTCATGGAGAGCTAACCCTAACGCTAAGTGGAATGTTCCCGAATGGGATTTTCCCATGTATTTGGCAAGGAAATGTACAAAAGGCTAGCACAAATGGTGTGCCCTCTCTTTACCACACCAAGAGGCTCTGATTCCAAAGGCGATGTCCGTTTTGCTCTGCAAATTCATGGAGAGCTAACCCTAACCCTAAGTGGAATTTTCCAGAATGGGATTTTTCCATGTATTTTGCCACAAAATGTACATAAGGCAGGATGAAAAGGTGTGGCCCCTCCTAAACATATCGACCAGCTCTGAATCCAATGGTGATGTCCGTTTTGTTCTGCGAATTCATGGAGAGGTAACCCTAACCCTAAGTGGAATTTTCCTGACTGGGATTTTCCGTATTCCGGCCTTACGTATTTTGCCAGGAAATGTACAAAAGTCTGGCTGAAAAGGCATGGCCCCGCCTAAACATACCGACCGGCTCAAGGTCCAATGGCGATATCCGTTTTGCTCTGCGAATTCATGGAGGGGTAACCCTAACCATAAATGGAATTCTCCAGAATGGGATTTTCCCATGTATTTTGCCAGGAAATGTACATAAGGCCGGCTCAAAAGGTGTGGCCTCTCCAAAACATACCGACCGGCTCCGAGTCCAATGGCGATGTCCGTTTTGCTCTGCAAATTCATGGAGAGCTAACCCTAACCCTAAGTGGAATTTTCCAGAATGGAATTTTCCCAGGTATTTTGCCAGGAAATGTACATAAGCCCCGCTCAAAAGGCGTGGCCCGCCCTCACCATTCCGACGGACTCCGGATCCAATGGTGATGTCCATTTTGTTCTGCGAATTCATGGAGAGGTAACCCTAACCCTAAGTGGAATTTCCCTGACTGGGATTTTCCGATGTATTTTGCCAGGAAATGTACGAAAGTCTGGCTCAAAAGGCATGGCCCCGCCTAAACATACCGACCGGCTCAAGGTCCAATGGCGATATCCGTTTTGCTCTGCAAATTCATGGAGGGGTAACCCTAACCCTAAATGGAATTCTCCAGAATGGGATTTTCCCATGTGTTTTGCCAGGAAATGTACATAAGGCAGGCTGAAAAGGTGTGGCCCCTCCTAAACATATCGACCAGCTCTGAATCCAATGGTGATGTCCGTTTTGTTCTGCGAATTCATGGAGAGGTAACAATAACCCTAAATGGAATTTTCCTGACTGGGATTTTCCCATGTATTTTGCCAGGAAATGTACATAAGGCCGGCTCAAAAGGCGTGGCCTCTCCTAAACATACCGACCGGCTCCGAGTCCAATGGCGATGTCCGTTTTGCTCTGCAAATTCATGGAGAGCTAACCCTAACCCTAAGTGGAATTTTCCCGAATGGGATTTTCCCATGGATTTTCCCAGGAAATGTACATATGTCCAGCTCAAAAGGTGTGCCTGGCCCTAACCATTCCGAGGAGCTCCGAATCCAATGGCAATGGCGTTTTTGCTCTACGAATTGATGGAGAGGTAACCCTAACCCTAATATGAGTTTTCCCGAGAGGGACTTTCCCATGTATTTTTCCAGGAAATGTCGGCTCACAAGGCTTCCCACTACTAACCATACCGACCGGCTCCGAGTCCAATGGCGATCTCCGTTTTGCTCTGCAAATTCATGGAGAGCTAACCCTAACCCTAAGTGGATTTTCCCGATTGGGATTTTCCCATGTATTTGGCAAGGAAATGTACAAAAGGCTAGCACAAACGGTGTGCCCCCTCCTTACCACACCGACAGGCTCTGATTCCAAAGGCGATGTCCGTTTTGCTCTGCAAATTCATGGGGAGCTAACCGTAACACTAAGTGAAATTTTACTGAGTGGAATTTTCTCATGCATTTTGCCATGAAATGTACAAATGGCTAGCTCAAATAGTGTGCCCCCACCTTACCATACCGATAGGCTCTGAATCCAAAGGCGATTTCCTTTTTCTTCTGCGAATTCATGGAGAGGTAACCTTAACCCTAAGTGGAATTGTCCAGAATGGAATTTTCCTATGTATGTTGCCAGGAAAAGTACATAAGGCCGGCTCAAAAGGCGTGGCCTCTCCTAAACATACCGACCGGCTCCGAGTCCAATGGTGATGTCCGTTTTGCTCTGCAAATTCATGGAGAGCTAACCCTAACCCTAAGTGGAATTTTCCCGAATGGGATTTTCCCATGTATTTGGCAAGGAAATGTACAAAAGGCTAGCACAAACGGTGTGCCCCCTCCTTACCACACCGAGAGGCTCTGTTTCCAAAGGCGATGTCCGTTTTGCTCTGCAAATTCATGGAGAGCTAACCCTAACCCTAAGTGGAATTTTCCAGAATGGGATTTTTCCATGTATTTTGCCACAAAATGTACATAAGGCAGGCTGAAAAGGTGTGGCCCCTCCTAAACATACGAACTGGCTCCGAGTCCAATGGCGATGTCCGTTTTGCTCTGCGAATTCATGGAGAGGTAACCCTAACCCTAAGTGGAATTTTTCTGACTGGGATTTTCTCATGGATTTTGCCACGAAATGTACATATGTCCAGCTCAAAAGGTGTGCCTGGCCCTAACCATTCCGAGGAGCTCCGAATCCAATGGCAATGGCGTTTTTGCTCTACGAATTGATGGAGAGGTAACCCTAACCCTAATATGAGTTTTCCCGAGTGGGACTTTCCCATGTATTTTTCCAGGAAATATCGGCTCAAAAGGCTTCCCACTACTAACCATACCGACCGGCTCCGAGTCCAATGGCGATCTCCGTTTTGCTCTGCAAATTCATGGAGAGCTAACCCTAACCCTAAGTGGATTTTCCCGATTGGGATTTTCCCATGTATTTGGCAAGGAAATGTACAAAAGGCTAGCACAAACGGTGTGCCCCCTCCTTACCACACCGACAGGCTCTGATTCCAAAGGCGATGTCCGTTTTGCTCTGCAAATTCATGGGGAGCTAACCCTAACACTAAGTGAAATTTTACTGAGTGGAATTTTCTCATCCATTTTGCCATGAAATGTACAAATGGCTAGCTCAAATAGTGTGCCCCCACCTTACCATACCGATGGGCTCTGAATCCAAAGGCGATTTCCTTTTTCTTCTGCGAATTCATGGAGGGGTAACCTAACCCTAAATGGAATTCTCCAGAATGGGATTTTTCCATGTATTTTGCATCAAAATGTACATAAGGCAGGCTGAAAAGGTGTGGCCCCTCCTAAACATATCGACCAGCTCTGAATCCAATGGTGATGTCCGTTTTGTTCTGCGAATGCATGGAGAGGTAACCCTAACCCTAAGTGGAATTTTCCTGACTTGGATTTTCTCATGGATTTTGCCAGGAAATGTAAATATGTCCAGCTCAAAAGGTGTGCCCGGCCCTAACCATTCCGAGGAGCTCCGAATCCCATGGCAATGGCCGTTTTGCTCTGCGAATTGATGGAGAGGTAACCTAACCCTAATAGGAGTTTTCCCGAGTGGGACTTTCCCATGTATTTTTCCAGGAAATGTCGGCTCAAAAGGCTTGCCCACTCCTAACATACCGACTGGTTCTGAATCCAATGATGATGTCCATTTTGCTGTGTGGATTCATGGAGGGGTAACCCTAACCTTAAATGGAATTCTCCAGAATGGGATTTTCCCATGTATTTTGCCAGGAAATGTACATGAGGCCGTCTCAAAAGGCGTGGCCTCTCCTAAACATACCGACCGGCTCTGAGTCCAATGGTGATCTCTGTTTTGCTCTGCAAATTCATGGAGAGCTAACCCTAACCCTAAGTCGAATTTTCCCGAATGGGATTTTCCCATGTATTTTGCCACAAAATGTAGATAAGGCAGGCTGAAACGGTGTGGCCAATCCTAAACATACCGACCGGCTCCGAGGTCAATGGTGATGTCTGTTTTGCTCTGCAAATTCATGGAGAGCTAACCCTAACCCTAATTGGAATTATTATTATTATTATTATTATTATTATTATTATTATTATTATTATTATTATTATTATTATTATTATTATTATTATTATTATTATTATTATTATTATTATTATTTTCCCGAGTGTGATTTTCTCATGGATTTTGCCACAAAATGTACATAAGGCAGGCTGAAAAGGTGTGGCCCCTCCTAAACATATTGACCACCTCTGAATCCAATGGTGATGTCCGTTTTGCTGTGCAAATTCATGGAGAGCTAACCCTAACGCTAAGTGGAATGTTCCCGAATGGGATTTTCCCATGTATTTGGCAAGGAAATGTACAAAAGGCTAGCACAAATGGTGTGCCCTCTCTTTACCACACCAAGAGGCTCTGATTCCAAAGGCGATGTCCGTTTTGCTCTGCAAATTCATGGAGAGCTAACCCTAACCCTAAGTGGAATTTTCCAGAATGGGATTTTTCCATGTATTTTGCCACAAAATGTACATAAGGCAGGATGAAAAGGTGTGGCCCCTCCTAAACATATCGACCAGCTCTGAATCCAATGGTGATGTCCGTTTTGTTCTGCGAATTCATGGAGAGGTAACCCTAACCCTAAGTGGAATTTTCCTGACTGGGATTTTCCGTATTCCGGCCTTACGTATTTTGCCAGGAAATGTACAAAAGTCTGGCTGAAAAGGCATGGCCCCGCCTAAACATACCGACCGGCTCAAGGTCCAATGGCGATATCCGTTTTGCTCTGCGAATTCATGGAGGGGTAACCCTAACCATAAATGGAATTCTCCAGAATGGGATTTTCCCATGTATTTTGCCAGGAAATGTACATAAGGCCGGCTCAAAAGGTGTGGCCTCTCCAAAACATACCGACCGGCTCCGAGTCCAATGGCGATGTCCGTTTTGCTCTGCAAATTCATGGAGAGCTAACCCTAACCCTAAGTGGAATTTTCCAGAATGGAATTTTCCCAGGTATTTTGCCAGGAAATGTACATAAGCCCCGCTCAAAAGGCGTGGCCCGCCCTCACCATTCCGACGGACTCCGGATCCAATGGTGATGTCCATTTTGTTCTGCGAATTCATGGAGAGGTAACCCTAACCCTAAGTGGAATTTCCCTGACTGGGATTTTCCGATGTATTTTGCCAGGAAATGTACGAAAGTCTGGCTCAAAAGGCATGGCCCCGCCTAAACATACCGACCGGCTCAAGGTCCAATGGCGATATCCGTTTTGCTCTGCAAATTCATGGAGGGGTAACCCTAACCCTAAATGGAATTCTCCAGAATGGGATTTTCCCATGTGTTTTGCCAGGAAATGTACATAAGGCAGGCTGAAAAGGTGTGGCCCCTCCTAAACATATCGACCAGCTCTGAATCCAATGGTGATGTCCGTTTTGTTCTGCGAATTCATGGAGAGGTAACAATAACCCTAAATGGAATTTTCCTGACTGGGATTTTCCCATGTATTTTGCCAGGAAATGTACATAAGACCGGCTCAAAAGGCGTGGCCTCTCCTAAACATACCGACCGGCTCCGAGTCCAATGGCGATGTCCGTTTTGCTCTGCAAATTCATGGAGAGCTAACCCTAACCCTAAGTGGAATTTTCCCGAATGGGATTTTCCCATGGATTTTCCCAGGAAATGTACATATGTCCAGCTCAAAAGGTGTGCCTGGCCCTAACCATTCCGAGGAGCTCCGAATCCAATGGCAATGGCGTTTTTGCTCTACGAATTGATGGAGAGGTAACCCTAACCCTAATATGAGTTTTCCCGAGAGGGACTTTCCCATGTATTTTTCCAGGAAATGTCGGCTCACAAGGCTTCCCACTACTAACCATACCGACCGGCTCCGAGTCCAATGGCGATCTCCGTTTTGCTCTGCAAATTCATGGACAGCTAACCCTAACCCTAAGTGGATTTTCCCGATTGGGATTTTCCCATGTATTTGGCAAGGAAATGTACAAAAGGCTAGCACAAACGGTGTGCCCCCTCCTTACCACACCGACAGGCTCTGATTCCAAAGGCGATGTCCGTTTTGCTCTGCAAATTCATGGGGAGCTAACCGTAACACTAAGTGAAATTTTACTGAGTGGAATTTTCTCATGCATTTTGCCATGAAATGTACAAATGGCTAGCTCAAATAGTGTGCCCCCACCTTACCATACCGATAGGCTCTGAATCCAAAGGCGATTTCCTTTTTCTTCTGCGAATTCATGGAGAGGTAACCTTAACCCTAAGTGGAATTGTCCAGAATGGAATTTTCCTATGTATGTTGCCAGGAAAAGTACATAAGGCCGGCTCAAAAGGCGTGGCCTCTCCTAAACATACCGACCGGCTCCGAGTCCAATGGTGATGTCCGTTTTGCTCTGCAAATTCATGGAGAGCTAACCCTAACCCTAAGTGGAATTTTCCCGAATGGGATTTTCCCATGTATTTGGCAAGGAAATGTACAAAAGGCTAGCACAAACGGTGTGCCCCCTCCTTACCACACCGAGAGGCTCTGTTTCCAAAGGCGATGTCCGTTTTGCTCTGCAAATTCATGGAGAGCTAACCCTAACCCTAATTGGAATTTTTATTATTATTATTATTATTATTATTATTATTATTATTATTATTATTATTATTATTATTATTATTATTATTATTATTATTATTATTATTATTATTATTATTATTATTATTATTATTATTATTATTTTCCCGAGTGGGATTTTCTCATGGATTTTGCCACAAAATGTACATAAGGCAGGCTGAAAAGGTGTGGCCCCTCCTAAACATATTGACCACCTCTGAATCCAATGGTGATGTCCGTTTTGCTGTGCAAATTCATGGAGAGCTAACCCTAACGCTAAGTGGAATTTTCCCGATTGGGATTTTCCCATGTATTTGGCAAGGAAATGTACAAAAGGCTAGCACAAACGGTGTGCCCCCTCCTTACCACACCGACAGGCTCTGATTCCAAAGGCGATGTCCGTTTTGCTCTGCAAATTCATGGGGAGCTAACCCTAACACTAAGTGAAATTTTACTGAGTGGAATTTTCTCATGCATTTTGCCATGAAATGTACAAATGGCTAGCTCAAATAGTGTGCCCCCACCTTACCATACCGATGGGCTCTGAATCCAAAGGCGATTTCCTTTTTCTTCTGCGAATTCATGGAGAGGTAACCTTAACCCTAAGTGGAATTGTCCAGAATGGAATTTTCCTATGTATTTTGCCAGGAAAAGTACATAAGGCCGGCTCAAAAGGCGTGGCCTCTCCTAAACATACCGACCGGCTCCGAGTCCAATGGCGATGTCTGTTTTGCTCTGCAAATTTATGGAGAGGTAACACTAACCGTAAGTGGAATTTTCCCGAATGGGATTTTTCCATGTATTTTGCCAGGAAATGCACATTTGTCCAGCTCAAAAGGTGTGCCCGGCCCTAACCATTCCGAGGAGCTCCGAATCCAGTGGCAATGGCCGTTTTCTCTGCGAATTGATGGAGAGGTAACCCTAACCTTAATAGGAGTTTTCCCGAGTGGGACTTTCCCATGTATTTTTCCAGGAAATGTCGGCTCAAAAGGCTTGCCCACTCCTAACCATACCGATTGGTTCTGAATCCAATGATGATGTCCATTTTGCTCTGTGGATTCATGGAGGGGTAACCCTAACCCTAAATGGAATTCTCCAGAATGGGATTTTCCCATGTATTTTGCCAGGAAATGTACTTAAGGCCGGCTCAAAAGGCGTGGCCTCTCCTAAACATACCGACCGGCTCCGAGTCCAATGGCGATGTCCGTTTTGCTCTGCAAATTCATGGAGAGCTAACCCTAACCCTAAGTGGAATTTTTCTGAGTGGGATTTTCTCATGTATTTTGCCACAAAATGTACATAAGGCAGGCTGAAAAGGTGTGGCCCCTCCTAAACATACCAACTGGCTCCGAGTCCAATGGCGATGTCCGTTTTGCTCTGCAAATTCATGGAGAGCTAACCCTAACCCTAATTGGAATTTTCCTGAGTGGGATTTTCTCATGTATTTTGCCACAAAATGTACATAAGGCAGGCTGAAAACGTGTCGCCCATCCTAAACATACCGACCGGCTCCGAGTCCAATGGCGATGTTCCTTTTGCTCTGCAAATTCATGGAGAGCTAACCCTAACCCTAAGTGGAATTTTCCCGAATGGGATTTTCCCATGTATTTGGCAAGGAAATGTACAAAAGGCTAGCACAAACGGTGTGCCCCCTCCTTACCACACCGAGAGGCTCTGATTCCAAAGGCGATGTCCGTTTTGCTCTGCAAATTCATGGAGAGCTAACCCTAACCCTAAGTGGAATTTTCCAGAATGGGATTTTTCCATGTATTTTGCCACAAAATGTACATAAGGCAGGATGAAAAGGTGTGGCCCCTCCTAAACATATCGACCAGCTCTGAATCCAATGGTGATGTCCGTTTTGTTCTGCGAATTCATGGAGAGGTAACCCTAACCCTAAGTGGAATTTTCCTGACTGGGATTTTCCGTATTCCGGCCTTACGTATTTTGCCAGGAAATGTACAAAAGTCTGGCTGAAAAGGCATGGCCCCGCCTAAACATACCGACCGGCTCAAGGTCCAATGGCGATATCCGTTTTGCTCTGCGAATTCATGGAGGGGTAACCCTAACCCTAAATGGAATTCTCCAGAATGGGATTTTCCCATGTATTTTGCCAGGAAATGTACATAAGGCCGGCTCAAAAGGTGTGGCCTCTCCAAAACATACCGACCGGCTCCGAGTCCAATGGCGATGTCCGTTTTGCTCTGCAAATTCATGGAGAGCTAACCCTAACCCTAAGTGGAATTTTCCAGAATGGAATTTTCCCAGGTATTTTGCCAGGAAATGTACATAAGCCCCGCTCAAAAGGCGTGGCCCGCCCTCACCATTCCGACGGACTCCGGATCCAATGGTGATGTCCATTTTGTTCTGCGAATTCATGGAGAGGTAACCCTAACCCTAAGTGGAATTTCCCTGACTGGGATTTTCCGATGTATTTTGCCAGGAAATGTACGAAAGTCTGGCTCAAAAGGCATGGCCCCGCCTAAACATACCGACTGGCTCAAGGTCCAATGGCGATATCCGTTTTGCTCTGCAAATTCATGGAGGGGCAACCCTAACCCTAAATGGAATTCTCCAGAATGGGATTTTCCCATGTATTTTGCCAGGAAATGTACTTAAGGCCGGCTCAAAAGGCGTGGCCTCTCCTAAACATACCGACCGGCTCCGAGTCCAATGGCGATGTCCGTTTTCCTCTGCAAATTCATGGAGAGCTAACCCTAACCCTAATTGGAATTTTCCTGAGTGGGATTTTCTCATGTATTTTGCCACAAAATGTACATAAGGCAGGCTGAAAACGTGTCGCCCATCCTAAACATACCGACCGGCTCCGAGTCCAATGGCGATGTTCGTTTTGCTCTGCAAATTCATGGAGAGCTAACCCTAACCCTAAGTGGAATTTTCCCGAATGGGATTTTCCCATGTATTTGGCAAGGAAATGTACAAAAGGCTAGCACAAACGGTGTGCCCCCTCCTTACCACACCGAGAGGCTCTGATTCCAAAGGCGATGTCCGTTTTGCTCTGCAAATTCATGGAGAGCTAACCCTAACCCTAAGTGGAATTTTCCAGAATGGGATTTTTCCATGTATTTTGCCACAAAATGTACATAAGGCAGGCTGAAAAGATGTGGCCCCTCCTAAACATATTGACCACCTCTGAATCCAATGGTGATGTCCGTTTTGTTCTGTATATTCATGGAGAGGTAACCCTAACCCTAAATGGAATTTTCCTGACTGGGATTTTCCATGTATTTTGCCAGGAAATGTACATAAGGCCGGCTCAAAAGGCGTGGCCTCTCCTAAACATACCGACCGGCTCCGAGTCCAATGGCGATATCCGTTTTGCTCTGCAAATTCATGGAGTGGTAACCCTAACCCTAAATGGAATTCTCCAGAATGGGATTTTCCCATGTGTTTTGCCAGGAAATGTACATAAGGCAGGCTGAAAAGGTGTGGCCCCTCCTAAACATATCGACCAGCTCTGAATCTAATGGTGATGTCCGTTTTGTTCTGCGAATTCATGGAGAGGTAACAATAACCCTAAATGGAATTTTCCTGACTGGGATTTTCCCATGTATTTTGCCAGGAAATGTACATAAGGCCGGCTCAAAAGGCGTGGCCTCTCCTAAACATACCGACCGGCTCCGAGTCCAATGGCGATGTCCGTTTTGCTCTGCAAATTCATGGAGAGCTAACCCTAACCCTAAGTGGAATTTTCCCGAATGGGATTTTCCCATGGATTTTCCCAGGAAATGTACATATGTCCAGCTCAAAAGGTGTGCCTGGCCCTAACCATTCCGAGGAGCTCCGAATCCAATGGCAATGGCGTTTTTGCTCTACGAATTGATGGAGAGGTAACCCTAACCCTAATATGAGTTTTCCCGAGTGGGACTTTCCCATGTATTTTTCCAGGAAATGTCGGCTCACAAGGCTTCCCACTACTAACCATACCGACCGGCTCCGAGTCCAATGGCGATCTCCGTTTTGCTCTGCAAATTCATGGAGAGCTAACCCTAACCCTAAGTGGATTTTCCCGATTGGGATTTTCCCATTTATTTGGCAAGGAAATGTACAAAAGGCTAGCACAAACGGTGTGCCCCCTCCTTACCACACCGACAGGCTCTGATTCCAAAGGCGATGTCCGTTTTGCTCTGCAAATTCATGGGGAGCTAACCCTAACACTAAGTGAAATTTTACTGAGTGGAATTTTCTCATGCATTTTGCCATGAAATGTACAAATGGCTAGCTCAAATAGTGTGCCCCCACCTTACCATACCGATAGGCTCTGAATCCAAAGGCGATTTCCTTTTTCTTCTGCGAATTCATGGAGAGGTAACCTTAACCCTAAGTGGAATTGTCCAGAATGGAATTTTCCTATGTATTTTGCCAGGAAAAGTACATAAGGCCGGCTCAAAAGGCGTGGCCTCTCCTAAACATACCGACCGGCTCCGAGTCCAATGGTGATGTCCGTTTTGCTCTGCAAATTCATGGAGAGCTAACCCTAACCCTAAGTGGAATTTTCCCGAATGGGATTTTCCCATGTATTTGGCAAGGAAATGTACAAAAGGCTAGCACAAACGGTGTGCCCCCTCCTTACCACACCGAGAGGCTCTGTTTCCAAAGGCGATGTCCGTTTTGCTCTGCAAATTCATGGAGAGCTAACCCTAACCCTAAGTGGAATTTTCCAGAATGGGATTTTTCCATGTATTTTGCCACAAAATGTACATAAGGCAGGTTGAAAAGGTGTGGCCCCTCCTAAACATATCGACCTGCTCTGAATCCAATGGTGATGTCCGCTTTGTTCTGCGAATTCATGGAGAGGTAACCCTAATCCTAAGTGGAATTTTCCTGACTGGGATTTTCTCATGGATTTTGCCAGGAAATGTACATATGTCCAGCTCAAAAGGTGTGCCCGGCCCTAACCATTCTGAGGAGCTCCAAATCCAATGGCAATGGCCGTTTTGCTCTGCGAATTAATGGAGAGGTAACCCTAACCCTAATAGGAGTTTTCCCGAGTGGGACTTTCCCATGTATTTTTCCAGGAAATGTCGCCTCAAAAGGCTTGCCCACTCCTAACCATACCAATTGGTTCTGAATATAATGATGATGTCAATTTTGCTGTGTGGATTCATGGAGGGGTAACCCTAACCCTAAATGGAATTCTCTAGAATGGGATTTTCCCATGTATTTTGCCACAAAATGTACATAAGGCAGGCTGAAAAGGTGTGCCCCCTACTAAACATACCGACTGGCTCCGAGTCCAATGGCGATGTCTGTTTTGCTCTGCAAATTTATGGAGAGCTAACCCTAACCCTAAGTTGAATTTTCCAGAATGGGATTTTTCCATGTATTTTGCCACAAAATGTACATAAGGCAGGCTGAAAAGGTGTGGCCCCTCCTAAACATATTGACCAGCTCTGAATCCAATGGTGATGTCCGTTTTGCTCTGCGAATTCATGGAGACCTAATCCTAACCCTAAGTGGAATTTTCCCGAATGGGATTTTCCCATGTATTTGGCAAGGAAATGTACAAATGGCTAGCTCAAATGGTGTGCTCCCTCCTTACCACACCAACAGGCTCTGATTCCAAAGGCGATTTCCGTTTTGTTCTGCGAATTCATGGAGAGGTAACCCTAACCCTAAGTGGAATTTTTCTGACTGGGATTTTCTCATGGATTTTGCCAGGAAATGTATATATGTCCAGCTCAAAAGGTGTGCCTGGCCCTAACCATTCCGAGGAGCTCCGAATCCAATGGCAATGGCGTTTTTGCTCTACGAATTGATGGAGAGGTAACCCTAAGCCTAATATGAGTTTTCCCGAGTGCGACTTTCCCATGTATTTTTCCAGGAAATGTCGGCTCAAAAGGCTTCCCACTACTAACCATACCGACTAGCTCCGAGTCCAATGGCGATCTCCGTTTTGTTCTGCAAATTCATGGAGAGCTAACCCTAACCCTAAGTGGATTTTCCCGATTGGGATTTTCCCATGTATTTGGCAAGGAAATGTACAAAAGGCTAGCACAAATGGTGTGCCCCCTCCTTACCACACCGAGAGGCTCTGATTCCAAAGGCGATGTCCGTTTTGCTCTGCAAATTCATGGGGAGCTAACCCTAACACTAAGTGAAATTTTACTGAGTGGAATTTTCTCATGCATTTTGCCATGAAATGTACAAATGGCTAGCTCAAATAGTGTGCCCCCACCTTACCATACCGATAGGCTCTGAATCCAAAGGCGATTTCCTTTTTCTTCTGCGAATTCATGGAGAGGTAACCTTAACCCTAAGTGGAATTGTCCAGAATGGAATTTTCCTATGTATTTTGCCAGGAAAAGTACATAAGGCCGGCTCAAAAGGCGTGGCCTCTCCTAAACATACCGACCGGCTCCGAGTCCAATGGTGATGTCCGTTTTGCTCTGCAAATTCATGGAGAGCTAACCCTAACCCTAAGTGGAATTTTCCCGAATGGGATTTTCCCATGTATTTGGCAAGGAAATGTACAAAAGGCTAGCACAAACGGTGTGCCCCCTCCTTACCACACCGAGAGGCTCTGTTTCCAAAGGCGATGTCCGTTTTGCTCTGCAAATTCATGGAGAGCTAACCCTAACCCTAAGTGGAATTTTCCAGAATGGGATTTTTCCATGTATTTTGCCACAAAATGTACATAAGGCAGGTTGAAAAGGTGTGGCCCCTCCTAAACATATCGACCTGCTCTGAATCCAATGGTGATGTCCGCTTTGTTCTGCGAATTCATGGAGAGGTAACCCTAATCCTAAGTGGAATTTTCCTGACTGGGATTTTCTCATGGATTTTGCCAGGATATGTACATATGTCCAGCTCAAAAGGTGTGCCCGGCCCTAACCATTCTGAGGAGCTCCAAATCCAATGGCAATGGCCGTTTTGCTCTGCGAATTAATGGAGAGGTAACCCTAACCCTAATAGGAGTTTTCCCGAGTGGGACTTTCCCATGTATTTTTCCAGGAAATGTCGCCTCAAAAGGCTTGCCCACTCCTAACCATACCAATTGGTTCTGAATATAATGATGATGTCAATTTTGCTGTGTGGATTCATGGAGGGGTAACCCTAACCCTAAATGGAATTCTCTAGAATGGGATTTTCCCATGTATTTTGCCACAAAATGTACATAAGGCAGGCTGAAAAGGTGTGCCCCCTACTAAACATACCGACTGGCTCCGAGTCCAATGGCGATGTCTGTTTTGCTCTGCAAATTTATGGAGAGCTAACCCTAACCCTAAGTTGTATTTTCCAGAATGGGATTTTTCCATGTATTTTGCCACAAAATGTACATAAGGCAGGCTGAAAAGGTGTGGCCCCTCCTAAACATATTGACCAGCTCTGAATCCAATGGTGATGTCCGTTTTGCTCTGCGAATTCATGGAGACCTAATCCTAACCCTAAGTGGAATTTTCCCGAATGGGATTTTCCCATGTATTTGGCAAGGAAATGTACAAATGGCTAGCTCAAATGGTGTGCTCCCTCCTTACCACACCAACAGGCTCTGATTCCAAAGGCGATTTCCGTTTTGTTCTGCGAATTCATGGAGAGGTAACCCTAACCCTAAGTGGAATTTTTCTGACTGGGATTTTCTCATGGATTTTGCCAGGAAATGTATATATGTCCAGCTCAAAAGGTGTGCCTGGCCCTAACCATTCCGAGGAGCTCCGAATCCAATGGCAATGGCGTTTTTGCTCTACGAATTGATGGAGAGGTAACCCTAAGCCTAATATGAGTTTTCCCGAGTGCGACTTTCCCATGTATTTTTCCAGGAAATGTCGGCTCAAAAGGCTTCCCACTACTAACCATACCGACTAGCTCCGAGTCCAATGGCGATCTCCGTTTTGTTCTGCAAATTCATGGAGAGCTAACCCTAACCCTAAGTGGATTTTCCCGATTGGGATTTTCCCATGTATTTGGCAAGGAAATGTACAAAAGGCTAGCACAAACGGTGTGCCCCCTCCTTACCACACCGACAGGCTCTGATTCCAAAGGCGATGTCCGTTTTGCTCTGCAAATTCATGGGGAGCTAACCCTAACACTAAGTGAAATTTTACTGAGTGGAATTTTCTCATGCATTTTGCCATGAAATGTACAAATGGCTAGCTCAAATAGTGTGCCCCCACCTTACCATACCGATGGGCTCTGAATCCAAAGGCGATTTCCTTTTTCTTCTGCGAATTCATGGAGAGGTAACCTTAACCCTAAGTGGAATTGTCCAGAATGGAATTTTCCTATGTATTTTGCCAGGAAAAGTACATAAGGCCGGCTCAAAAGGCGTGGCCTCTCCTAAACATACCGACCGGCTCCGAGTCCAATGGCGATGTCTGTTTTGCTCTGCAAATTTATGGAGCGGTAACACTAACCGTAAGTGGAATTTTCCCGAATGGGATTTTTCCATGTATTTTGCCAGGAAATGCACATTTGTCCAGCTCAAAAGGTGTGCCCGGCCCTAACCATTCCGAGGAGCTCCGAATCCAGTGGCAATGGCCGTTTTCTCTGCGAATTGATGGAGAGGTAACCCTAACCCTAATAGGAGTTTTCCCGAGTGGGACTTTCCCATGTATTTTTCCAGGAAATGTCGGCTCAAAAGGCTTGCCCACTCCTAACCATACCGATTGGTTCTGAATCCAATGATGATGTCCATTTTGCTCTGTGGATTCATGGAGGGGTAACCAAAACCCTAAATGGAATTCTCCAGAATGGGATTTTCCCATGTATTTTGCCAGGAAATGTACTTAAGGCCGGCTCAAAAGGCGTGGCCTCTCCTAAACATACCGACCGGCTCCGAGTCCAATGGCGATGTCCGTTTTGCTCTGCAAATTCATGGAGAGCTAACCCTAACCCTAATTGGAATTTTCCTGAGTGGGATTTTCTCATGTATTTTGCCACAAAATGTACATAAGGCAGGCTGAAAACGTGTCGCCCATCCTAAACATACCGACCGGCTCCGAGTCCAATGGCGATGTTCGTTTTGCTCTGCAAATTCATGGAGAGCTAACCCTAACCCTAAGTGGAATTTTCCCGAATGGGATTTTCCCATGTATTTGGCAAGGAAATGTACAAAAGGCTAGCACAAACGGTGTGCCCCCTCCTTACCACACCGAGAGGCTCTGATTCCAAAGGCGATGTCCGTTTTGCTCTGCAAATTCATGGAGAGCTAACCCTAACCCTAAGTGGAATTTTCCAGAATGGGATTTTTCCATGTATTTTGCCACAAAATGTACATAAGGCAGGCTGAAAAGATGTGGCCCCTCCTAAACATATTGACCACCTCTGAATCCAATGGTGATGTCCGTTTTGTTCTGTATATTCATGGAGAGGTAACCCTAACCCTAAATGGAATTTTCCTGACTGGGATTTTCCATGTATTTTGCCAGGAAATGTACATAAGGCCGGCTCAAAAGGCGTGGCCTCTCCTAAACATACCGACCGGCTCCGAGTCCAATGGCAATGTCCGTTTTGCTATGCAAATTCATGGAGGGGTAAACCTAACCCTAAATGGAATTCTCCAGAATGGGATTTTTCCATGTATTTTGCATCAAAATGTACATAAGGCAGGCTGAAAAGGTGTGGCCCCTGCTAAACATATCGACCAGCTCTGAATCCAATGGTGATGTCCGTTTTGTTCTGCGAATTCATGGAGAGGTAACCCTAACCCTAAGTGGAATTTTCCTGACTTGGATTTTCTCATGGATTTTGCCAGGAAATGTAAATATGTCCAGCTCAAAAGGTGTGCCCGGCCCTAACCATTCCGAGGAGCTCCGAATCCCATGGCAATGGCCGTTGTGCTCTGCGAATTGATGGAGAGGTAACCTAACCCTAATAGGAGTTTTCCCGAGTGGGACTTTCCCATGTATTTTTCCAGGAAATGTCGGCTCAAAAGGCTTGCCCACTCCTAACATACCGACTGGTTCTGAATCCAATGATGATGTCCATTTTGCTGTGTGGATTCATGGAAGGGTAACCCTAACCTTAAATGGAATTCTCCAGAATGGGATTTTCCCATGTATTTTGCCAGGAAATGTATATGAGGCCGTCTCAAAAGGCGTGGCCTCTCCTAAACATACCGACCGGCTCTGAGTCCAATGGTGATGTCTGTTTTGCTCTGCAAATTCATGGAGAGCTAACCCTAACCCTAATTGGAATTATTATTATTATTATTATTATTATTATTATTATTATTATTATTATTATTATTATTATTATTATTATTATTATTATTATTATTATTATTATTATTATTATTATTATTATTATTATTATTATTATTATTATTAATATTAATATTATTAATATTAATATTATTATTAATATTATTATTATTATTATTATTATCATTATTATTATTATTATTATTATTATTATTATTATTATTATTATTATTATTATTATTATTATTATTATTATTATTATTATTATTATTTTCCCGAGTGTGATTTTCTCATGGATTTTGCCAAAAAATGTACATAAGGCAGGCTGAAAAGGTGTGGCCCCTCCTAAACATATTGACCAGCTCTGAATCCAATGGTGATGTCCGTTTTGCTGTGCAAATTCATGGAGAGCTAACCCTAACGCTAAGTGGAATGTTCCCGAATGGGATTTTCCCATGTATTTGGCAAGGAAATGTACAAAAGGTTAGCACAAACGGTGTGCCCCCTCTTTACCACACCGAGAGGCTCTGATTCCAAAGGCGATGTCCGTTTTGCTCTGCAAATTCATGGAGAGCTAACCCTAACCCTAAGTGGAATTTTCCAGAATGGGATTTTTCCATGTATTTTGCCAGTAAATGTACAAAAGTCTGGCTGAAAAGGCATGGCCCCGCCTAAACATACCGACCGGCTCAAGGTCCAATGGCGATATCCATTTTGCTCTGCGAATTCATGGAGGGGTAACCCTAACCCTAAATGGAATTCTCCAGAATGGGATTTTCCCATGTATTTTGCCAGGAAATGTACATAAGGCCGGCTCAAAAGGTGTGGCCTCTCCAAAACATACCGACCGGCTCCGAGTCCAATGGCGATGTCCGTTTTGCTCTGCAAATTCATGGAGAGCTAACCCTAACCCTAAGTGGAATTTTCCAGAATGGAATTTTCCCAGGTATTTTGCCAGGAAATGTACATAAGCCCCGCTCAAAAGGCGTGTCCCGCCCTCACCATTCCGACGGACTCCGGATCCAATGGTGATGTCCGTTTTGTTCTGCGAATTCATGGAGAGGTAACCCTAACCCTAAGTGGAATTTCCCTGACTGGGATTTTCCCAGGTATTTTGCCAGGAAATGTACGAAAGTCTGGCTCAAAAGGCATGGCCCCGCCTAAACATACCGACCGGCTCAAGGTCCAATGGCGATATTCGTTTTGCTCTGCAAATTCATAGAGGGGTAACCCTAACCCTAAATGGAATTCTCCAGAATGGGATTTTCCCATGTGTTTTGCCAGGAAATGTACATAAGGCAGGCTGAAAAGGTGTGGCCCCTCCTAAACATATCGACCAGCTCTGAATCCAATGGTGATGTCCGTTTTGTTCTGCGAATTCATGGAGAGGTAACAATAACCCTAAATGGAATTTTCCTGACTGGGATTTTCCCATGTATTTTGCCAGGAAATGTACATAAGGCCGGCTCAAAAGGCGTGGCCTCTCCTAAACATACCGACCGGCTCCGAGTCCAATGGCGATGTCCGTTTTGCTCTGCAAATTCATGGAGAGCTAACCCTAACCCTAAGTGGAATTTTCCCGAATGGGATTTTCCCATGTATTTGGCAAGGAAATGTACAAAAGGCTAGCACAAACGGTGTGCCCCCTCCTTACCACACCGACAGGCTCTGATTCCAAAGGCGATGTCCGTTTTGCTCTGCAAATTCATGGGGAGCTAACCCTAACACTAAGTGAAATTTTACTGAGTGGAATTTTCTCATGCATTTTGCCATGAAATGTACAAATGGCTAGCTCAAAGAGTGTGCCCCCTCCTTACCATACCGATGGGCTCTGAATCCAAAGGCGATTTCCTTTTTCTTCTGCGAATTCATGGAGGGGTAAACCTAACCCTAAATGGAATTCTCCAGAATGGGATTTTTCCAGGTATTTTGCATCAAAATGTACATAAGGCAGGCTGAAAAGGTGTGGCCCCTCCTAAACATATCGACCAGCTCTGAATCCAATGGTGATGTCCGTTTTGTTCTGCGAATTCATGGAGAGGTAACCCTAACCCTAAGTGGAATTTTCCTGACTTGGATTTTCTCATGGATTTTGCCAGGAAATGTAAATATGTCCAGCTCAAAAGGTGTGCCCGGCCCTAACCATTCCGAGGAGCTCCGAATCCCATGGCAATGGCCGTTTTGCTCTGCGAATTGATGGAGTGGTAACCTAACCCTAATAGGAGTTTTCCCGAGTGGGACTTTCCCATGTATTTTTCCAGGAAATGTCGGCTCAAAAGGCTTGCCCACTCCTAACATACCGACTGGTTCTGAATCCAATGATGATGTCCATTTTGCTGTGTGGATTCATGGAGGGGTAACCCTAACCTTAAATGGAATTCTCCAGAATGGGATTTTCCCATGTATTTTGCCAGGAAATGTACATGAGGCCGTCTCAAAAGGCGTGGCCTCTCCTAAACATACCGACCGGCTCTGAGTCCAATGGTGATGTCTGTTTTGCTCTGCAAATTCATGGAGAGCTAACCCTAACCCTAAGTCGAATTTTCCCGAATGGGATTTTCCCATGTATTTTGCCACAAAATGTAGATAAGGCAGGCTGAAACGGTGTGGCCCATCCTAAACATACCGACCGGCTCCGAGGTCAATGGTGATGTCTGTTTTGCTCTGCAAATTCATGGAGAGCTAACCCTAACCCTAATTGGAATTTTTATTATTATTATTATTATTATTATTATTATTATTATTATTATTATTATTATTATTATTATTATTATTATTATTATTATTATTATTATTATTATTATTATTATTATTATTATTATTATTATTTTCCCGAGTGTGATTTTCTCATGGATTTTGCCACAAAATGTACATAAGGCAGGCTGAAAAGGTGTGGCCCCTCCTAAACATATTGACCACCTGTGAATCCAATGGTGATGTCCGTTTTGCTGTGCAAATTCATGGAGAGCTAACCCTAACGCTAAGTGGAATGTTCTCGAATGGGATTTTCCCATGTATTTGGCAAGGAAATGTACAAAAGGCTAGCACAAACGGTGTGCCCCCTCTTTACCACACCGAGAGGCTCTGATTCCAAAGGCGATGTCCGTTTTGCTCTGCAAATTCATGGAGAGCTAACCCTAACCCTAAGTGGAATTTTCCAGAATGGGATTTTTCCATGTATTTTGCCACAAAATGTACATAAGGCAGGATGAAAAGGTGTGGCCCCTCCTAAACATATCGACCAGCTCTGAATCCAATGGTGATGTCCGTTTTGTTCTGCGAATTCATGGAGAGGTAACCCTAACCCTAAGTGGAATTTTCCTGACTGGGATTTTCCGTATTCCGGCCTTACGTATTTTGCCAGGAAATGTACAAAAGTCTGGCTGAAAAGGCATGGCCCCGCCTAAACATACCGACCGGCTCAAGGTCCAATGGCGATATCCGTTTTGCTCTGCGAATTCATGGAGGGGTAACCCTAACCCTAAATGGAATTCTCCAGAATGGGATTTTCCCATGTATTTTGCCAGGAAATGTACATAAGGCCGGCTCAAAAGGTGTGGCCTCTCCAAAACATACCGACCGGCTCCGAGTCCAATGACGATGTCCGTTTTGCTCTGCAAATTCATGGAGAGCTAACCCTAACCCTAAGTGGAATTTTCCAGAATGGAATTTTCCCAGGTATTTTGCCAGGAAATGTACATAAGCCCCGCTCAAAAGGTGTGGCCCGCCCTCACCATTCCGACGGACTCCGGATCCAATGGTGATGTCCATTTTGTTCTGCGAATTCATGGAGAGGTAACCCTAACCCTAAGTGGAATTTCCCTGACTGGGATTTTCCGATGTATTTTGCCAGGAAATGTACGAAAGTCTGGCTCAAAAGGCATGGCCCCGCCTAAACATACCGACCGGCTCAAGGTCTAATGGCGATATCCGTTTTGCTCTGCAAATTCATGGAGGGGTAACCCTAACCCTAAATGGAATTCTCCAGAATGGGATTTTCCCATGTGTTTTGCCAGGAAATGTACATAAGGCCGGCTCAAAAGGTGTGCCCGGCCCTAACCATTCTGAGGAGCTCCAAATCCAATGGCAATGGCCGTTTTGCTCTGCGAATTAATGGAGAGGTAACCCTAACCCTAATAGGAGTTTTCCCGAGTGGGACTTTCCCATGTATTTTTCCAGGAAATGTCGGCTCAAAAGGCTTGCCCACTCCTAACCATACCAATTGGTTCTGAATATAATGATGATGTCAATTTTGCTGTGTGGATTCATGGAGGGGTAACCCTAACCCTAAATGGAATTCTCTAGAATGGGATTTTCCCATGTATTTTGCCACAAAATGTACATAAGGCAGGATGAAAAGGTGTGGCCCCTCCTAAACATATCGACCTGCTCTGAATCCAATGGTGATGTCCGCTTTGTTCTGCGAATTCATGGAGAGGTAACCCTAATCCTAAGTGGAATTTTCCTGACTGGGATTTTCTCATGGATTTTGCCAGGAAATGTACATATGTCCAGCTCAAAAGGTGTGCCCGGCCCTAACCATTCTGAGGAGCTCCAAATCCAATGGCAATGGCCGTTTTGCTCTGCGAATTAATGGAGAGGTAACCCTAACCCTAATAGGAGTTTTCCCGAGTGGGACTTTCCCATGTATTTTTCCAGGAAATGTCGGCTCAAAAGGCTTGCCCACTCCTAACCATACCAATTGGTTCTGAATATAATGATGATGTCAATTTTGCTGTGTGGATTCATGGAGGGGTAACCCTAACCCTAAATGGAATTCTCTAGAATGGGATTTTCCCATGTATTTTGCCACAAAATGTACATAAGGCAGGCTGAAAAGGTGTGGCCCCTCCTAAACATACCAACTGGCTCCGAGTCCAATGGCGATGTCCGTTTTGCTCTGCAAATTCATGGAGAGCTAACCCTAACCCTAATTGGAATTTTCCTGAGTGGGATTTTCTCATGTATTTTGCCACAAAATGTACATAAGGCAGGCTGAAAACGTGTGGCCCATCCTAAACATACCGACCGGCTCCGAGTCCAATGGCGATGTTCGTTTTGCTCTGCAAATTCATGGAGAGCTAACCCTAACCCTAAGTGGAATTTTCCCGAATGGGATTTTCCCATGTATTTGGCAAGGAAATGTACAAAAGGCTAGCACAAACGGTGTGCCCCCTCCTTACCACACCGAGAGGCTCTGTTTCCAAAGGCGATGTCCGTTTTGCTCTGCAAATTCATGGAGAGCTAACCCTAACCCTAAGTGGAATTTTCCAGAATGGGATTTTTCCATGTATTTTGCCACAAAATGTACATAAGGCAGGCTGAAAAGGTGTGGCCCCTCCTAAACATATTGACCAGCTCTGAATCCAATGGTGATGTCCGTTTTGCTCTGCGAATTCATGGAGACCTAATCCTAACCCTAAGTGGAATTTTCCCGAATGGGATTTTCCCATGTATTTGGCAAGGAAATTTACAAATGGCTAGCTCAAATCGTGTGCTCCCTCCTTACCACACCAACAGGCTCTGATTCCAAAGGTGATTTCCGTTTTGTTCTGCGAATTCATGGGGAGGTAACCCTAACCCTAAGTGGAATTTTTCTGACTGGGATTTTCTCATGGATTTTGCCAGGAAATGTACATATGTCCAGCTCAAAAGGTGTGCCTGGCCCTAACCATTCCGAGGAGCTCCGAATCCAATGGCAATGGCGTTTTTGCTCTACAAATTGATGGAGAGGTAACCCTAACCCTAATATGAGTTTTCCCGAGTGGGACTTTCCCATGTATTTTTCCAGGAAATGTCGGCTCAAAAGGCTTCCCACTACTAACCATACCGACCGGGTCCGAGTCCAATGGCGATGTCCGTTTTGCTCTGCAAATTCATGGAGAGCTAACCCTAACCCTAAGTGGATTTTCCCGATTGGGATTTTCCCATGTATTTGGCAAGGAAATGTACAAAAGGCTAGCACAAACGGTGTGCCCCCTCCTTACCACACCGACATGCTCTGATTCCAAAGGCGATGTCCGTTTTGCTCTGCAAATTCATGGGGAGCTAACCCTAACACTAAGTGAAATTTTACTGAGTGGAATTTTCTCATGCATTTTGCCATGAAATGTACAAATGGCTAGCTCAAATAGTGTTCCCCCACCTTACCATACCGATGGACTCTGAATCCAAAGGCGATTTCCTTTTTCTTCTGCGAATTCATGGAGAGGTAACCTTAACCCTAAGTGGAATTGTCCAGAATGGAATTTTCCTATGTATTTTGCCAGGAAAAGTACATAAGGCCGGCTCAAAAGGCGTGGCCTCTCCTAAACATACCGACCGGCTCCTAGTCCAATGGCGATGTCTGTTTTGCTCTGCAAATTTATTGAGAGGTAACCCTAACCGTAAGTGGAATTTTCCCGAATGGGATTTTTCCATGTATTTTGCCAGGAAATGCACATTTGTCCAGCTCAAAAGGTGTGCCCGGCCCTAACAATTACGAGGAGCTCCGAATCCAGTGGCAATGGCCGTTTTCTCTGCGAATTGATGGAGAGGTAACCATAACCCTAATAGGAGTTTTCCCGAGTGGGACTTTCCCATGTATTTTTCCAGGAAATGTCGGCTCAAAAGGCTTGCCCACTCCTAACCATACCGATTGGTTCTGAATCCAATGATGATGTCCATTTTGCTCTGTGGATTCATGGAGGGGTAACCCTAACCCTAAATGGAATTCTCCAGAATGGGATTTTCCCATGTATTTTGCCAGGAAATGTACATAAGGCCGGCTCAAAAGGCGTGGCCTCTCCTAAACATACCGACCGGCTCCAAGTCCAATGGCGATGTCCGTTTTGCTCTGCAAATTCATGGAGAGCTAACCCTAATCCTAAGTGGAATTTTTCTGAGTGGGATTTTCTCATGTATTTTGCCACAAAATGTACATAAGGCAGGCTGAAAAGGTGTGGCCCCTCCTAAACATACCAACTGGCTCCGAGTCCAATGGCGATGTCCGTTTTGCTCTGCAAATTCATGGAGAGCTAACCCTAACCCTAATTGGAATTTTCCTGAGTGGGATTTTCTCATGTATTTTGCCACAAAATGTACATAAGGCAGGCTGAAAACGTGTGGCCCATCCTAAACATACCGAACGGCTCCGAGTCCAATGGCGATGTTCGTTTTGCTCTGCAAATTCATGGAGAGCTAACCCTAACCCTAAGTGGAATTTTCCCGAATGGGATTTTCCCATGTATTTGGCAAGGAAATGTACAAAAGGCTAGCACAAACGGTGTGCCCCCTCCTTACCACACCGAGAGGCTCTGATTCCAAAGGCGATGTCCGTTTTGCTCTGCAAATTCATGGAGAGCTAACCCTAACCCTAAGTGGAATTTTCCAGAATGGGATTTTCCATGTATTTTGCCAGGAAATGTACATAAGGCCGGCTCAAAAGGCGTGGCCTCTCCTAAACATACCGACCGGCTCCGAGTCCAATGGCAATGTCCGTTTTGCTATGCAAATTCATGGAGGGGTAAACCTAACCCTAAATGGAATTCTCCAGAATGGGATTTTTCCATGTATTTTGCATCAAAATGTACATAAGGCAGGCTGAAAAGGTGTGGCCCCTCCTAAACATATCGACCAGCTCTGAATCCAATGGTGATGTCCGTTTTGTTCTGCGAATTCATGGAGAGGTAACCCTAACCCTAAGTGGAATTTTCCTGACTTGGATTTTCTCATGGATTTTGCCAGGAAATGTAAATATGTCCAGTTCAAAAGGTGTGCCCGGCCCTAACCATTCCGAGGAGCTCCGAATCCCATGGCAATGGCCGTTTTGCTCTGCGAATTGATGGAGAGGTAACCTAACCCTAATAGGAGTTTTCCCGAGTGGGACTTTCCCATGTATTTTTCCAGGAAATGTCGGCTCAAAAGGCTTGCCCACTCCTAACATACCGACTGGTTCTGAATCCAATGATGATGTCCATTTTGCTGTGTGGATTCATGGAGGGGTAACCCTAACCTTAAATGGAATTCTCCAGAATGGGATTTTCCCATGTATTTTGCCAGGAAATGTACATGAGGCCGTCTCAAAAGGCGTGGCCTCTCCTAAACATACCGACCGGCTCTGAGTCCAATGGTGATGTCTGTTTTGCTCTGCAAATTCATGGAGAGCTAACCCTAACCCTAAGTCGAATTTTCCCGAATGGGATTTTCCCATGTATTTTGCCACAAAATGTAGATAAGGTAGGCTGAAACGGTGTGGCCCATCCTAAACATACCGACCGGCTCCGAGGTCAATGGTGATGTCTGTTTTGCTCTGCAAATTCATGGAGAGCTAACCCTAACCCTAATTGGAATTTTATTATTATTATTATTATTATTATTATTATTATTATTATTATTATTATTTTCCCGAGTGTGATTTTCTCATGGATTTTGCCACAAAATGTACATAAGGCAGGCTGAAAAGGTGTGGCCCCTCTTAAACATATTGACCAGCTCTGAATCCAATGGTGATGTCCGTTTTGCTGTGCAAATTCATGGAGAGCTAACCCTAACGCTAAGTGGAATGTTCCCGAATGGGATTTTCCTATGTATTTGGCAAGGAAATGTACAAAAGGCTAGCACAAACGGTGTGCCCCCTCTTTACCACACCGAGAGGCTCTGATTCCAAAGGCGATGTCCGTTTTGCTCTGCAAATTCATGGAGAGCTAACCCTAACCCTAAGTGGAATTCTCCAGAATGGGTTTTTCCCATGTGTTTTGCCAGGAAATGTACATAAGGCAGGATGAAAAGGTGTGGCCCCTCCTAAACATATCGACCAGCTCTGAATCCAATGGTGATGTCCGTTTTGTTCTGCGAATTCATGGAGAGGTAACCCTAACCCTAAGTGGAATTTTCCTGACTGGGATTTTCCGTATTCCGGTCTTATGTATTTTGCCAGTAAATGTACAAAAGTCTGCTGAAAAGGCATGGCCCCGCCTAAACATACCGACCGGCTCAAGGTCCAATGGCGATATCCGTTTTGCTCTGCGAATTCATGGAGGGGTAACCCTAACCCTAAATGGAATTCTCCAGAATGGGATTTTCCCATGTATTTTGCCAGGAAATGTACATAAGGCCGGCTCAAAAGGTGTGGCCTCTCCAAAACATACCAACTGGCTCCGAGTCCAATGGCGATGTCCGTTTTGCTCTGCAAATTCATGGAGAGCTAACCCTAACCCTAATTGGAATTTTCCTGAGTGGGATTTTCTCATGTATTTTGCCACAAAATGTACATAAGGCAGGCTGAAAACGTGTGGCCCATCCTAAACATACCGAACGGCTCCGAGTCCAATGGCGATGTTCGTTTTGCTCTGCAAATTCATGGAGAGCTAACCCTAACCCTAAGTGGAATTTTCCCGAATGGGATTTTCCCATGTATTTGGCAAGGAAATGTACAAAAGGCTAGCACAAACGGTGTGCCCCCTCCTTACCACACCGAGAGGCTCTGATTCCAAAGGCGATGTCCGTTTTGCTCTGCAAATTCATGGAGAGCTAACCCTAACCCTAAGTGGAATTTTCCAGAATGGGATTTTCCATGTATTTTGCCAGGAAATGTACATAAGGCCGGCTCAAAAGGCGTGGCCTCTCCTAAACATACCGACCGGCTCCGAGTCCAATGGCAATGTCCGTTTTGCTATGCAAATTCATGGAGGGGTAAACCTAACCCTAAATGGAATTCTCCAGAATGGGATTTTTCCATGTATTTTGCATCAAAATGTACATAAGGCAGGCTGAAAAGGTGTGGCCCCTCCTAAACATATCGACCAGCTCTGAATCCAATGGTGATGTCCGTTTTGTTCTGCGAATTCATGGAGAGGTAACCCTAACCCTAAGTGGAATTTTCCTGACTTGGATTTTCTCATGGATTTTGCCAGGAAATGTAAATATGTCCAGTTCAAAAGGTGTGCCCGGCCCTAACCATTCCGAGGAGCTCCGAATCCCATGGCAATGGCCGTTTTGCTCTGCGAATTGATGGAGAGGTAACCTAACCCTAATAGGAGTTTTCCCGAGTGGGACTTTCCCATGTATTTTTCCAGGAAATGTCGGCTCAAAAGGCTTGCCCACTCCTAACATACCGACTGGTTCTGAATCCAATGATGATGTCCATTTTGCTGTGTGGATTCATGGAGGGGTAACCCTAACCTTAAATGGAATTCTCCAGAATGGGATTTTCCCATGTATTTTGCCAGGAAATGTACATGAGGCCGTCTCAAAAGGCGTGGCCTCTCCTAAACATACCGACCGGCTCTGAGTCCAATGGTGATGTCTGTTTTGCTCTGCAAATTCATGGAGAGCTAACCCTAACCCTAAGTCGAATTTTCCCGAATGGGATTTTCCCATGTATTTTGCCACAAAATGTAGATAAGGTAGGCTGAAACGGTGTGGCCCATCCTAAACATACCGACCGGCTCCGAGGTCAATGGTGATGTCTGTTTTGCTCTGCAAATTCATGGAGAGCTAACCCTAACCCTAATTGGAATTTTTATTATTATTATTATTATTATTATTATTATTATTATTATTATTATTATTTTCCCGAGTGTGATTTTCTCATGGATTTTGCCACAAAATGTACATAAGGCAGGCTGAAAAGGTGTGGCCCCTCTTAAACATATTGACCAGCTCTGAATCCAATGGTGATGTCCGTTTTGCTGTGCAAATTCATGGAGAGCTAACCCTAACGCTAAGTGGAATGTTCCCGAATGGGATTTTCCTATGTATTTGGCAAGGAAATGTACAAAAGGCTAGCACAAACGGTGTGCCCCCTCTTTACCACACCGAGAGGCTCTGATTCCAAAGGCGATGTCCGTTTTGCTCTGCAAATTCATGGAGAGCTAACCCTAACCCTAAGTGGAATTCTCCAGAATGGGTTTTTCCCATGTGTTTTGCCAGGAAATGTACATAAGGCAGGATGAAAAGGTGTGGCCCCTCCTAAACATATCGACCAGCTCTGAATCCAATGGTGATGTCCGTTTTGTTCTGCGAATTCATGGAGAGGTAACCCTAACCCTAAGTGGAATTTTCCTGACTGGGATTTTCCGTATTCCGGTCTTATGTATTTTGCCAGTAAATGTACAAAAGTCTGCTGAAAAGGCATGGCCCCGCCTAAACATACCGACCGGCTCAAGGTCCAATGGCGATATCCGTTTTGCTCTGCGAATTCATGGAGGGGTAACCCTAACCCTAAATGGAATTCTCCAGAATGGGATTTTCCCATGTATTTTGCCAGGAAATGTACATAAGGCCGGCTCAAAAGGTGTGGCCTCTCCAAAACATACCGACCGGCTCCGAGTCCAATGGCGATGTCTGTTTTGCTCTGCAAATTCATGGAGAGCTAACCCTAACCCTAAGTTGAATTTTCCAGAATGGGATTTTTCCATGTATTTTGCCACAAAATGTACATAAGGCAGGCTGAAAAGGTGTGGCCCCTCCTAAACATATTGACCAGCTCTGAATCCAATGGTGATGTCCGTTTTGCTCTGCGAATTCATGGAGACCTAATCCTAACCCTAAGTGGAATTTTCCCGAATGGGATTTTCCCATGTATTTGGCAAGGAAATGTACAAAAGGCTAGCACAAACGGTGTGCCCCCTCCTTACCACACCGAGAGGCTCTGATTCCAAAGGCGATTTCCGTTTTGTTCTGCGAATTTATGGAGAGGTAACCCTAACCCTAAGTGGAATTTTTCTGACTGGGATTTTCTCATGGATTTTGCCACAAAATGTACATAAGGCAGGCTGAAAACGTGTGGCCCATCCTAAACATACCGACCGGCTCCGAGTCCAATGGCGATGTTCGTTTTGCTCTGCAAATTCATGGAGAGCTAACCCTAACCCTAAGTGGAATTTTCCCGAATGGGATTTTCCCATGTATTTGGCAAGGAAATGTACAAAAGGCTAGCACAAACGGTGTGCCCCCTCCTTACCACACCGAGAGGCTCTGATTCCAAAGGCGATGTCCGTTTTGCTCTGCAAATTCATGGAGAGCTAACCCTAACCCTAAGTGGAATTTTCCAGAATGGGATTTTCCATGTATTTTGCCAGGAAATGTACATAAGGCCGGCTCAAAAGGCGTGGCCTCTCCTAAACATACCGACCGGCTCCGAGTCCAATGGCAATGTCCGTTTTGCTATGCAAATTCATGGAGGGGTAAACCTAACCCTAAATGGAATTCTCCAGAATGGGATTTTTCCATGTATTTTGCATCAAAATGTACATAAGGCAGGGTGAAAAGGTGTGGCTCCTCCTAAACATATCGACCAGCTCTGAATCCAATGGTGATGTCCGTTTTGTTCTGCGAATTCATGGAGAGGTAACCCTAACCCTAAGTGGAATTTTCCTGACTTGGATTTTCTCATGGATTTTGCCAGGAAATGTAAATATGTCCAGCTCAAAAGGTGTGCCCGGCCCTAACCATTCCGAGGAGCTCCGAATCCCATGGCAATGGCCGTTTTGCTCTGCAAATTGATGGAGAGGTAACCTAACCCTAATAGGAGTTTTCCCGAGTGGGACTTTCCCATGTATTTTTCCAGGAAATGTCGGCTCAAAAGGCTTGCCCACTCCTAACATACCGACTGGTTCTGAATCCAATGATGATGTCCATTTTGCTGTGTGGATTCATGGAGGGGTAACCCTAACCTTGAATGGAATTCTCCAGAATGGGATTTTCCCATGTATTTTGCCAGGAAATGTACATGAGGCCGTCTCAAAAGGCGTGGCCTCTCCTAAACATACCGACCGGCTCTGAGTCCAATGGTGATGTCTGTTTTGCTCTGCAAATTCATGGAGAGCTAACCCTAACCCTAAGTCGAATTTTCCCGAATGGGATTTTCCCATGTATTTTGCCACAAAATGTAGATAAGGTAGGCTGAAACGGTGTGGCCCATCCTAACCATACCGACCGGCTCCGAGGTCAATGGTGATGTCTGTTTTGCTCTGCAAATTCATGGAGAGCTAACCCTAACCCTAATTGGAATTTTTATTATTATTATTATTATTATTATTTTCCCGAGTGTGATTTTCTCATGGATTTTGCCACAAAATGTACATAAGGCAGGCTGAAAAGGTGTGGCCCCTCCTAAACATATTGACCAGCTCTGAATCCAATGGTGATGTCCGTTTTGCTGTGCAAATTCATGGAGAGCTAACCCTAACGCTAAGTGGAATGTTCCCGAATGGGATTTTCCTATGTATTTGGCAAGGAAATGTACAAAAGGCTAGCACAAACGGTGTGCCCCCTCTTTACCACATCGAGAGGCTCTGATTCCAAAGGCGATGTCCGTTTTGCTCTGCAAATTCATGGAGAGCTAACCCTAACCCTAAGTGGAATTCTCCAGAATGGGTTTTTCCCATGTGTTTTGCCAGGAAATGTACATAAGGCAGGATGAAAAGGTGTGGCCCCTCCTAAACATATCAACCAGCTCTGAATCCAATGGTGATGTCCGTTTTGTTCTGCGAATTCATGGAGAGGTAACCCTAACCCTAAGTGGAATTTTCCTGACTGGGATTTTCCGTATTCCGGTCTTATGTATTTTGCCAGTAAATGTACAAAAGTCTGCTGAAAAGGCATGGCCCCGCCTAAACATACCGACCGGCTCAAGGTCCAATGGGGATATCCGTTTTGCTCTGCGAATTCATGGAGGGGTAACCCTAACCCTAAATGGAATTTTCCAGAATGGGATTTTTCCATGTATTTTGTCAGGAAATGTACAAAAGGCAGGCTGAAAAGGTGTGGCCCCTCCTAAACATATCGACCAGCTCTGAATCCAATGGCGATGTCTGTTTTGCTCTGCAAATTCATGGAGAGCTAACCCTAACCCTAAGTGGAATTTTCCAGAATGGGATTTTTCCATGTATTTTGTCAGGAAATGTACATAAGGCCGGCTCAAAAGGCTTGCCCACTAATAACCATAACGAATGGCTCTGAATCCAATGATGATGTCCAGTTTGCTCAGTGGATTCATGGAGAGGTAACCCTAACCATAAGTCGAATTTTCCTGAGTGGGATTTCTCGATGTATTTTGCCAAGAAATGTACATAAGGCTGGCTCAAAATCCCTACCCCCTCCTAACAATATAGACAGGCTACGAATCCAATGGCGATTTCTGATTTGCTCTGCGAATTCATGGAGAGGTAACCCTAACCCTAAGTGGAATTTTCCAGAATGGGATTTTCCGATGTATTTTGCCAGGAAATGCACGAAAGTCTGGCTCAAAAGGCATGGCCCCGCCTAAATATACCGACCGGCTCAAGGTCCAATGGCGATATCCGTTTTGCTCTGCAAAAGGCAGCCATTTCAAAGTTGCCAGCTCTCCATGAATTCAGAGAGCAAAATAGTTATCGCCATTGGATTCAGAGCCCCTCGGAATGGTTAGGAGCGAGCTCGCCTTTTGAGCAGACCTTATGTACATTTCCTGGCAAAATACCTGGGAAAATCCCATTCTGGAAAATTCCACTTAGGGTTAGGGTTACCCCTCCATGAATCCACAGAGCAAAATGGACATCATCATTGGATTCAGAACCAATCAGTATAGTTAGGAGTGGGCAAGGCCTTTGAGCCGACGTTTCCTGGAAAAATACATGGGAAAGTCCCACTCGGGAAAACTCCAATTAGTGTTACCTCTCCATCAATTCACAGAGCAAAACGGCCATTGCCATTGGATTCGGAGCTCCTCGGAATGGTTAGGGCCGGGCACACCTTTTGAGCTGGACATATGTACATTTCCTGGCAAAATCCATGAGAAAATCCCAGTCAGGAAAAATCCATTTAGGGTTAGGGTTACCTCTCCATGAATTCCCAGAAGAAAACGGAAATCGCCTTTGGATTCAGAGCCTATCGGTATGGTAAGGTGGGGGTACACTATTTGAGCTAGCCATTTGTACATTTCCTGGCAAAATACATGGGAAAATCCCCCTCGGGAAAATTCCATTTAGGATTAATATTAGCTCTCCATTTAGAGTTAGGGTTACCTCTCTATGAATTCGAACAGCAAAACGGACATCGCCATTGGATTCGGAGTCCGTCGGAATGGTGAGGGCGGGGCATGCATTTTGAGCGGGGCTTATGTACATTTCCTGGCAAAATACCTGGGAAAATCCCATTCGGGAAAATTCCACTTAGGGTTAGGGTTACCTCTCCACGAATTCGAAGAGCAAAACGGACATCGCCATTGTGTTCAGAGCCCCTCGGAATGATTAGGAAAACTGACATTGCCATTGGACTCGGAGCCGGTCGGTATGTTTAGGAGAGGCCACGCCTTTTGATCCGGCCTTATGTACACTTCCTGGCAAAATACATGGAAAATCCCAGTCAGGAAAATTCCATTTAGGGTTAGGGTTACCTCTCCATGAATTAGCAGAACAAAACGGACATTACCATTGGATTCAGAGGTGGTCGATATGTTTAGGAGGGGCCACACCTTTTCAGCCTGCCTTATGTACATTTTGTGGCAAAATACATGGAAAAATCCCATTCTGGAAAATTCCACTTAGGGTTAGGGTTAGCTCTCCATGAATTTGCAGAGCAAAACGGACATCGCCTTTGGAATCAGAGCCTCTCGGTGTGGTAAGGAGGGGGCACACCGTTTGTGCTAGCCTTTTGTACATTTCCTTGCCAAATACATGGGAAAATCCCATTCGGGAAAATTCCACTTAGGGTTAGGGTTAGCTCTCCATGAATTTGCAGAGCAAAATGGACATCATCATTGGATTCAGAACCAATCGGTATGTTTAGGATGGGCCACACGTTTTCAGCCTGCCTTATGTACATTTTGTGGCAAAATACATGAGAAAATCCCACTCAGGAAAATTCCAATTAGGGTTAGGGTTAGCTCTCCATGAATTTGCAGAGCAAAACGGACATCGCCATTGGACTCGGAGCCAGTCGGTATGTTTAGGAGGGGCCACACCTTTTCAGCCTGCCTTATGTACATTTTGTGGCAAAATACATGAGAAAATCCCACTCAGAAAAATTCCACTTAGGGTTAGGGTTAGCTCTCCATGAATTTGCAGAGCAAAACGGACATCGCCATTGGACTCGGAGCCGGTCGGTATGTTTAGGAGAGGCCACGCCTTTTGAGCCGGCCTTATGTACATTTCCTGACAAAATACATGGGAAAATCCCATTCTGGAGAATTCCATTTAGGGTTAGGGTTACCCCTCCATGAATCCACAGAGCAAAATGGACATCATCATTGGATTCAGAACCAATCGGTATGGTTAGGAGTGGGCAAGCCTTTTGAGCCGACATTTCCTGGAAAAATACATGGGAAAGTCCCACTCGGGAAAACTCCTATTAGGGTTAGGGTTACCTCTCCATCAATTCGCAGAGCAAAACGGCCATTGCCACTGGATTCGGAGCTCCTCGGAATGGTTAGGGCCGGGCACACCTTTTGAGCTGGACAAATGTGCATTTCCTGGCAAAATACATGGAAAAATCCCATTCAGGAAAATTCCACTTACGGTTAGGGTTACCTCTCCATAAATTTGCAGAGCAAAACAGACATCGCCATTGGACTCGGAGCCGGTCGGTATGTTTAGGAGAGGCCACGCCTTTTGAGCCGGCCTTATGTACTTTTCCTGGCAAAATGCATAGGAAAATTCCATTCTGGACAATTCCACTTAGGGTTAAGGTTACCTCTCCATGAATTCGCAGAAGAAAAAGGAAATCGCCTTTGGATTCAGAGCCTATCGGTATGGTAAGGTGGGGGCACACTATTTGAGCTAGCCATTTGTACATTTCATGGCAAAATGCATGAGAAAATTCCACTCATTAAAATTTCACTTAGTGTTAGGGTTAGCTCCCCATGAATTTGCAGAGCAAAACGGACATCGCCTTTGGAATCAGAGCCTGTCGGTGTGGTAAGGAGGGGGCACACCGTTTGTGCTAGCCTTTTGTACATTTCCTTGCCAAATACATGGGAAAATCCCAATCGGGAAAATCCACTTAGGGTTAGGGTTAGCTCTCCATGAATTTGCAGAGCAAAACGGACATCGCCATTGGACTCGGAGCCGGTCGGTATGGTTAGTAGTGGGAAGCCTTTTGAGCCGACATTTCCTGGAAAAATACATGGGAAAGTCCCACTCGGGAAAACTCATATTAGGGTTAGGGTTACCTCTCCATCAATTCGTAGAGCAAAAACGCCATTGCCATTGGATTCGGAGCTCCTCGGAATGGTTAGGGCCAGGCACACCTTTTGAGCTGGACATATGTACATTTCCTGGCAAAATCCATGAGAAAATCTCAGTCAGAAAAATTCCACTAAGGGTTAGGGTTACCTCTCCATGAATTCGCTGAACAAAACGGAAATCGCCTTTGGAATCAGAGCCTGTCGGTGTGGTAAGGAGGGGGCACACCATTTGAGCTAGCCATTTGTACATTTCCTTGCCAAATACATGGGAAAATCCCATTCGGGAAAATTCCACTTAGGGTTAGGGTTAGCTCTCCATGAATTTGCAGAGCAAAACGGACATCGCCATTGGACTTGGAGCCGGTCGGTATGTTTAGGAGAGGCCACGCCTTTTGAGCCAGCCTTATGTACATTTCCTGGCAAAATACATGGGAAAATCCCATTCTAGAGAATTCCATTTAGGGTTAGGCTTACTCCTCCATGAATCCACACAGCAAAATTGACATCATCATTATATTCAGAACCAATTGGTATGGTTAGGAGTGGGCAAGCCTTTTGAGCCGACATTTCCTGGAAAAATACATGGGAAAGTCCCACTCGGGAAAACTCCTATTAGGGTTAGGGTTACCTCTCCATCAATTCGCAGAGCAAAACGGCCATTGCCATTGGATTTGGAGCTCCTCAGAATGGTTAGGGCCGGGCACACCTTTTGAGCTGGACATATGTACATTTCCTGGCAAAATCCATGAGAAAATCCCAGTCAGGAAAATTCCACTTAGGATTAGGGTTACCTCTCCATGAATTCGCAGAACAAAGCGGACATCACCATTGGATTCAGAGCAGGTCGATATGTTTAGGAGGGGCCATGCCTTTTCAACCTGCCTTATGTACATTTTGTGGCAAAATACATGGAGAAATCCCATTCTGGAAAATTCCACTTAGGGTTAGGGTTAGCTCTCCATGAATTTGCAGAGCAAAACGGACATCGCCTTTGGAAACAGAGCCTCTCGGTGTGGTAAGGAGGGGGCACACCGTTTGTGCTAGCCTTTTGTACATTTCCTTGCCAAATACATGGGAAAATCCCATTCGGGAAAATTCCACTTAGGGTTAGGGTTAGCTCTCCATGAATTTGCAGAGCAAAACGGACATCGCCATTGGACTCGGAGCCAGTGGGTGTGTTTAGGAGGGGCCACACCTTTTCAGCCTGCCTTATGTACATTTTGTGGCAAAATACATAGAAAAATCCCATTCGGGAAAATTCCACTTAGGTTTAGGGTTAGCTCTCCCTGAATTTGGAGAGGAAAACGGACATCGCCATTGGACTTGGAGCCGGTGGGTACCTTTAGGAGAGGCCACGCCTTTTGAGCCGGCCTTATGTACATTTCCTGGCAAAATACATGGGAAAATCCCATTCTGGAGAATTCCATTTAGGGTTAGGGTAACCCCTCCATGAATCCACAGAGCAAAATGGACATCATCATTGGATTCAGTACCAATCGGTATGTTTAGGCAGGGCCATGCCTTTTGAGCCAGACTTTCGTACATTTCCTGGCAAAATACATCAGAAAATTCCATTTTGGAAAATTCCACTTAGGGTTAGGGTTACCTCGCCAGGAATTTGAAGAGCAAAACGGACATCGCCTTTGGAAACAGAGCCTCTCGGTGTGGTAAGGAGGGGGCACACCGTTTGTGCTAGCCTTTTGTACATTTCCTTGCCAAATACATGGGAAAATCCCATTCGGGAAAATTCCACTTAGGGTTAGGGTTCGCTACAAAGATGTGGTCATGAAGTAGTCAAACTCTACTCAGAAGAAGGCAGCCATTTCAAAGTTGCCAGCTCTCCATGAATTCACAGAGCAAAATGGTTATCACCATTGGATTCGGAGCCCCTCGGAATGGTTAGGAGCGAGCACGCCTTTTGAGCAGGCCGTATGTACATTTCCTGGCAAAATACCTGGGAAAATCCCATTTGGGAAAATTCCACTTAGGGTTAGGGTTAGCTCTCCATGAATTTGTAGAGCAAAACAGACATCGCCATTGGACTCGGAGCCAGTGGGTTTGTTTAGGAGGGGCTACACCTTTTCATCCTGCCTTATGTACATTTTGTGGCAAAATACATAGAAAAATCCCATTCGGGAAAATTCCACTTAGGTTTAGGGTTAGCTCTCCCTGAATTTGGAGAGGAAAACGGACATCGCCATTGGACTTGGAGCCGGTGGGTACCTTTAGGAGAGGCCACGCCTTTTGAGCCGGCCTTATGTACATTTCCTGGCAAAATACATGGGAAAATCCCATTCTGGAGAATTCCATTTAGGGTTAGGGTTACCCCTCCATGAATCCACAGAGCAAAATGGACATCATCATTGGATTCAGTACCAATCGGTATGTTTAGGCAGGGCCATGCCTTTTGAGCCAGACTTTCATACATTTCCTGGCAAAATACATCAGAAAATTCCATTTTGGAAAATTCCACTTAGGGTTAGGGTTACCTTGCCAGGAATTCGAAGAGCAAAACGGACATCGCCATTGTGTTCAGAGCCCCTCGGAATGATTAGGAGGGGGCAGACCTTTTGAGACGGCCTTATGTACATTTTGTGGCAAAACACATGGCAAAATCCCATTCTGGAAAATTCTACTTAGGGTTAGGGTTCGCTACAAAGATGTGGTCATGAAGTAGTCAAACTCTACTCAGAAGAAGGCAGCCATTTCAAAGTTGCCAGCTCTCCATGAATTCACAGAGCAAAATGGTCATCACCATTGGATTCGGAGCCCCTCGGAATGGTTAGGAGCGAGCACGCCTTTTGAGCAGGCCGTATGTACATTTCCTGGCAAAATACCTGGGAAAATCCCATTTGGGAAAATTCCACTTAGGGTTAGGGTTAGCTCTCCATGAATTTGTAGAGCAAAACAGACATCGCCATTGGACTCGGAGCCAGTGGGTTTGTTTAGGAGGGGCCACACCTTTTCAGCCTGCCTTATGTACATTTTGTGGCAAAATACATAGAAAAATCCCATTCGGGAAAATTCCACTTAGGTTTAGGGTTAGCTCTCCCTGAATTTGGAGAGGAAAACGGACATCGCCATTGGACTTGGAGCCGGTGGGTACCTTTAGGAGAGGCCACGCCTTTTGAGCCGGCCTTATGTACATTTCCTGGCAAAATACATGGGAAAATCCCATTCTGGAGAATTCCATTTAGGGTTAGGGTTACCCCTCCATGAATCCACAGAGCAAAATGGACATCATCATTGGATTCAGTACCAATCGGTATGTTTAGGCAGGGCCATGCCTTTTGAGCCAGACTTTCATACATTTCCTGGCAAAATACATCAGAAAATTCCATTTTGGAAAATTCCACTTAGGGTTAGGGTTACCTTGCCAGGAATTCGAAGAGCAAAACGGACATCGCCATTGTGTTCAGAGCCCCTCGGAATGATTAGGAGGGGGCAGACCTTTTGAGACGGCCTTATGTACATTTTGTGGCAAAACACATGGCAAAATCCCATTCTGGAAAATTCTACTTAGGGTTAGGGTTCGCTACAAAGATGTGGTCATGAAGTAGTCAAACTCTACTCAGAAGAAGGCAGCCATTTCAAAGTTGCCAGCTCTCCATGAATTCACAGAGCAAAATGGTCATCACCATTGGATTCGGAGCCCCTCGGAATGGTTAGGAGCGAGCACGCCTTTTGAGCAGGCCGTATGTACATTTCCTGGCAAAATACCTGGGAAAATCCCATTTGGGAAAATTCCACTTAGGGTTAGGGTTAGCTCTCCATGAATTTGTAGAGCAAAACAGACATCGCCATTGGACTCGGAGCCAGTGGGTTTGTTTAGGAGGGGCCACACCTTTTCAGCCTGCCTTATGTACATTTTGTGGCAAAATACATAGAAAAATCCCATTCGGGAAAATTCCACTTAGGGTTAGGGTTAGCTCTCCCTGAATTTGCAGAGGAAAACTGACATCGCCATTGGACTCGGAGCCAGTGGGTACGTTTAGGAGAGGCCACGCCTTTTGAGCCGGCCTTATGTACATTTCCTGGCAAAATACATGGAAAAATCCCATTCGGGAAAATTCCACTTAGGGTTAGGGTTAGCTCTCCATGAATTTGCAGAGCAAAATGGACATCATCATTGGATTCAGAACCAATCGGTATGTTTAGGCAGGGCCATGCCTTTTGAGCCAGACTTTCGTACATTTCCTGGCAAAATACATCAGAAAATTCCATTTTGGAAAATTCCACTTAGGGTTAGGGTTAGCTCTCCATGAATTTGCAGAGCAAAACGGACATCGCCATTGGACTTGGAGCCGGTCGGTATGTTTAGGAGAGGCCACGCCTTTTGAGCCAGACTTTCGTACATTTCCTGGCAAAATATATCAGAAAATCCCACTCAGGAAAATTCCACTTAGGGTTAGGGTTAGCTCTCCATGAATTTGTAGAGCAAAACAGACATCGCCATTGGACTCGGAGCCAGTGGGTTTGTTTAGGAGGGGCCACACCTTTTCAGCCTGCCTTATGTACATTTTGTGGCAAAATACATGGAAAAATCCCATTCGGGAAAATTCCACTTAGGGTTAGGGTTAGCTCTCCATGAATTTGCAGAGCAAAATGGACATCATCATTGGATTCAGAACCAATCGGTATGTTTAGGCAGGGCCATGCCTTTTGAGCCAGACTTTCGTACATTTCCTGGCAAAATACATCAGAAAATTCCATTTTGGAAAATTCCACTTAGGGTTAGGGTTACCTCGCCAGGAATTCGAAGAGAAAAACGGACATCGCCTTTGGAAACAGAGCCTCTCGGTGTGGTAAGGAGGGGGCACACCGTTTGTGCTAGCCTTTTGTACATTTCCTTGCCAAATACATGGGAAAATCCCATTCGGGAAAATTCCACTTAGGGTTAGGGTTAGCTCTCCATGAATTTGCAGAGCAAAACGGACATCGCCATTGGACTCGGAGCCAGTGGGTGTGTTTAGGAGGGGCCACACCTTTTCAGCCTGCCTTATGTACATTTTGTGGCAAAATATATAGAAAAATCCCATTCGGGAAAATTCCACTTAGGTTTACGGTTAGCTCTCCCTGAATTTGGAGAGGAAAACGGACATCGCCATTGGACTTGGAGCCGGTGGGTACCTTTAGGAGAGGCCACGCCTTTTGAGCCGGCCTTATGTACATTTCCTGGCAAAATACATGGGAAAATCCCATTCTGGAGAATTCCATTTAGGGTTAGGGTTACCCCTCCATGAATCCACAGAGCAAAATGGACATCATCATTGGATTCAGTACCAATCGGTATGTTTAGGCAGGGCCATGCCTTTTGAGCCAGACTTTCGTACATTTCCTGGCAAAATACATCAGAAAATTCCATTTTGGAAAATTCCACTTAGGGTTAGGGTTACCTTGCCAGGAATTCGAAGAGCAAAACGGACATCGCCATTGTGTTCAGAGCCCCTCGGAATGATTAGGAGGGGGCAGACCTTTTGAGACGGCCTTATGTACATTTTGTGGCAAAACACATGGCAAAATCCCATTCTGGAAAATTCTACTTAGGGTTAGGGTTCGCTACAAAGATGTGGTCATGAAGTAGTCAAACTCTACTCAGAAGAAGGCAGCCATTTCAAAGTTGCCAGCTCTCCATGAATTCACAGAGCAAAATGGTCATCACCATTGGATTCGGAGCCCCTCGGAATGGTTAGGAGCGAGCACGCCTTTTGAGCAGGCCGTATGTACATTTCCTGGCAAAATACCTGGGAAAATCCCATTTGGGAAAATTCCACTTAGGGTTAGGGTTAGCTCTCCATGAATTTGTAGAGCAAAACAGACATCGCCATTGGACTCGGAGCCAGTGGGTTTGTTTAGGAGGGGCCACACCTTTTCAGCCTGCCTTATGTACATTTTGTGGCAAAATACATAGAAAAATCCCATTCGGGAAAATTCCACTTAGGGTTAGGGTTAGCTCTCCCTGAATTTGCAGAGGAAAACTGACATCGCCATTGGACTCGGAGCCAGTGGGTACGTTTAGGAGAGGCCACGCCTTTTGAGCCAGACTTTCGTACATTTCCTGGCAAAATACATCAGAAAATTCCATTTTGGAAAATTCCACTTAGGGTTAGGGTTAGCTCTCCATGAATTTGCAGAGCAAAACGGACATCGCCATTGGACTTGGAGCCGGTCGGTATGTTTAGGAGAGGCCACGCCTTTTGAGCCAGACTTTCGTACATTTCCTGGCAAAATATATCAGAAAATCCCACTCAGGAAAATTCCACTTAGGGTTAGGGTTAGCTCTCCATGAATTTGTAGAGCAAAACAGACATCGCCATTGGACTCGGAGCCAGTGGGTTTGTTTAGGAGGGGCCACACCTTTTCAGCCTGCCTTATGTACATTTTGTGGCAAAATACATGGAAAAATCCCATTCGGGAAAATTCCACTTAGGGTTAGGGTTAGCTCTCCATGAATTTGCAGAGCAAAATGGACATCATCATTGGATTCAGAACCAATCGGTATGTTTAGGCAGGGCCATGCCTTTTGAGCCAGACTTTCGTACATTTCCTGGCAAAATACATCAGAAAATTCCATTTTGGAAAATTCCACTTAGGGTTAGGGTTACCTCGCCAGGAATTCGAAGAGCAAAACGGACATCGCCTTTGGAAACAGAGCCTCTCGGTGTGGTAAGGAGGGGGCACACCGTTTGTGCTAGCCTTTTGTACATTTCCTTGCCAAATACATGGGAAAATCCCATTCGGGAAAATTCCACTTAGGGTTAGGGTTAGCTCTCCATGAATTTGCAGAGCAAAACGGACATCGCCATTGGACTCGGAGCCAGTGGGTGTGTTTAGGAGGGGCCACACCTTTTCAGCCTGCCTTATGTACATTTTGTGGCAAAATATATAGAAAAATCCCATTCGGGAAAATTCCACTTAGGTTTACGGTTAGCTCTCCCTGAATTTGGAGAGGAAAACGGACATCGCCATTGGACTTGGAGCCGGTGGGTACCTTTAGGAGAGGCCACGCCTTTTGAGCCGGCCTTATGTACATTTCCTGGCAAAATACATGGGAAAATCCCATTCTGGAGAATTCCATTTAGGGTTAGGGTTACCCCTCCATGAATCCACAGAGCAAAATGGACATCATCATTGGATTCAGTACCAATCGGTATGTTTAGGCAGGGCCATGCCTTTTGAGCCAGACTTTCGTACATTTCCTGGCAAAATACATCAGAAAATTCCATTTTGGAAAATTCCACTTAGGGTTAGGGTTACCTTGCCAGGAATTCGAAGAGCAAAACGGACATCGCCATTGTGTTCAGAGCCCCTCGGAATGATTAGGAGGGGGCAGACCTTTTGAGACGGCCTTATGTACATTTTGTGGCAAAACACATGGCAAAATCCCATTCTGGAAAATTCTACTTAGGGTTAGGGTTCGCTACAAAGATGTGGTCATGAAGTAGTCAAACTCTACTCAGAAGAAGGCAGCCATTTCAAAGTTGCCAGCTCTCCATGAATTCACAGAGCAAAATGGTCATCACCATTGGATTCGGAGCCCCTCGGAATGGTTAGGAGCGAGCACGCCTTTTGAGCAGGCCGTATGTACATTTCCTGGCAAAATAGCTGGGAAAATCCCATTTGGGAAAATTCCACTTAGGGTTAGGGTTAGCTCTCCATGAATTTGTAGAGCAAAACAGACATCGCCATTGGACTCGGAGCCAGTGGGTTTGTTTAGGAGGGGCCACACATTTTCAGCCTGCCTTATGTACATTTTGTGGCAAAATACATAGAAAAATCCCATTCGGGAAAATTCCACTTAGGGTTAGGGTTAGCTCTCCCTGAATTTGCAGAGGAAAACTGACATCGCCATTGGACTCGGAGCCAGTGGGTACGTTTAGGAGAGGCCACGCCTTTTGAGTCGGCCTTATGTACATTTCCTGGCAAAATACATGGAAAAATCCCATTCGGGAAAATTCCACTTAGGGTTAGGGTTAGCTCTCCATGAATTTGCAGAGCAAAATGGACATCATCATTGGATTCAGAACCAATCGGTATGTTTAGGCAGGGCCATGCCTTTTGAGCCAGACTTTCGTACATTTCCTGGCAAAATACATCAGAAAATTCCATTTTGGAAAATTCCACTTAGGGTTAGGGTTAGCTCTCCATGAATTTGCAGAGCAAAACGGACATCGCCATTGGACTTGGAGCCGGTCGGTATGTTTAGGAGAGGCCACGCCTTTTGAGCCAGACTTTCGTACATTTCCTGGCAAAATATATCAGAAAATCCCACTCAGGAAAATTCCACTTAGGGTTAGGGTTAGCTCTCCATGAATTTGTAGAGCAAAACAGACATCGCCATTGGACTCGGAGCCAGTGGGTTTGTTTAGGAGGGGCCACACCTTTTCAGCCTGCCTTATGTACATTTTGTGGCAAAATACATGGAAAAATCCCATTCGGGAAAATTCCACTTAGGGTTAGGGTTAGCTCTCCATGAATTTGCAGAGCAAAATGGACATCATCATTGGATTCAGAACCAATCGGTATGTTTAGGCAGGGCCATGCCTTTTGAGCCAGACTTTCGTACATTTCCTGGCAAAATACATCAGAAAATTCCATTTTGGAAAATTCCACTTAGGGTTAGGGTTACCTCGCCAGGAATTCGAAGAGCAAAACGGACATCGCCTTTGGAAACAGAGCCTCTCGGTGTGGTAAGGAGGGGGCACACCGTTTGTGCTAGCCTTTTGTACATTTCCTTGCCAAATACATGGGAAAATCCCATTCGGGAAAATTCCACTTAGGGTTAGGGTTAGCTCTCCATGAATTTGCAGAGCAAAACGGACATCGCCATTGGACTCGGAGCCAGTGGGTGTGTTTAGGAGGGGCCACACCTTTTCAGCCTGCCTTATGTACATTTTGTGGCAAAATATATAGAAAAATCCCATTCGGGAAAATTCCACTTAGGTTTAGGGTTAGCTCTCCCTGAATTTGGAGAGGAAAACGGACATCGCCATTGGACTTGGAGCCGGTGGGTACCTTTAGGAGAGGCCACGCCTTTTGAGCCGGCCTTATGTACATTTCCTGGCAAAATACATGGGAAAATCCCATTCTGGAGAATTCCATTTAGGGTTAGGGTTACCCCTCCATGAATCCACAGAGCAAAATGGACATCATCATTGGATTCAGTACCAATCGGTATGTTTAGGCAGGGCCATGCCTTTTGAGCCAGACTTTCGTACATTTCCTGGCAAAATACATCAGAAAATTCCATTTTGGAAAATTCCACTTAGGGTTAGGGTTACCTTGCCAGGAATTCGAAGAGCAAAACGGACATCGCCATTGTGTTCAGAGCCCCTCGGAATGATTAGGAGGGGGCAGACCTTTTGAGACGGCCTTATGTACATTTTGTGGCAAAACACATGGCAAAATCCCATTCTGGAAAATTCTACTTAGGGTTAGGGTTCGCTACAAAGATGTGGTCATGAAGTAGTCAAACTCTACTCAGAAGAAGGCAGCCATTTCAAAGTTGCCAGCTCTCCATGAATTCACAGAGCAAAATGGTCATCACCATTGGATTCGGAGCCCCTCGGAATGGTTAGGAGCGAGCACGCCTTTTGAGCAGGCCGTATGTACATTTCCTGGCAAAATACCTGGGAAAATCCCATTTGGGAAAATTCCACTTAGGGTTAGGGTTAGCTCTCCATGAATTTGTAGAGCAAAACAGACATCGCCATTGGACTCGGAGCCAGTGGGTTTGTTTAGGAGGGGCCACACCTTTTCAGCCTGAATATGTACATTTTGTGGCAAAATACATAGAAAAATCCCATTCGGGAAAATTCCACTTAGGGTTAGGGTTAGCTCTCCCTGAATTTGCAGGGGAAAACTGACATCGCCATTGGACTCGGAGCCAGTGGGTACGTTTAGGAGAGGCCACGCCTTTTGAGCCGGCCTTATGTACATTTCCTGGCAAAATACATGGAAAAATCCCATTCGGGAAAATTCCACTTAGGGTTAGGGTTAGCTCTCCATGAATTTGCAGAGCAAAATGGACATCATCATTGGATTCAGAACCAATCGGTATGTTTAGGCAGGGCCATGCCTTTTGAGCCAGACTTTCGTACATTTCCTGGCAAAATACATCAGAAAATTCCATTTTGGAAAATTCCACTTAGGGTTAGGGTTAGCTCTCCATGAATTTGCAGAGCAAAACGGACATCGCCATTGGACTTGGAGCCGGTCGGTATGTTTAGGAGAGGCCACGCCTTTTGAGCCAGACTTTCGTACATTTCCTGGCAAAATATATCAGAAAATCCCACTCAGGAAAATTCCACTTAGGGTTAGGGTTAGCTCTCCATGAATTTGTAGAGCAAAACAGACATCGCCATTGGACTCGGAGCCAGTGGGTTTGTTTAGGAGGGGCCACACCTTTTCAGCCTGCCTTATGTACATTTTGTGGCAAAATACATGGAAAAATCCCATTCGGGAAAATTCCACTTAGGGTTAGGGTTAGCTCTCCATGAATTTGCAGAGCAAAATGGACATCATCATTGGATTCAGAACCAATCGGTATGTTTAGGCAGGGCCATGCCTTTTGAGCCAGACTTTCGTACATTTCCTGGCAAAATACATCAGAAAATTCCATTTTGGAAAATTCCACTTAGGGTTAGGGTTACCTCGCCAGGAATTCGAAGAGCAAAACGGACATCGCCTTTGGAAACAGAGCCTCTCGGTGTGGTAAGGAGGGGGCACACCGTTTGTGCTAGCCTTTTGTACATTTCCTTGCCAAATACATGGGAAAATCCCATTCGGGAAAATTCCACTTAGGGTTAGGGTTAGCTCTCCATGAATTTGCAGAGCAAAACGGACATCGCCATTGGACTCGGAGCCAGTGGGTGTGTTTAGGAGGGGCCACACCTTTTCAGCCTGCCTTATGTACATTTTGTGGCAAAATACATAGAAAAATCCCATTCGGGAAAATTCCACTTAGGTTTAGGGTTAGCTCTCCCTGAATTTGGAGAGGAAAACGGACATCGCCATTGGACTTGGAGCCGGTGGGTACCTTTAGGAGAGGCCACGCCTTTTGAGCCGGCCTTATGTACATTTCCTGGCAAAATACATGGGAAAATCCCATTCTGGAGAATTCCATTTAGGGTTAGGGTTACCCCTCCATGAATCCACAGAGCAAAATGGACATCATCATTGGATTCAGTACCAATCGGTATGTTTAGGCAGGGCCATGCCTTTTGAGCCAGACTTTCATACATTTCCTGGCAAAATACATCAGAAAATTCCATTTTGGAAAATTCCACTTAGGGTTAGGGTTACCTTGCCAGGAATTCGAAGAGCAAAACGGACATCGCCATTGTGTTCAGAGCCCCTCGGAATGATTAGGAGGGGGCAGACCTTTTGAGACGGCCTTATGTACATTTTGTGGCAAAACACATGGCAAAATCCCATTCTGGAAAATTCTACTTAGGGTTAGGGTTCGCTACAAAGATGTGGTCATGAAGTAGTCAAACTCTACTCAGAAGAAGGCAGCCATTTCAAAGTTGCCAGCTCTCCATGAATTCACAGAGCAAAATGGTCATCACCATTGGATTCGGAGCCCCTCGGAATGGTTAGGAGCGAGCACGCCTTTTGAGCAGGCCGTATGTACATTTCCTGGCAAAATACCTGGGAAAATCCCATTTGGGAAAATTCCACTTAGGGTTAGGGTTAGCTCTCCATGAATTTGTAGAGCAAAACAGACATCGCCATTGGACTCGGAGCCAGTGGGTTTGTTTAGGAGGGGCCACACCTTTTCAGCCTGCCTTATGTACATTTTGTGGCAAAATACATAGAAAAATCCCATTCGGGAAAATTCCACTTAGGTTTAGGGTTAGCTCTCCCTGAATTTGGAGAGGAAAACGGACATCGCCATTGGACTTGGAGCCGGTGGGTACCTTTAGGAGAGGCCACGCCTTTTGAGCCGGCCTTATGTACATTTCCTGGCAAAATACATGGGAAAATCCCATTCTGGAGAATTCCATTTAGGGTTAGGGTTACCCCTCCATGAATCCACAGAGCAAAATGGACATCATCATTGGATTCAGTACCAATCGGTATGTTTAGGCAGGGCCATGCCTTTTGAGCCAGACTTTCATACATTTCCTGGCAAAATACATCAGAAAATTCCATTTTGGAAAATTCCACTTAGGGTTAGGGTTACCTTGCCAGGAATTCGAAGAGCAAAACGGACATCGCCATTGTGTTCAGAGCCCCTCGGAATGATTAGGAGGGGGCAGACCTTTTGAGACGGCCTTATGTACATTTTGTGGCAAAACACATGGCAAAATCCCATTCTGGAAAATTCTACTTAGGGTTAGGGTTCGCTACAAAGATGTGGTCATGAAGTAGTCAAACTCTACTCAGAAGAAGGCAGCCATTTCAAAGTTGCCAGCTCTCCATGAATTCACAGAGCAAAATGGTCATCACCATTGGATTCGGAGCCCCTCGGAATGGTTAGGAGCGAGCACGCCTTTTGAGCAGGCCGTATGTACATTTCCTGGCAAAATACCTGGGAAAATCCCATTTGGGAAAATTCCACTTAGGGTTAGGGTTAGCTCTCCATGAATTTGTAGAGCAAAACAGACATCGCCATTGGACTCGGAGCCAGTGGGTTTGTTTAGGAGGGGCCACACCTTTTCAGCCTGCCTTATGTACATTTTGTGGCAAAATACATAGAAAAATCCCATTCGGGAAAATTCCACTTAGGGTTAGGGTTAGCTCTCCCTGAATTTGCAGAGGAAAACTGACATCGCCATTGGACTCGGAGCCAGTGGGTACGTTTAGGAGAGGCCACGCCTTTTGAGCCGGCCTTATGTACATTTCCTGGCAAAATACATGGAAAAATCCCATTCGGGAAAATTCCACTTAGGGTTAGGGTTAGCTCTCCATGAATTTGCAGAGCAAAATGGACATCATCATTGGATTCAGAACCAATCGGTATGTTTAGGCAGGGCCATGCCTTTTGAGCCAGACTTTCGTACATTTCCTGGCAAAATACATCAGAAAATTCCATTTTGGAAAATTCCACTTAGGGTTAGGGTTAGCTCTCCATGAATTTGCAGAGCAAAACGGACATCGCCATTGGACTTGGAGCCGGTCGGTATGTTTAGGAGAGGCCACGCCTTTTGAGCCAGACTTTCGTACATTTCCTGGCAAAATATATCAGAAAATCCCACTCAGGAAAATTCCACTTAGGGTTAGGGTTAGCTCTCCATGAATTTGTAGAGCAAAACAGACATCGCCATTGGACTCGGAGCCAGTGGGTTTGTTTAGGAGGGGCCACACCTTTTCAGCCTGCCTTATGTACATTTTGTGGCAAAATACATGGAAAAATCCCATTCGGGAAAATTCCACTTAGGGTTAGGGTTAGCTCTCCATGAATTTGCAGAGCAAAATGGACATCATCATTGGATTCAGAACCAATCGGTATGTTTAGGCAGGGCCATGCCTTTTGAGCCAGACTTTCGTACATTTCCTGGCAAAATACATCAGAAAATTCCATTTTGGAAAATTCCACTTAGGGTTAGGGTTACCTCGCCAGGAATTCGAAGAGCAAAACGGACATCGCCTTTGGAAACAGAGCCTCTCGGTGTGGTAAGGAGGGGGCACACCGTTTGTGCTAGCCTTTTGTACATTTCCTTGCCAAATACATGGGAAAATCCCATTCGGGAAAATTCCACTTAGGGTTAGGGTTAGCTCTCCATGAATTTGCAGAGCAAAACGGACATCGCCATTGGACTCGGAGCCAGTGGGTGTGTTTAGGAGGGGCCACACCTTTTCAGCCTGCCTTATGTACATTTTGTGGCAAAATATATAGAAAAATCCCATTCGGGAAAATTCCACTTAGGTTTACGGTTAGCTCTCCCTGAATTTGGAGAGGAAAACGGACATCGCCATTGGACTTGGAGCCGGTGGGTACCTTTAGGAGAGGCCACGCCTTTTGAGCCGGCCTTATGTACATTTCCTGGCAAAATACATGGGAAAATCCCATTCTGGAGAATTCCATTTAGGGTTAGGGTTACCCCTCCATGAATCCACAGAGCAAAATGGACATCATCATTGGATTCAGTACCAATCGGTATGTTTAGGCAGGGCCATGCCTTTTGAGCCAGACTTTCGTACATTTCCTGGCAAAATACATCAGAAAATTCCATTTTGGAAAATTCCACTTAGGGTTAGGGTCACCTTGCCAGGAATTCGAAGAGCAAAACGGACATCGCCATTGTGTTCAGAGCCCCTCGGAATGATTAGGAGGGGGCAGACCTTTTGAGACGGCCTTATGTACATTTTGTGGCAAAACACATGGCAAAATCCCATTCTGGAAAATTCTACTTAGGGTTAGGGTTCGCTACAAAGATGTGGTCATGAAGTAGTCAAACTCTACTCAGAAGAAGGCAGCCATTTCAAAGTTGCCAGCTCTCCATGAATTCACAGAGCAAAATGGTCATCACCATTGGATTCGGAGCCCCTCGGAATGGTTAGGAGCGAGCACGCCTTTTGAGCAGGCCGTATGTACATTTCCTGGCAAAATACCTGGGAAAATCCCATTTGGGAAAATTCCACTTAGGGTTAGGGTTAGCTCTCCATGAATTTGTAGAGCAAAACAGACATCGCCATTGGACTCGGAGCCAGTGGGTTTGTTTAGGAGGGGCCACACATTTTCAGCCTGCCTTATGTACATTTTGTGGCAAAATACATAGAAAAATCCCATTCGGGAAAATTCCACTTAGGGTTAGGGTTAGCTCTCCCTGAATTTGCAGAGGAAAACTGACATTGCCATTGGACTCGGAGCCAGTGGGTACGTTTAGGAGAGGCCACGCCTTTTGAGTCGGCCTTATGTACATTTCCTGGCAAAATACATGGAAAAATCCCATTCGGGAAAATTCCACTTAGGGTTAGGGTTAGCTCTCCATGAATTTGCAGAGCAAAATGGACATCATCATTGGATTCAGAACCAATCGGTATGTTTAGGCAGGGCCATGCCTTTTGAGCCAGACTTTCGTACATTTCCTGGCAAAATACATCAGAAAATTCCATTTTGGAAAATTCCACTTAGGGTTAGGGTTAGCTCTCCATGAATTTGCAGAGCAAAACGGACATCGCCATTGGACTTGGAGCCGGTCGGTATGTTTAGGAGAGGCCACGCCTTTTGAGCCAGACTTTCGTACATTTCCTGGCAAAATATATCAGAAAATCCCACTCAGGAAAATTCCACTTAGGGTTAGGGTTAGCTCTCCATGAATTTGTAGAGCAAAACAGACATCGCCATTGGACTCGGAGCCAGTGGGTTTGTTTAGGAGGGGCCACACCTTTTCAGCCTGCCTTATGTACATTTTGTGGCAAAATACATGGAAAAATCCCATTCGGGAAAATTCCACTTAGGGTTAGGGTTAGCTCTCCATGAATTTGCAGAGCAAAATGGACATCATCATTGGATTCAGAACCAATCGGTATGTTTAGGCAGGGCCATGCCTTTTGAGCCAGACTTTCGTACATTTCCTGGCAAAATACATCAGAAAATTCCATTTTGGAAAATTCCACTTAGGGTTAGGGTTACCTCGCCAGGAATTCGAAGAGCAAAACGGACATCGCCTTTGGAAACAGAGCCTCTCGGTGTGGTAAGGAGGGGGCACACCGTTTGTGCTAGCCTTTTGTACATTTCCTTGCCAAATACATGGGAAAATCCCATTCGGGAAAATTCCACTTAGGGTTAGGGTTAGCTCTCCATGAATTTGCAGAGCAAAACGGACATCGCCATTGGACTCGGAGCCAGTGGGTGTGTTTAGGAGGGGCCACACCTTTTCAGCCTGCCTTATGTACATTTTGTGGCAAAATATATAGAAAAATCCCATTCGGGAAAATTCCACTTAGGTTTAGGGTTAGCTCTCCCTGAATTTGGAGAGGAAAACGGACATCGCCATTGGACTTGGAGCCGGTGGGTACCTTTAGGAGAGGCCACGCCTTTTGAGCCGGCCTTATGTACATTTCCTGGCAAAATACATGGGAAAATCCCATTCTGGAGAATTCCATTTAGGGTTAGGGTTACCCCTCCATGAATCCACAGAGCAAAATGGACATCATCATTGGATTCAGTACCAATCGGTATGTTTAGGCAGGGCCATGCCTTTTGAGCCAGACTTTCGTACATTTCCTGGCAAAATACATCAGAAAATTCCATTTTGGAAAATTCCACTTAGGGTTAGGGTTACCTTGCCAGGAATTCGAAGAGCAAAACGGACATCGCCATTGTGTTCAGAGCCCCTCGGAATGATTAGGAGGGGGCAGACCTTTTGAGACGGCCTTATGTACATTTTGTGGCAAAACACATGGCAAAATCCCATTCTGGAAAATTCTACTTAGGGTTAGGGTTCGCTACAAAGATGTGGTCATGAAGTAGTCAAACTCTACTCAGAAGAAGGCAGCCATTTCAAAGTTGCCAGCTCTCCATGAATTCACAGAGCAAAATGGTCATCACCATTGGATTCGGAGCCCCTCGGAATGGTTAGGAGCGAGCACGCCTTTTGAGCAGGCCGTATGTACATTTCCTGGCAAAATACCTGGGAAAATCCCATTTGGGAAAATTCCACTTAGGGTTAGGGTTAGCTCTCCATGAATTTGTAGAGCAAAACAGACATCGCCATTGGACTCGGAGCCAGTGGGTTTGTTTAGGAGGGGCCACACCTTTTCAGCCTGAATATGTACATTTTGTGGCAAAATACATAGAAAAATCCCATTCGGGAAAATTCCACTTAGGGTTAGGGTTAGCTCTCCCTGAATTTGCAGAGGAAAACTGACATCGCCATTGGACTCGGAGCCAGTGGGTACGTTTAGGAGAGGCCACGCCTTTTGAGCCGGCCTTATGTACATTTCCTGGCAAAATACATGGAAAAATCCCATTCGGGAAAATTCCACTTAGGGTTAGGGTTAGCTCTCCATGAATTTGCAGAGCAAAATGGACATCATCATTGGATTCAGAACCAATCGGTATGTTTAGGCAGGGCCATGCCTTTTGAGCCAGACTTTCGTACATTTCCTGGCAAAATACATCAGAAAATTCCATTTTGGAAAATTCCACTTAGGGTTAGGGTTAGCTCTCCATGAATTTGCAGAGCAAAACGGACATCGCCATTGGACTTGGAGCCGGTCGGTATGTTTAGGAGAGGCCACGCCTTTTGAGCCAGACTTTCGTACATTTCCTGGCAAAATATATCAGAAAATCCCACTCAGGAAAATTCCACTTAGGGTTAGGGTTAGCTCTCCATGAATTTGTAGAGCAAAACAGACATCGCCATTGGACTCGGAGCCAGTGGGTTTGTTTAGGAGGGGCCACACCTTTTCAGCCTGCCTTATGTACATTTTGTGGCAAAATACATGGAAAAATCCCATTCGGGAAAATTCCACTTAGGGTTAGGGTTAGCTCTCCATGAATTTGCAGAGCAAAATGGACATCATCATTGGATTCAGAACCAATCGGTATGTTTAGGCAGGGCCATGCCTTTTGAGCCAGACTTTCGTACATTTCCTGGCAAAATACATCAGAAAATTCCATTTTGGAAAATTCCACTTAGGGTTAGGGTTACCTCGCCAGGAATTCGAAGAGCAAAACGGACATCGCCTTTGGAAACAGAGCCTCTCGGTGTGGTAAGGAGGGGGCACACCGTTTGTGCTAGCCTTTTGTACATTTCCTTGCCAAATACATGGGAAAATCCCATTCGGGAAAATTCCACTTAGGGTTAGGGTTAGCTCTCCATGAATTTGCAGAGCAAAACGGACATCGCCATTGGACTCGGAGCCAGTGGGTGTGTTTAGGAGGGGCCACACCTTTTCAGCCTGCCTTATGTACATTTTGTGGCAAAATACATAGAAAAATCCCATTCGGGAAAATTCCACTTAGGTTTAGGGTTAGCTCTCCCTGAATTTGGAGAGGAAAACGGACATCGCCATTGGACTTGGAGCCGGTGGGTACCTTTAGGAGAGGCCACGCCTTTTGAGCCGGCCTTATGTACATTTCCTGGCAAAATACATGGGAAAATCCCATTCTGGAGAATTCCATTTAGGGTTAGGGTTACCCCTCCATGAATCCACAGAGCAAAATGGACATCATCATTGGATTCAGTACCAATCGGTATGTTTAGGCAGGGCCATGCCTTTTGAGCCAGACTTTCATACATTTCCTGGCAAAATACATCAGAAAATTCCATTTTGGAAAATTCCACTTAGGGTTAGGGTTACCTTGCCAGGAATTCGAAGAGCAAAACGGACATCGCCATTGTGTTCAGAGCCCCTCGGAATGATTAGGAGGGGGCAGACCTTTTGAGACGGCCTTATGTACATTTTGTGGCAAAACACATGGCAAAATCCCATTCTGGAAAATTCTACTTAGGGTTAGGGTTCGCTACAAAGATGTGGTCATGAAGTAGTCAAACTCTACTCAGAAGAAGGCAGCCATTTCAAAGTTGCCAGCTCTCCATGAATTCACAGAGCAAAATGGTCATCACCATTGGATTCGGAGCCCCTCGGAATGGTTAGGAGCGAGCACGCCTTTTGAGCAGGCCGTATGTACATTTCCTGGCAAAATACCTGGGAAAATCCCATTTGGGAAAATTCCACTTAGGGTTAGGGTTAGCTCTCCATGAATTTGTAGAGCAAAACAGACATCGCCATTGGACTCGGAGCCAGTGGGTTTGTTTAGGAGGGGCCACACCTTTTCAGCCTGCCTTATGTACATTTTGTGGCAAAATACATAGAAAAATCCCATTCGGGAAAATTCCACTTAGGTTTAGGGTTAGCTCTCCCTGAATTTGGAGAGGAAAACGGACATCGCCATTGGACTTGGAGCCGGTGGGTACCTTTAGGAGAGGCCACGCCTTTTGAGCCGGCCTTATGTACATTTCCTGGCAAAATACATGGGAAAATCCCATTCTGGAGAATTCCATTTAGGGTTAGGGTTACCCCTCCATGAATCCACAGAGCAAAATGGACATCATCATTGGATTCAGTACCAATCGGTATGTTTAGGCAGGGCCATGCCTTTTGAGCCAGACTTTCATACATTTCCTGGCAAAATACATCAGAAAATTCCATTTTGGAAAATTCCACTTAGGGTTAGGGTTACCTTGCCAGGAATTCGAAGAGCAAAACGGACATCGCCATTGTGTTCAGAGCCCCTCGGAATGATTAGGAGGGGGCAGACCTTTTGAGACGGCCTTATGTACATTTTGTGGCAAAACACATGGCAAAATCCCATTCTGGAAAATTCTACTTAGGGTTAGGGTTCGCTACAAAGATGTGGTCATGAAGTAGTCAAACTCTACTCAGAAGAAGGCAGCCATTTCAAAGTTGCCAGCTCTCCATGAATTCACAGAGCAAAATGGTCATCACCATTGGATTCGGAGCCCCTCGGAATGGTTAGGAGCGAGCACGCCTTTTGAGCAGGCCGTATGTACATTTCCTGGCAAAATACCTGGGAAAATCCCATTTGGGAAAATTCCACTTAGGGTTAGGGTTAGCTCTCCATGAATTTGTAGAGCAAAACAGACATCGCCATTGGACTCGGAGCCAGTGGGTTTGTTTAGGAGGGGCCACACCTTTTCAGCCTGCCTTATGTACATTTTGTGGCAAAATACATAGAAAAATCCCATTCGGGAAAATTCCACTTAGGGTTAGGGTTAGCTCTCCCTGAATTTGCAGAGGAAAACTGACATCGCCATTGGACTCGGAGCCAGTGGGTACGTTTAGGAGAGGCCACGCCTTTTGAGCCGGCCTTATGTACATTTCCTGGCAAAATACATGGAAAAATCCCATTCGGGAAAATTCCACTTAGGGTTAGGGTTAGCTCTCCATGAATTTGCAGAGCAATATGGACATCATCATTGGATTCAGAACCAATCGGTATGTTTAGGCAGGGCCATGCCTTTTGAGCCAGACTTTCGTACATTTCCTGGCAAAATACATCAGAAAATTCCATTTTGGAAAATTCCACTTAGGGTTAGGGTTAGCTCTCCATGAATTTGCAGAGCAAAACGGACATCGCCATTGGACTTGGAGCCGGTCGGTATGTTTAGGAGAGGCCACGCCTTTTGAGCCAGACTTTCGTACATTTCCTGGCAAAATATATCAGAAAATCCCACTCAGGAAAATTCCACTTAGGGTTAGGGTTAGCTCTCCATGAATTTGTAGAGCAAAACAGACATCGCCATTGGACTCGGAGCCAGTGGGTTTGTTTAGGAGGGGCCACACCTTTTCAGCCTGCCTTATGTACATTTTGTGGCAAAATACATGGAAAAATCCCATTCGGGAAAATTCCACTTAGGGTTAGGGTTAGCTCTCCATGAATTTGCAGAGCAAAATGGACATCATCATTGGATTCAGAACCAATCGGTATGTTTAGGCAGGGCCATGCCTTTTGAGCCAGACTTTCGTACATTTCCTGGCAAAATACATCAGAAAATTCCATTTTGGAAAATTCCACTTAGGGTTAGGGTTACCTCGCCAGGAATTCGAAGAGCAAAACGGACATCGCCTTTGGAAACAGAGCCTCTCGGTGTGGTAAGGAGGGGGCACACCGTTTGTGCTAGCCTTTTGTACATTTCCTTGCCAAATACATGGGAAAATCCCATTCGGGAAAATTCCACTTAGGGTTAGGGTTAGCTCTCCATGAATTTGCAGAGCAAAACGGACATCGCCATTGGACTCGGAGCCAGTGGGTGTGTTTAGGAGGGGCCACACCTTTTCAGCCTGCCTTATGTACATTTTGTGGCAAAATATATAGAAAAATCCCATTCGGGAAAATTCCACTTAGGTTTACGGTTAGCTCTCCCTGAATTTGGAGAGGAAAACGGACATCGCCATTGGACTTGGAGCCGGTGGGTACCTTTAGGAGAGGCCACGCCTTTTGAGCCGGCCTTATGTACATTTCCTGGCAAAATACATGGGAAAATCCCATTCTGGAGAATTCCATTTAGGGTTAGGGTTACCCCTCCATGAATCCACAGAGCAAAATGGACATCATCATTGGATTCAGTACCAATCGGTATGTTTAGGCAGGGCCATGCCTTTTGAGCCAGACTTTCGTACATTTCCTGGCAAAATACATCAGAAAATTCCATTTTGGAAAATTCCACTTAGGGTTAGGGTTACCTTGCCAGGAATTCGAAGAGCAAAACGGACATCGCCATTGTGTTCAGAGCCCCTCGGAATGATTAGGAGGGGGCAGACCTTTTGAGACGGCCTTATGTACATTTTGTGGCAAAACACATGGCAAAATCCCATTCTGGAAAATTCTACTTAGGGTTAGGGTTCGCTACAAAGATGTGGTCATGAAGTAGTCAAACTCTACTCAGAAGAAGGCAGCCATTTCAAAGTTGCCAGCTCTCCATGAATTCACAGAGCAAAATGGTCATCACCATTGGATTCGGAGCCCCTCGGAATGGTTAGGAGCGAGCACGCCTTTTGAGCAGGCCGTATGTACATTTCCTGGCAAAATACCTGGGAAAATCCCATTTGGGAAAATTCCACTTAGGGTTAGGGTTAGCTCTCCATGAATTTGTAGAGCAAAACAGACATCGCCATTGGACTCGGAGCCAGTGGGTTTGTTTAGGAGGGGCCACACATTTTCAGCCTGCCTTATGTACATTTTGTGGCAAAATACATAGAAAAATCCCATTCGGGAAAATTCCACTTAGGGTTAGGGTTAGCTCTCCCTGAATTTGCAGAGGAAAACTGACATCGCCATTGGACTCGGAGCCAGTGGGTACGTTTAGGAGAGGCCACGCCTTTTGAGTCGGCCTTATGTACATTTCCTGGCAAAATACATGGAAAAATCCCATTCGGGAAAATTCCACTTAGGGTTAGGGTTAGCTCTCCATGAATTTGCAGAGCAAAATGGACATCATCATTGGATTCAGAACCAATCGGTATGTTTAGGCAGGGCCATGCCTTTTGAGCCAGACTTTCGTACATTTCCTGGCAAAATACATCAGAAAATTCCATTTTGGAAAATTCCACTTAGGGTTAGGGTTAGCTCTCCATGAATTTGCAGAGCAAAACGGACATCGCCATTGGACTTGGAGCCGGTCGGTATGTTTAGGAGAGGCTACGCCTTTTGAGCCAGACTTTCGTACATTTCCTGGCAAAATATATCAGAAAATCCCACTCAGGAAAATTCCACTTAGGGTTAGGGTTAGCTCTCCATGAATTTGTAGAGCAAAACAGACATCGCCATTGGACTCGGAGCCAGTGGGTTTGTTTAGGAGGGGCCACACCTTTTCAGCCTGCCTTATGTACATTTTGTGGCAAAATACATGGAAAAATCCCATTCGGGAAAATTCCACTTAGGGTTAGGGTTAGCTCTCCATGAATTTGCAGAGCAAAATGGACATCATCATTGGATTCAGAACCAATCGGTATGTTTAGGCAGGGCCATGCCTTTTGAGCCAGACTTTCGTACATTTCCTGGCAAAATACATCAGAAAATTCCATTTTGGAAAATTCCACTTAGGGTTAGGGTTACCTCGCCAGGAATTCGAAGAGCAAAACGGACATCGCCTTTGGAAACAGAGCCTCTCGGTGTGGTAAGGAGGGGGCACACCGTTTGTGCTAGCCTTTTGTACATTTCCTTGCCAAATACATGGGAAAATCCCATTCGGGAAAATTCCACTTAGGGTTAGGGTTAGCTCTCCATGAATTTGCAGAGCAAAACGGACATCGCCATTGGACTCGGAGCCAGTGGGTGTGTTTAGGAGGGGCCACACCTTTTCAGCCTGCCTTATGTACATTTTGTGGCAAAATATATAGAAAAATCCCATTCGGGAAAATTCCACTTAGGTTTAGGGTTAGCTCTCCCTGAATTTGGAGAGGAAAACGGACATCGCCATTGGACTTGGAGCCGGTGGGTACCTTTAGGAGAGGCCACGCCTTTTGAGCCGGCCTTATGTACATTTCCTGGCAAAATACATGGGAAAATCCCATTCTGGAGAATTCCATTTAGGGTTAGGGTTACCCCTCCATGAATCCACAGAGCAAAATGGACATCATCATTGGATTCAGTACCAATCGGTATGTTTAGGCAGGGCCATGCCTTTTGAGCCAGACTTTCGTACATTTCCTGGCAAAATACATCAGAAAATTCCATTTTGGAAAATTCCACTTAGGGTTAGGGTTACCTTGCCAGGAATTCGAAGAGCAAAACGGACATCGCCATTGTGTTCAGAGCCCCTCGGAATGATTAGGAGGGGGCAGACCTTTTGAGACGGCCTTATGTACATTTTGTGGCAAAACACATGGCAAAATCCCATTCTGGAAAATTCTACTTAGGGTTAGGGTTCGCTACAAAGATGTGGTCATGAAGTAGTCAAACTCTACTCAGAAGAAGGCAGCCATTTCAAAGTTGCCAGCTCTCCATGAATTCACAGAGCAAAATGGTCATCACCATTGGATTCGGAGCCCCTCGGAATGGTTAGGAGCGAGCACGCCTTTTGAGCAGGCCGTATGTACATTTCCTGGCAAAATACCTGGGAAAATCCCATTTGGGAAAATTCCACTTAGGGTTAGGGTTAGCTCTCCATGAATTTGTAGAGCAAAACAGACATCGCCATTGGACTCGGAGCCAGTGGGTTTGTTTAGGAGGGGCCACACCTTTTCAGCCTGAATATGTACATTTTGTGGCAAAATACATAGAAAAATCCCATTCGGGAAAATTCCACTTAGGGTTAGGGTTAGCTCTCCCTGAATTTGCAGAGGAAAACTGACATCGCCATTGGACTCGGAGCCAGTGGGTACGTTTAGGAGAGGCCACGCCTTTTGAGCCGGCCTTATGTACATTTCCTGGCAAAATACATGGAAAAATCCCATTCGGGAAAATTCCACTTAGGGTTAGGGTTAGCTCTCCATGAATTTGCAGAGCAAAATGGACATCATCATTGGATTCAGAACCAATCGGTATGTTTAGGCAGGGCCATGCCTTTTGAGCCAGACTTTCGTACATTTCCTGGCAAAATACATCAGAAAATTCCATTTTGGAAAATTCCACTTAGGGTTAGGGTTAGCTCTCCATGAATTTGCAGAGCAAAACGGACATCGCCATTGGACTTGGAGCCGGTCGGTATGTTTAGGAGAGGCCACGCCTTTTGAGCCAGACTTTCGTACATTTCCTGGCAAAATATATCAGAAAATCCCACTCAGGAAAATTCCACTTAGGGTTAGGGTTAGCTCTCCATGAATTTGTAGAGCAAAACAGACATCGCCATTGGACTCGGAGCCAGTGGGTTTGTTTAGGAGGGGCCACACCTTTTCAGCCTGCCTTATGTACATTTTGTGGCAAAATACATGGAAAAATCCCATTCGGGAAAATTCCACTTAGGGTTAGGGTTAGCTCTCCATGAATTTGCAGAGCAAAATGGACATCATCATTGGATTCAGAACCAATCGGTATGTTTAGGCAGGGCCATGCCTTTTGAGCCAGACTTTCGTACATTTCCTGGCAAAATACATCAGAAAATTCCATTTTGGAAAATTCCACTTAGGGTTAGGGTTACCTCGCCAGGAATTCGAAGAGCAAAACGGACATCGCCTTTGGAAACAGAGCCTCTCGGTGTGGTAAGGAGGGGGCACACCGTTTGTGCTAGCCTTTTGTACATTTCCTTGCCAAATACATGGGAAAATCCCATTCGGGAAAATTCCACTTAGGGTTAGGGTTAGCTCTCCATGAATTTGCAGAGCAAAACGGACATCGCCATTGGACTCGGAGCCAGTGGGTGTGTTTAGGAGGGGCCACACCTTTTCAGCCTGCCTTATGTACATTTTGTGGCAAAATACATAGAAAAATCCCATTCGGGAAAATTCCACTTAGGTTTAGGGTTAGCTCTCCCTGAATTTGGAGAGGAAAACGGACATCGCCATTGGACTTGGAGCCGGTGGGTACCTTTAGGAGAGGCCACGCCTTTTGAGCCGGCCTTATGTACATTTCCTGGCAAAATACATGGGAAAATCCCATTCTGGAGAATTCCATTTAGGGTTAGGGTTACCCCTCCATGAATCCACAGAGCAAAATGGACATCATCATTGGATTCAGTACCAATCGGTATGTTTAGGCAGGGCCATGCCTTTTGAGCCAGACTTTCATACATTTCCTGGCAAAATACATCAGAAAATTCCATTTTGGAAAATTCCACTTAGGGTTAGGGTTACCTTGCCAGGAATTCGAAGAGCAAAACGGACATCGCCATTGTGTTCAGAGCCCCTCGGAATGATTAGGAGGGGGCAGACCTTTTGAGACGGCCTTATGTACATTTTGTGGCAAAACACATGGCAAAATCCCATTCTGGAAAATTCTACTTAGGGTTAGGGTTCGCTACAAAGATGTGGTCATGAAGTAGTCAAACTCTACTCAGAAGAAGGCAGCCATTTCAAAGTTGCCAGCTCTCCATGAATTCACAGAGCAAAATGGTCATCACCATTGGATTCGGAGCCCCTCGGAATGGTTAGGAGCGAGCACGCCTTTTGAGCAGGCCGTATGTACATTTCCTGGCAAAATACCTGGGAAAATCCCATTTGGGAAAATTCCACTTAGGGTTAGGGTTAGCTCTCCATGAATTTGTAGAGCAAAACAGACATCGCCATTGGACTCGGAGCCAGTGGGTTTGTTTAGGAGGGGCCACACCTTTTCAGCCTGCCTTATGTACATTTTGTGGCAAAATACATAGAAAAATCCCATTCGGGAAAATTCCACTTAGGGTTAGGGTTAGCTCTCCCTGAATTTGCAGAGGAAAACTGACATCGCCATTGGACTCGGAGCCAGTGGGTACGTTTAGGAGAGGCCACGCCTTTTGAGCCGGCCTTATGTACATTTCCTGGCAAAATACATGGAAAAATCCCATTCGGGAAAATTCCACTTAGGGTTAGGGTTAGCTCTCCATGAATTTGCAGAGCAAAATGGACATCATCATTGGATTCAGAACCAATCGGTATGTTTAGGCAGGGCCATGCCTTTTGAGCCAGACTTTCGTACATTTCCTGGCAAAATACATCAGAAAATTCCATTTTGGAAAATTCCACTTAGGGTTAGGGTTAGCTCTCCATGAATTTGCAGAGCAAAACGGACATCGCCATTGGACTTGGAGCCGGTCGGTATGTTTAGGAGAGGCCACGCCTTTTGAGCCAGACTTTCGTACATTTCCTGGCAAAATATATCAGAAAATCCCACTCAGGAAAATTCCACTTAGGGTTAGGGTTAGCTCTCCATGAATTTGTAGAGCAAAACAGACATCGCCATTGGACTCGGAGCCAGTGGGTTTGTTTAGGAGGGGCCACACCTTTTCAGCCTGCCTTATGTACATTTTGTGGCAAAATACATGGAAAAATCCCATTCGGGAAAATTCCACTTAGGGTTAGGGTTAGCTCTCCATGAATTTGCAGAGCAAAATGGACATCATCATTGGATTCAGAACCAATCGGTATGTTTAGGCAGGGCCATGCCTTTTGAGCCAGACTTTCGTACATTTCCTGGCAAAATACATCAGAAAATTCCATTTTGGAAAATTCCACTTAGGGTTAGGGTTACCTCGCCAGGAATTCGAAGAGCAAAACGGACATCGCCTTTGGAAACAGAGCCTCTCGGTGTGGTAAGGAGGGGGCACACCGTTTGTGCTAGCCTTTTGTACATTTCCTTGCCAAATACATGGGAAAATCCCATTCGGGAAAATTCCACTTAGGGTTAGGGTTAGCTCTCCATGAATTTGCAGAGCAAAACGGACATCGCCATTGGACTCGGAGCCAGTGGGTGTGTTTAGGAGGGGCCACACCTTTTCAGCCTGCCTTATGTACATTTTGTGGCAAAATATATAGAAAAATCCCATTCGGGAAAATTCCACTTAGGTTTAGGGTTAGCTCTCCCTGAATTTGGAGAGGAAAACGGACATCGCCATTGGACTTGGAGCCGGTGGGTACCTTTAGGAGAGGCCACGCCTTTTGAGCCGGCCTTATGTACATTTCCTGGCAAAATACATGGGAAAATCCCATTCTGGAGAATTCCATTTAGGGTTAGGGTTACCCCTCCATGAATCCACAGAGCAAAATGGACATCATCATTGGATTCAGTACCAATCGGTATGTTTAGGCAGGGCCATGCCTTTTGAGCCAGACTTTCGTACATTTCCTGGCAAAATACATCAGAAAATTCCATTTTGGAAAATTCCACTTAGGGTTAGGGTTACCTTGCCAGGAATTCGAAGAGCAAAACGGACATCGCCATTGTGTTCAGAGCCCCTCGGAATGATTAGGAGGGGGCAGACCTTTTGAGACGGCCTTATGTACATTTTGTGGCAAAACACATGGCAAAATCCCATTCTGGAAAATTCTACTTAGGGTTAGGGTTCGCTACAAAGATGTGGTCATGAAGTAGTCAAACTCTACTCAGAAGAAGGCAGCCATTTCAAAGTTGCCAGCTCTCCATGAATTCACAGAGCAAAATGGTCATCACCATTGGATTCGGAGCCCCTCGGAATGGTTAGGAGCGAGCACGCCTTTTGAGCAGGCCGTATGTACATTTCCTGGCAAAATACCTGGGAAAATCCCATTTGGGAAAATTCCACTTAGGGTTAGGGTTAGCTCTCCATGAATTTGTAGAGCAAAACAGACATCGCCATTGGACTCGGAGCCAGTGGGTTTGTTTAGGAGGGGCCACACCTTTTCAGCCTGAATATGTACATTTTGTGGCAAAATACATAGAAAAATCCCATTCGGGAAAATTCCACTTAGGGTTAGGGTTAGCTCTCCCTGAATTTGCAGAGGAAAACTGACATCGCCATTGGACTCGGAGCCAGTGGGTACGTTTAGGAGAGGCCACGCCTTTTGAGCCGGCCTTATGTACATTTCCTGGCAAAATACATGGAAAAATCCCATTCGGGAAAATTCCACTTAGGGTTAGGGTTAGCTCTCCATGAATTTGCAGAGCAAAATGGACATCATCATTGGATTCAGAACCAATCGGTATGTTTAGGCAGGGCCATGCCTTTTGAGCCAGACTTTCGTACATTTCCTGGCAAAATACATCAGAAAATTCCATTTTGGAAAATTCCACTTAGGGTTAGGGTTAGCTCTCCATGAATTTGCAGAGCAAAACGGACATCGCCATTGGACTTGGAGCCGGTCGGTATGTTTAGGAGAGGCCACGCCTTTTGAGCCAGACTTTCGTACATTTCCTGGCAAAATATATCAGAAAATCCCACTCAGGAAAATTCCACTTAGGGTTAGGGTTAGCTCTCCATGAATTTGTAGAGCAAAACAGACATCGCCATTGGACTCGGAGCCAGTGGGTTTGTTTAGGAGGGGCCACACCTTTTCAGCCTGCCTTATGTACATTTTGTGGCAAAATACATGGAAAAATCCCATTCGGGAAAATTCCACTTAGGGTTAGGGTTAGCTCTCCATGAATTTGCAGAGCAAAATGGACATCATCATTGGATTCAGAACCAATCGGTATGTTTAGGCAGGGCCATGCCTTTTGAGCCAGACTTTCGTACATTTCCTGGCAAAATACATCAGAAAATTCCATTTTGGAAAATTCCACTTAGGGTTAGGGTTACCTCGCCAGGAATTCGAAGAGCAAAACGGACATCGCCTTTGGAAACAGAGCCTCTCGGTGTGGTAAGGAGGGGGCACACCGTTTGTGCTAGCCTTTTGTACATTTCCTTGCCAAATACATGGGAAAATCCCATTCGGGAAAATTCCACTTAGGGTTAGGGTTAGCTCTCCATGAATTTGCAGAGCAAAACGGACATCGCCATTGGACTCGGAGCCAGTGGGTGTGTTTAGGAGGGGCCACACCTTTTCAGCCTGCCTTATGTACATTTTGTGGCAAAATACATAGAAAAATCCCATTCGGGAAAATTCCACTTAGGTTTAGGGTTAGCTCTCCCTGAATTTGGAGAGGAAAACGGACATCGCCATTGGACTTGGAGCCGGTGGGTACCTTTAGGAGAGGCCACGCCTTTTGAGCCGGCCTTATGTACATTTCCTGGCAAAATACATGGGAAAATCCCATTCTGGAGAATTCCATTTAGGGTTAGGGTTACCCCTCCATGAATCCACAGAGCAAAATGGACATCATCATTGGATTCAGTACCAATCGGTATGTTTAGGCAGGGCCATGCCTTTTGAGCCAGACTTTCATACATTTCCTGGCAAAATACATCAGAAAATTCCATTTTGGAAAATTCCACTTAGGGTTAGGGTTACCTTGCCAGGAATTCGAAGAGCAAAACGGACATCGCCATTGTGTTCAGAGCCCCTCGGAATGATTAGGAGGGGGCAGACCTTTTGAGACGGCCTTATGTACATTTTGTGGCAAAACACATGGCAAAATCCCATTCTGGAAAATTCTACTTAGGGTTAGGGTTCGCTACAAAGATGTGGTCATGAAGTAGTCAAACTCTACTCAGAAGAAGGCAGCCATTTCAAAGTTGCCAGCTCTCCATGAATTCACAGAGCAAAATGGTCATCACCATTGGATTCGGAGCCCCTCGGAATGGTTAGGAGCGAGCACGCCTTTTGAGCAGGCCGTATGTACATTTCCTGGCAAAATACCTGGGAAAATCCCATTTGGGAAAATTCCACTTAGGGTTAGGGTTAGCTCTCCATGAATTTGTAGAGCAAAACAGACATCGCCATTGGACTCGGAGCCAGTGGGTTTGTTTAGGAGGGGCCACACCTTTTCAGCCTGCCTTATGTACATTTTGTGGCAAAATACATAGAAAAATCCCATTCGGGAAAATTCCACTTAGGTTTAGGGTTAGCTCTCCCTGAATTTGGAGAGGAAAACGGACATCGCCATTGGACTTGGAGCCGGTGGGTACCTTTAGGAGAGGCCACGCCTTTTGAGCCGGCCTTATGTACATTTCCTGGCAAAATACATGGGAAAATCCCATTCTGGAGAATTCCATTTAGGGTTAGGGTTACCCCTCCATGAATCCACAGAGCAAAATGGACATCATCATTGGATTCAGTACCAATCGGTATGTTTAGGCAGGGCCATGCCTTTTGAGCCAGACTTTCATACATTTCCTGGCAAAATACATCAGAAAATTCCATTTTGGAAAATTCCACTTAGGGTTAGGGTTACCTTGCCAGGAATTCGAAGAGCAAAACGGACATCGCCATTGTGTTCAGAGCCCCTCGGAATGATTAGGAGGGGGCAGACCTTTTGAGACGGCCTTATGTACATTTTGTGGCAAAACACATGGCAAAATCCCATTCTGGAAAATTCTACTTAGGGTTAGGGTTCGCTACAAAGATGTGGTCATGAAGTAGTCAAACTCTACTCAGAAGAAGGCAGCCATTTCAAAGTTGCCAGCTCTCCATGAATTCACAGAGCAAAATGGTCATCACCATTGGATTCGGAGCCCCTCGGAATGGTTAGGAGCGAGCACGCCTTTTGAGCAGGCCGTATGTACATTTCCTGGCAAAATACCTGGGAAAATCCCATTTGGGAAAATTCCACTTAGGGTTAGGGTTAGCTCTCCATGAATTTGTAGAGCAAAACAGACATCGCCATTGGACTCGGAGCCAGTGGGTTTGTTTAGGAGGGGCCACACCTTTTCAGCCTGCCTTATGTACATTTTGTGGCAAAATACATAGAAAAATCCCATTCGGGAAAATTCCACTTAGGGTTAGGGTTAGCTCTCCCTGAATTTGCAGAGGAAAACTGACATCGCCATTGGACTCGGAGCCAGTGGGTACGTTTAGGAGAGGCCACGCCTTTTGAGCCGGCCTTATGTACATTTCCTGGCAAAATACATGGAAAAATCCCATTCGGGAAAATTCCACTTAGGGTTAGGGTTAGCTCTCCATGAATTTGCAGAGCAAAATGGACATCATCATTGGATTCAGAACCAATCGGTATGTTTAGGCAGGGCCATGCCTTTTGAGCCAGACTTTCGTACATTTCCTGGCAAAATACATCAGAAAATTCCATTTTGGAAAATTCCACTTAGGGTTAGGGTTAGCTCTCCATGAATTTGCAGAGCAAAACGGACATCGCCATTGGACTTGGAGCCGGTCAGTATGTTTAGGAGAGGCCACGCCTTTTGAGCCAGACTTTCGTACATTTCCTGGCAAAATATATCAGAAAATCCCACTCAGGAAAATTCCACTTAGGGTTAGGGTTAGCTCTCCATGAATTTGTAGAGCAAAACAGACATCGCCATTGGACTCGGAGCCAGTGGGTTTGTTTAGGAGGGGCCACACCTTTTCAGCCTGCCTTATGTACATTTTGTGGCAAAATACATGGAAAAATCCCATTCGGGAAAATTCCACTTAGGGTTAGGGTTAGCTCTCCATGAATTTGCAGAGCAAAATGGACATCATCATTGGATTCAGAACCAATCGGTATGTTTAGGCAGGGCCATGCCTTTTGAGCCAGACTTTCGTACATTTCCTGGCAAAATACATCAGAAAATTCCATTTTGGAAAATTCCACTTAGGGTTAGGGTTACCTCGCCAGGAATTCGAAGAGCAAAACGGACATCGCCTTTGGAAACAGAGCCTCTCGGTGTGGTAAGGAGGGGGCACACCGTTTGTGCTAGCCTTTTGTACATTTCCTTGCCAAATACATGGGAAAATCCCATTCGGGAAAATTCCACTTAGGGTTAGGGTTAGCTCTCCATGAATTTGCAGAGCAAAACGGACATCGCCATTGGACTCGGAGCCAGTGGGTGTGTTTAGGAGGGGCCACACCTTTTCAGCCTGCCTTATGTACATTTTGTGGCAAAATATATAGAAAAATCCCATTCGGGAAAATTCCACTTAGGTTTACGGTTAGCTCTCCCTGAATTTGGAGAGGAAAACGGACATCGCCATTGGACTTGGAGCCGGTGGGTACCTTTAGGAGAGGCCACGCCTTTTGAGCCGGCCTTATGTACATTTCCTGGCAAAATACATGGGAAAATCCCATTCTGGAGAATTCCATTTAGGGTTAGGGTTACCCCTCCATGAATCCACAGAGCAAAATGGACATCATCATTGGATTCAGTACCAATCGGTATGTTTAGGCAGGGCCATGCCTTTTGAGCCAGACTTTCGTACATTTCCTGGCAAAATACATCAGAAAATTCCATTTTGGAAAATTCCACTTAGGGTTAGGGTTACCTTGCCAGGAATTCGAAGAGCAAAACGGACATCGCCATTGTGTTCAGAGCCCCTCGGAATGATTAGGAGGGGGCAGACCTTTTGAGACGGCCTTATGTACATTTTGTGGCAAAACACATGGCAAAATCCCATTCTGGAAAATTCTACTTAGGGTTAGGGTTCGCTACAAAGATGTGGTCATGAAGTAGTCAAACTCTACTCAGAAGAAGGCAGCCATTTCAAAGTTGCCAGCTCTCCATGAATTCACAGAGCAAAATGGTCATCACCATTGGATTCGGAGCCCCTCGGAATGGTTAGGAGCGAGCACGCCTTTTGAGCAGGCCGTATGTACATTTCCTGGCAAAATACCTGGGAAAATCCCATTTGGGAAAATTCCACTTAGGGTTAGGGTTAGCTCTCCATGAATTTGTAGAGCAAAACAGACATCGCCATTGGACTCGGAGCCAGTGGGTTTGTTTAGGAGGGGCCACACATTTTCAGCCTGCCTTATGTACATTTTGTGGCAAAATACATAGAAAAATCCCATTCGGGAAAATTCCACTTAGGGTTAGGGTTAGCTCTCCCTGAATTTGCAGAGGAAAACTGACATTGCCATTGGACTCGGAGCCAGTGGGTACGTTTAGGAGAGGCCACGCCTTTTGAGTCGGCCTTATGTACATTTCCTGGCAAAATACATGGAAAAATCCCATTCGGGAAAATTCCACTTAGGGTTAGGGTTAGCTCTCCATGAATTTGCAGAGCAAAATGGACATCATCATTGGATTCAGAACCAATCGGTATGTTTAGGCAGGGCCATGCCTTTTGAGCCAGACTTTCGTACATTTCCTGGCAAAATACATCAGAAAATTCCATTTTGGAAAATTCCACTTAGGGTTAGGGTTAGCTCTCCATGAATTTGCAGAGCAAAACGGACATCGCCATTGGACTTGGAGCCGGTCGGTATGTTTAGGAGAGGCCACGCCTTTTGAGCCAGACTTTCGTACATTTCCTGGCAAAATATATCAGAAAATCCCACTCAGGAAAATTCCACTTAGGGTTAGGGTTAGCTCTCCATGAATTTGTAGAGCAAAACAGACATCGCCATTGGACTCGGAGCCAGTGGGTTTGTTTAGGAGGGGCCACACCTTTTCAGCCTGCCTTATGTACATTTTGTGGCAAAATACATGGAAAAATCCCATTCGGGAAAATTCCACTTAGGGTTAGGGTTAGCTCTCCATGAATTTGCAGAGCAAAATGGACATCATCATTGGATTCAGAACCAATCGGTATGTTTAGGCAGGGCCATGCCTTTTGAGCCAGACTTTCGTACATTTCCTGGCAAAATACATCAGAAAATTCCATTTTGGAAAATTCCACTTAGGGTTAGGGTTAGCTCTCCATGAATTTGCAGAGCAAAACGGACATCGCCATTGGACTTGGAGCCGGTCGGTATGTTTAGGAGAGGCCACGCCTTTTGAGCCAGACTTTCGTACATTTCCTGGCAAAATATATCAGAAAATCCCACTCAGGAAAATTCCACTTAGGGTTAGGGTTAGCTCTCCATGAATTTGTAGAGCAAAACAGACATCGCCATTGGACTCGGAGCCAGTGGGTTTGTTTAGGAGGGGCCACACCTTTTCAGCCTGCCTTATGTACATTTTGTGGCAAAATACATGGAAAAATCCCATTCGGGAAAATTCCACTTAGGGTTAGGGTTAGCTCTCCATGAATTTGCAGAGCAAAATGGACATCATCATTGGATTCAGAACCAATCGGTATGTTTAGGCAGGGCCATGCCTTTTGAGCCAGACTTTCGTACATTTCCTGGCAAAATACATCAGAAAATTCCATTTTGGAAAATTCCACTTAGGGTTAGGGTTACCTCGCCAGGAATTCGAAGAGCAAAACGGACATCGCCTTTGGAAACAGAGCCTCTCGGTGTGGTAAGGAGGGGGCACACCGTTTGTGCTAGCCTTTTGTACATTTCCTTGCCAAATACATGGGAAAATCCCATTCGGGAAAATTCCACTTAGGGTTAGGGTTAGCTCTCCATGAATTTGCAGAGCAAAACGGACATCGCCATTGGACTCGGAGCCAGTGGGTGTGTTTAGGAGGGGCCACACCTTTTCAGCCTGCCTTATGTACATTTTGTGGCAAAATATATAGAAAAATCCCATTCGGGAAAATTCCACTTAGGTTTAGGGTTAGCTCTCCCTGAATTTGGAGAGGAAAACGGACATCGCCATTGGACTTGGAGCCGGTGGGTACCTTTAGGAGAGGCCACGCCTTTTGAGCCGGCCTTATGTACATTTCCTGGCAAAATACATGGGAAAATCCCATTCTGGAGAATTCCATTTAGGGTTAGGGTTACCCCTCCATGAATCCACAGAGCAAAATGGACATCATCATTGGATTCAGTACCAATCGGTATGTTTAGGCAGGGCCATGCCTTTTGAGCCAGACTTTCGTACATTTCCTGGCAAAATACATCAGAAAATTCCATTTTGGAAAATTCCACTTAGGGTTAGGGTTACCTTGCCAGGAATTCGAAGAGCAAAACGGACATCGCCATTGTGTTCAGAGCCCCTCGGAATGATTAGGAGGGGGCAGACCTTTTGAGACGGCCTTATGTACATTTTGTGGCAAAACACATGGCAAAATCCCATTCTGGAAAATTCTACTTAGGGTTAGGGTTCGCTACAAAGATGTGGTCATGAAGTAGTCAAACTCTACTCAGAAGAAGGCAGCCATTTCAAAGTTGCCAGCTCTCCATGAATTCACAGAGCAAAATGGTCATCACCATTGGATTCGGAGCCCCTCGGAATGGTTAGGAGCGAGCACGCCTTTTGAGCAGGCCGTATGTACATTTCCTGGCAAAATACCTGGGAAAATCCCATTTGGGAAAATTCCACTTAGGGTTAGGGTTAGCTCTCCATGAATTTGTAGAGCAAAACAGACATCGCCATTGGACTCGGAGCCAGTGGGTTTGTTTAGGAGGGGCCACACATTTTCAGCCTGCCTTATGTACATTTTGTGGCAAAATACATAGAAAAATCCCATTCGGGAAAATTCCACTTAGGGTTAGGGTTAGCTCTCCCTGAATTTGCAGAGGAAAACTGACATTGCCATTGGACTCGGAGCCAGTGGGTACGTTTAGGAGAGGCCACGCCTTTTGAGTCGGCCTTATGTACATTTCCTGGCAAAATACATGGAAAAATCCCATTCGGGAAAATTCCACTTAGGGTTAGGGTTAGCTCTCCATGAATTTGCAGAGCAAAATGGACATCATCATTGGATTCAGAACCAATCGGTATGTTTAGGCAGGGCCATGCCTTTTGAGCCAGACTTTCGTACATTTCCTGGCAAAATACATCAGAAAATTCCATTTTGGAAAATTCCACTTAGGGTTAGGGTTAGCTCTCCATGAATTTGCAGAGCAAAACGGACATCGCCATTGGACTTGGAGCCGGTCGGTATGTTTAGGAGAGGCCACGCCTTTTGAGCCAGACTTTCGTACATTTCCTGGCAAAATATATCAGAAAATCCCACTCAGGAAAATTCCACTTAGGGTTAGGGTTAGCTCTCCATGAATTTGTAGAGCAAAACAGACATCGCCATTGGACTCGGAGCCAGTGGGTTTGTTTAGGAGGGGCCACACCTTTTCAGCCTGCCTTATGTACATTTTGTGGCAAAATACATGGAAAAATCCCATTCGGGAAAATTCCACTTAGGGTTAGGGTTAGCTCTCCATGAATTTGCAGAGCAAAATGGACATCATCATTGGATTCAGAACCAATCGGTATGTTTAGGCAGGGCCATGCCTTTTGAGCCAGACTTTCGTACATTTCCTGGCAAAATACATCAGAAAATTCCATTTTGGAAAATTCCACTTAGGGTTAGGGTTACCTCGCCAGGAATTCGAAGAGCAAAACGGACATCGCCTTTGGAAACAGAGCCTCTCGGTGTGGTAAGGAGGGGGCACACCGTTTGTGCTAGCCTTTTGTACATTTCCTTGCCAAATACATGGGAAAATCCCATTCGGGAAAATTCCACTTAGGGTTAGGGTTAGCTCTCCATGAATTTGCAGAGCAAAACGGACATCGCCATTGGACTCGGAGCCAGTGGGTGTGTTTAGGAGGGGCCACACCTTTTCAGCCTGCCTTATGTACATTTTGTGGCAAAATATATAGAAAAATCCCATTCGGGAAAATTCCACTTAGGTTTAGGGTTAGCTCTCCCTGAATTTGGAGAGGAAAACGGACATCGCCATTGGACTTGGAGCCGGTGGGTACCTTTAGGAGAGGCCACGCCTTTTGAGCCGGCCTTATGTACATTTCCTGGCAAAATACATGGGAAAATCCCATTCTGGAGAATTCCATTTAGGGTTAGGGTTACCCCTCCATGAATCCACAGAGCAAAATGGACATCATCATTGGATTCAGTACCAATCGGTATGTTTAGGCAGGGCCATGCCTTTTGAGCCAGACTTTCGTACATTTCCTGGCAAAATACATCAGAAAATTCCATTTTGGAAAATTCCACTTAGGGTTAGGGTTACCTTGCCAGGAATTCGAAGAGCAAAACGGACATCGCCATTGTGTTCAGAGCCCCTCGGAATGATTAGGAGGGGGCAGACCTTTTGAGACGGCCTTATGTACATTTTGTGGCAAAACACATGGCAAAATCCCATTCTGGAAAATTCTACTTAGGGTTAGGGTTCGCTACAAAGATGTGGTCATGAAGTAGTCAAACTCTACTCAGAAGAAGGCAGCCATTTCAAAGTTGCCAGCTCTCCATGAATTCACAGAGCAAAATGGTCATCACCATTGGATTCGGAGCCCCTCGGAATGGTTAGGAGCGAGCACGCCTTTTGAGCAGGCCGTATGTACATTTCCTGGCAAAATACCTGGGAAAATCCCATTTGGGAAAATTCCACTTAGGGTTAGGGTTAGCTCTCCATGAATTTGTAGAGCAAAACAGACATCGCCATTGGACTCGGAGCCAGTGGGTTTGTTTAGGAGGGGCCACACCTTTTCAGCCTGAATATGTACATTTTGTGGCAAAATACATAGAAAAATCCCATTCGGGAAAATTCCACTTAGGGTTAGGGTTAGCTCTCCCTGAATTTGCAGAGGAAAACTGACATCGCCATTGGACTCGGAGCCAGTGGGTACGTTTAGGAGAGGCCACGCCTTTTGAGCCGGCCTTATGTACATTTCCTGGCAAAATACATGGAAAAATCCCATTCGGGAAAATTCCACTTAGGGTTAGGGTTAGCTCTCCATGAATTTGCAGAGCAAAATGGACATCATCATTGGATTCAGAACCAATCGGTATGTTTAGGCAGGGCCATGCCTTTTGAGCCAGACTTTCGTACATTTCCTGGCAAAATACATCAGAAAATTCCATTTTGGAAAATTCCACTTAGGGTTAGGGTTAGCTCTCCATGAATTTGCAGAGCAAAACGGACATCGCCATTGGACTTGGAGCCGGTCGGTATGTTTAGGAGAGGCCACGCCTTTTGAGCCAGACTTTCGTACATTTCCTGGCAAAATATATCAGAAAATCCCACTCAGGAAAATTCCACTTAGGGTTAGGGTTAGCTCTCCATGAATTTGTAGAGCAAAACAGACATCGCCATTGGACTCGGAGCCAGTGGGTTTGTTTAGGAGGGGCCACACCTTTTCAGCCTGCCTTATGTACATTTTGTGGCAAAATACATGGAAAAATCCCATTCGGGAAAATTCCACTTAGGGTTAGGGTTAGCTCTCCATGAATTTGCAGAGCAAAATGGACATCATCATTGGATTCAGAACCAATCGGTATGTTTAGGCAGGGCCATGCCTTTTGAGCCAGACTTTCGTACATTTCCTGGCAAAATACATCAGAAAATTCCATTTTGGAAAATTCCACTTAGGGTTAGGGTTACCTCGCCAGGAATTCGAAGAGCAAAACGGACATCGCCTTTGGAAACAGAGCCTCTCGGTGTGGTAAGGAGGGGGCACACCGTTTGTGCTAGCCTTTTGTACATTTCCTTGCCAAATACATGGGAAAATCCCATTCGGGAAAATTCCACTTAGGGTTAGGGTTAGCTCTCCATGAATTTGCAGAGCAAAACGGACATCGCCATTGGACTCGGAGCCAGTGGGTGTGTTTAGGAGGGGCCACACCTTTTCAGCCTGCCTTATGTACATTTTGTGGCAAAATATATAGAAAAATCCCATTCGGGAAAATTCCACTTAGGTTTAGGGTTAGCTCTCCCTGAATTTGGAGAGGAAAACGGACATCGCCATTGGACTTGGAGCCGGTGGGTACCTTTAGGAGAGGCCACGCCTTTTGAGCCGGCCTTATGTACATTTCCTGGCAAAATACATGGGAAAATCCCATTCTGGAGAATTCCATTTAGGGTTAGGGTTACCCCTCCATGAATCCACAGAGCAAAATGGACATCATCATTGGATTCAGTACCAATCGGTATGTTTAGGCAGGGCCATGCCTTTTGAGCCAGACTTTCGTACATTTCCTGGCAAAATACATCAGAAAATTCCATTTTGGAAAATTCCACTTAGGGTTAGGGTTACCTTGCCAGGAATTCGAAGAGCAAAACGGACATCGCCATTGTGTTCAGAGCCCCTCGGAATGATTAGGAGGGGGCAGACCTTTTGAGACGGCCTTATGTACATTTTGTGGCAAAACACATGGCAAAATCCCATTCTGGAAAATTCTACTTAGGGTTAGGGTTCGCTACAAAGATGTGGTCATGAAGTAGTCAAACTCTACTCAGAAGAAGGCAGCCATTTCAAAGTTGCCAGCTCTCCATGAATTCACAGAGCAAAATGGTCATCACCATTAGATTCGGAGCCCCTCGGAATGGTTAGGAGCGAGCACGCCTTTTGAGCAGGCCGTATGTACATTTCCTGGCAAAATACCTGGGAAAATCCCATTTGGGAAAATTCCACTTAGGGTTAGGGTTAGCTCTCCATGAATTTGTAGAGCAAAACAGACATCGCCATTGGACTCGGAGCCAGTGGGTTTGTTTAGGAGGGGCCACACCTTTTCAGCCTGAATATGTACATTTTGTGGCAAAATACATAGAAAAATCCCATTCGGGAAAATTCCACTTAGGGTTAGGGTTAGCTCTCCCTGAATTTGCAGAGGAAAACTGACATCGCCATTGGACTCGGAGCCAGTGGGTACGTTTAGGAGAGGCCACGCCTTTTGAGCCGGCCTTATGTACATTTCCTGGCAAAATACATGGAAAAATCCCATTCGGGAAAATTCCACTTAGGGTTAGGGTTAGCTCTCCATGAATTTGCAGAGCAAAATGGACATCATCATTGGATTCAGAACCAATCGGTATGTTTAGGCAGGGCCATGCCTTTTGAGCCAGACTTTCGTACATTTCCTGGCAAAATACATCAGAAAATTCCATTTTGGAAAATTCCACTTAGGGTTAGGGTTAGCTCTCCATGAATTTGCAGAGCAAAACGGACATCGCCATTGGACTTGGAGCCGGTCGGTATGTTTAGGAGAGGCCACGCCTTTTGAGCCAGACTTTCGTACATTTCCTGGCAAAATATATCAGAAAATCCCACTCAGGAAAATTCCACTTAGGGTTAGGGTTAGCTCTCCATGAATTTGTAGAGCAAAACAGACATCGCCATTGGACTCGGAGCCAGTGGGTTTGTTTAGGAGGGGCCACACCTTTTCAGCCTGCCTTATGTACATTTTGTGGCAAAATACATGGAAAAATCCCATTCGGGAAAATTCCACTTAGGGTTAGGGTTAGCTCTCCATGAATTTGCAGAGCAAAATGGACATCATCATTGGATTCAGAACCAATCGGTATGTTTAGGCAGGGCCATGCCTTTTGAGCCAGACTTTCGTACATTTCCTGGCAAAATACATCAGAAAATTCCATTTTGGAAAATTCCACTTAGGGTTAGGGTTACCTCGCCAGGAATTCGAAGAGCAAAACGGACATCGCCTTTGGAAACAGAGCCTCTCGGTGTGGTAAGGAGGGGGCACACCGTTTGTGCTAGCCTTTTGTACATTTCCTTGCCAAATACATGGGAAAATCCCATTCGGGAAAATTCCACTTAGGGTTAGGGTTAGCTCTCCATGAATTTGCAGAGCAAAACGGACATCGCCATTGGACTCGGAGCCAGTGGGTGTGTTTAGGAGGGGCCACACCTTTTCAGCCTGCCTTATGTACATTTTGTGGCAAAATACATAGAAAAATCCCATTCGGGAAAATTCCACTTAGGTTTAGGGTTAGCTCTCCCTGAATTTGGAGAGGAAAACGGACATCGCCATTGGACTTGGAGCCGGTGGGTACCTTTAGGAGAGGCCACGCCTTTTGAGCCGGCCTTATGTACATTTCCTGGCAAAATACATGGGAAAATCCCATTCTGGAGAATTCCATTTAGGGTTAGGGTTACCCCTCCATGAATCCACAGAGCAAAATGGACATCATCATTGGATTCAGTACCAATCGGTATGTTTAGGCAGGGCCATGCCTTTTGAGCCAGACTTTCATACATTTCCTGGCAAAATACATCAGAAAATTCCATTTTGGAAAATTCCACTTAGGGTTAGGGTTACCTTGCCAGGAATTCGAAGAGCAAAACGGACATCGCCATTGTGTTCAGAGCCCCTCGGAATGATTAGGAGGGGGCAGACCTTTTGAGACGGCCTTATGTACATTTTGTGGCAAAACACATGGCAAAATCCCATTCTGGAAAATTCTACTTAGGGTTAGGGTTCGCTACAAAGATGTGGTCATGAAGTAGTCAAACTCTACTCAGAAGAAGGCAGCCATTTCAAAGTTGCCAGCTCTCCATGAATTCACAGAGCAAAATGGTCATCACCATTGGATTCGGAGCCCCTCGGAATGGTTAGGAGCGAGCACGCCTTTTGAGCAGGCCGTATGTACATTTCCTGGCAAAATACCTGGGAAAATCCCATTTGGGAAAATTCCACTTAGGGTTAGGGTTAGCTCTCCATGAATTTGTAGAGCAAAACAGACATCGCCATTGGACTCGGAGCCAGTGGGTTTGTTTAGGAGGGGCCACACCTTTTCAGCCTGCCTTATGTACATTTTGTGGCAAAATACATAGAAAAATCCCATTCGGGAAAATTCCACTTAGGTTTAGGGTTAGCTCTCCCTGAATTTGGAGAGGAAAACGGACATCGCCATTGGACTTGGAGCCGGTGGGTACCTTTAGGAGAGGCCACGCCTTTTGAGCCGGCCTTATGTACATTTCCTGGCAAAATACATGGGAAAATCCCATTCTGGAGAATTCCATTTAGGGTTAGGGTTACCCCTCCATGAATCCACAGAGCAAAATGGACATCATCATTGGATTCAGTACCAATCGGTATGTTTAGGCAGGGCCATGCCTTTTGAGCCAGACTTTCATACATTTCCTGGCAAAATACATCAGAAAATTCCATTTTGGAAAATTCCACTTAGGGTTAGGGTTACCTTGCCAGGAATTCGAAGAGCAAAACGGACATCGCCATTGTGTTCAGAGCCCCTCGGAATGATTAGGAGGGGGCAGACCTTTTGAGACGGCCTTATGTACATTTTGTGGCAAAACACATGGCAAAATCCCATTCTGGAAAATTCTACTTAGGGTTAGGGTTCGCTACAAAGATGTGGTCATGAAGTAGTCAAACTCTACTCAGAAGAAGGCAGCCATTTCAAAGTTGCCAGCTCTCCATGAATTCACAGAGCAAAATGGTCATCACCATTGGATTCGGAGCCCCTCGGAATGGTTAGGAGCGAGCACGCCTTTTGAGCAGGCCGTATGTACATTTCCTGGCAAAATACCTGGGAAAATCCCATTTGGGAAAATTCCACTTAGGGTTAGGGTTAGCTCTCCATGAATTTGTAGAGCAAAACAGACATCGCCATTGGACTCGGAGCCAGTGGGTTTGTTTAGGAGGGGCCACACCTTTTCAGCCTGCCTTATGTACATTTTGTGGCAAAATACATAGAAAAATCCCATTCGGGAAAATTCCACTTAGGGTTAGGGTTAGCTCTCCCTGAATTTGCAGAGGAAAACTGACATCGCCATTGGACTCGGAGCCAGTGGGTACGTTTAGGAGAGGCCACGCCTTTTGAGCCGGCCTTATGTACATTTCCTGGCAAAATACATGGAAAAATCCCATTCGGGAAAATTCCACTTAGGGTTAGGGTTAGCTCTCCATGAATTTGCAGAGCAAAATGGACATCATCATTGGATTCAGAACCAATCGGTATGTTTAGGCAGGGCCATGCCTTTTGAGCCAGACTTTCGTACATTTCCTGGCAAAATACATCAGAAAATTCCATTTTGGAAAATTCCACTTAGGGTTAGGGTTAGCTCTCCATGAATTTGCAGAGCAAAACGGACATCGCCATTGGACTTGGAGCCGGTCGGTATGTTTAGGAGAGGCCACGCCTTTTGAGCCAGACTTTCGTACATTTCCTGGCAAAATATATCAGAAAATCCCACTCAGGAAAATTCCACTTAGGGTTAGGGTTAGCTCTCCATGAATTTGTAGAGCAAAACAGACATCGCCATTGGACTCGGAGCCAGTGGGTTTGTTTAGGAGGGGCCACACCTTTTCAGCCTGCCTTATGTACATTTTGTGGCAAAATACATGGAAAAATCCCATTCGGGAAAATTCCACTTAGGGTTAGGGTTAGCTCTCCATGAATTTGCAGAGCAAAATGGACATCATCATTGGATTCAGAACCAATCGGTATGTTTAGGCAGGGCCATGCCTTTTGAGCCAGACTTTCGTACATTTCCTGGCAAAATACATCAGAAAATTCCATTTTGGAAAATTCCACTTAGGGTTAGGGTTACCTCGCCAGGAATTCGAAGAGCAAAACGGACATCGCCTTTGGAAACAGAGCCTCTCGGTGTGGTAAGGAGGGGGCACACCGTTTGTGCTAGCCTTTTGTACATTTCCTTGCCAAATACATGGGAAAATCCCATTCGGGAAAATTCCACTTAGGGTTAGGGTTAGCTCTCCATGAATTTGCAGAGCAAAACGGACATCGCCATTGGACTCGGAGCCAGTGGGTGTGTTTAGGAGGGGCCACACCTTTTCAGCCTGCCTTATGTACATTTTGTGGCAAAATATATAGAAAAATCCCATTCGGGAAAATTCCACTTAGGTTTAGGGTTAGCTCTCCCTGAATTTGGAGAGGAAAACGGACATCGCCATTGGACTTGGAGCCGGTGGGTACCTTTAGGAGAGGCCACGCCTTTTGAGCCGGCCTTATGTACATTTCCTGGCAAAATACATGGGAAAATCCCATTCTGGAGAATTCCATTTAGGGTTAGGGTTACCCCTCCATGAATCCACAGAGCAAAATGGACATCATCATTGGATTCAGTACCAATCGGTATGTTTAGGCAGGGCCATGCCTTTTGAGCCAGACTTTCGTACATTTCCTGGCAAAATACATCAGAAAATTCCATTTTGGAAAATTCCACTTAGGGTTAGGGTTACCTTGCCAGGAATTCGAAGAGCAAAACGGACATCGCCATTGTGTTCAGAGCCCCTCGGAATGATTAGGAGGGGGCAGACCTTTTGAGACGGCCTTATGTACATTTTGTGGCAAAACACATGGCAAAATCCCATTCTGGAAAATTCTACTTAGGGTTAGGGTTCGCTACAAAGATGTGGTCATGAAGTAGTCAAACTCTACTCAGAAGAAGGCAGCCATTTCAAAGTTGCCAGCTCTCCATGAATTCACAGAGCAAAATGGTCATCACCATTAGATTCGGAGCCCCTCGGAATGGTTAGGAGCGAGCACGCCTTTTGAGCAGGCCGTATGTACATTTCCTGGCAAAATACCTGGGAAAATCCCATTTGGGAAAATTCCACTTAGGGTTAGGGTTAGCTCTCCATGAATTTGTAGAGCAAAACAGACATCGCCATTGGACTCGGAGCCAGTGGGTTTGTTTAGGAGGGGCCACACCTTTTCAGCCTGAATATGTACATTTTGTGGCAAAATACATAGAAAAATCCCATTCGGGAAAATTCCACTTAGGGTTAGGGTTAGCTCTCCCTGAATTTGCAGAGGAAAACTGACATCGCCATTGGACTCGGAGCCAGTGGGTACGTTTAGGAGAGGCCACGCCTTTTGAGCCGGCCTTATGTACATTTCCTGGCAAAATACATGGAAAAATCCCATTCGGGAAAATTCCACTTAGGGTTAGGGTTAGCTCTCCATGAATTTGCAGAGCAAAATGGACATCATCATTGGATTCAGAACCAATCGGTATGTTTAGGCAGGGCCATGCCTTTTGAGCCAGACTTTCGTACATTTCCTGGCAAAATACATCAGAAAATTCCATTTTGGAAAATTCCACTTAGGGTTAGGGTTAGCTCTCCATGAATTTGCAGAGCAAAACGGACATCGCCATTGGACTTGGAGCCGGTCGGTATGTTTAGGAGAGGCCACGCCTTTTGAGCCAGACTTTCGTACATTTCCTGGCAAAATATATCAGAAAATCCCACTCAGGAAAATTCCACTTAGGGTTAGGGTTAGCTCTCCATGAATTTGTAGAGCAAAACAGACATCGCCATTGGACTCGGAGCCAGTGGGTTTGTTTAGGAGGGGCCACACCTTTTCAGCCTGCCTTATGTACATTTTGTGGCAAAATACATGGAAAAATCCCATTCGGGAAAATTCCACTTAGGGTTAGGGTTAGCTCTCCATGAATTTGCAGAGCAAAATGGACATCATCATTGGATTCAGAACCAATCGGTATGTTTAGGCAGGGCCATGCCTTTTGAGCCAGACTTTCGTACATTTCCTGGCAAAATACATCAGAAAATTCCATTTTGGAAAATTCCACTTAGGGTTAGGGTTACCTCGCCAGGAATTCGAAGAGCAAAACGGACATCGCCTTTGGAAACAGAGCCTCTCGGTGTGGTAAGGAGGGGGCACACCGTTTGTGCTAGCCTTTTGTACATTTCCTTGCCAAATACATGGGAAAATCCCATTCGGGAAAATTCCACTTAGGGTTAGGGTTAGCTCTCCATGAATTTGCAGAGCAAAACGGACATCGCCATTGGACTCGGAGCCAGTGGGTGTGTTTAGGAGGGGCCACACCTTTTCAGCCTGCCTTATGTACATTTTGTGGCAAAATATATAGAAAAATCCCATTCGGGAAAATTCCACTTAGGTTTAGGGTTAGCTCTCCCTGAATTTGGAGAGGAAAACGGACATCGCCATTGGACTTGGAGCCGGTGGGTACCTTTAGGAGAGGCCACGCCTTTTGAGCCGGCCTTATGTACATTTCCTGGCAAAATACATGGGAAAATCCCATTCTGGAGAATTCCATTTAGGGTTAGGGTTACCCCTCCATGAATCCACAGAGCAAAATGGACATCATCATTGGATTCAGTACCAATCGGTATGTTTAGGCAGGGCCATGCCTTTTGAGCCAGACTTTCGTACATTTCCTGGCAAAATACATCAGAAAATTCCATTTTGGAAAATTCCACTTAGGGTTAGGGTTACCTTGCCAGGAATTCGAAGAGCAAAACGGACATCGCCATTGTGTTCAGAGCCCCTCGGAATGATTAGGAGGGGGCAGACCTTTTGAGACGGCCTTATGTACATTTTGTGGCAAAACACATGGCAAAATCCCATTCTGGAAAATTCTACTTAGGGTTAGGGTTCGCTACAAAGATGTGGTCATGAAGTAGTCAAACTCTACTCAGAAGAAGGCAGCCATTTCAAAGTTGCCAGCTCTCCATGAATTCACAGAGCAAAATGGTCATCACCATTGGATTCGGAGCCCCTCGGAATGGTTAGGAGCGAGCACGCCTTTTGAGCAGGCCGTATGTACATTTCCTGGCAAAATACCTGGGAAAATCCCATTTGGGAAAATTCCACTTAGGGTTAGGGTTAGCTCTCCATGAATTTGTAGAGCAAAACAGACATCGCCATTGGACTCGGAGCCAGTGGGTTTGTTTAGGAGGGGCCACACCTTTTCAGCCTGAATATGTACATTTTGTGGCAAAATACATAGAAAAATCCCATTCGGGAAAATTCCACTTAGGGTTAGGGTTAGCTCTCCCTGAATTTGCAGAGGAAAACTGACATCGCCATTGGACTCGGAGCCAGTGGGTACGTTTAGGAGAGGCCACGCCTTTTGAGCCGGCCTTATGTACATTTCCTGGCAAAATACATGGAAAAATCCCATTCGGGAAAATTCCACTTAGGGTTAGGGTTAGCTCTCCATGAATTTGCAGAGCAAAATGGACATCATCATTGGATTCAGAACCAATCGGTATGTTTAGGCAGGGCCATGCCTTTTGAGCCAGACTTTCGTACATTTCCTGGCAAAATACATCAGAAAATTCCATTTTGGAAAATTCCACTTAGGGTTAGGGTTAGCTCTCCATGAATTTGCAGAGCAAAACGGACATCGCCATTGGACTTGGAGCCGGTCGGTATGTTTAGGAGAGGCCACGCCTTTTGAGCCAGACTTTCGTACATTTCCTGGCAAAATATATCAGAAAATCCCACTCAGGAAAATTCCACTTAGGGTTAGGGTTAGCTCTCCATGAATTTGTAGAGCAAAACAGACATCGCCATTGGACTCGGAGCCAGTGGGTTTGTTTAGGAGGGGCCACACCTTTTCAGCCTGCCTTATGTACATTTTGTGGCAAAATACATGGAAAAATCCCATTCGGGAAAATTCCACTTAGGGTTAGGGTTAGCTCTCCATGAATTTGCAGAGCAAAATGGACATCATCATTGGATTCAGAACCAATCGGTATGTTTAGGCAGGGCCATGCCTTTTGAGCCAGACTTTCGTACATTTCCTGGCAAAATACATCAGAAAATTCCATTTTGGAAAATTCCACTTAGGGTTAGGGTTACCTCGCCAGGAATTCGAAGAGCAAAACGGACATCGCCTTTGGAAACAGAGCCTCTCGGTGTGGTAAGGAGGGGGCACACCGTTTGTGCTAGCCTTTTGTACATTTCCTTGCCAAATACATGGGAAAATCCCATTCGGGAAAATTCCACTTAGGGTTAGGGTTAGCTCTCCATGAATTTGCAGAGCAAAACGGACATCGCCATTGGACTCGGAGCCAGTGGGTGTGTTTAGGAGGGGCCACACCTTTTCAGCCTGCCTTATGTACATTTTGTGGCAAAATACATAGAAAAATCCCATTCGGGAAAATTCCACTTAGGTTTAGGGTTAGCTCTCCCTGAATTTGGAGAGGAAAACGGACATCGCCATTGGACTTGGAGCCGGTGGGTACCTTTAGGAGAGGCCACGCCTTTTGAGCCGGCCTTATGTACATTTCCTGGCAAAATACATGGGAAAATCCCATTCTGGAGAATTCCATTTAGGGTTAGGGTTACCCCTCCATGAATCCACAGAGCAAAATGGACATCATCATTGGATTCAGTACCAATCGGTATGTTTAGGCAGGGCCATGCCTTTTGAGCCAGACTTTCATACATTTCCTGGCAAAATACATCAGAAAATTCCATTTTGGAAAATTCCACTTAGGGTTAGGGTTACCTTGCCAGGAATTCGAAGAGCAAAACGGACATCGCCATTGTGTTCAGAGCCCCTCGGAATGATTAGGAGGGGGCAGACCTTTTGAGACGGCCTTATGTACATTTTGTGGCAAAACACATGGCAAAATCCCATTCTGGAAAATTCTACTTAGGGTTAGGGTTCGCTACAAAGATGTGGTCATGAAGTAGTCAAACTCTACTCAGAAGAAGGCAGCCATTTCAAAGTTGCCAGCTCTCCATGAATTCACAGAGCAAAATGGTCATCACCATTGGATTCGGAGCCCCTCGGAATGGTTAGGAGCGAGCACGCCTTTTGAGCAGGCCGTATGTACATTTCCTGGCAAAATACCTGGGAAAATCCCATTTGGGAAAATTCCACTTAGGGTTAGGGTTAGCTCTCCATGAATTTGTAGAGCAAAACAGACATCGCCATTGGACTCGGAGCCAGTGGGTTTGTTTAGGAGGGGCCACACCTTTTCAGCCTGCCTTATGTACATTTTGTGGCAAAATACATAGAAAAATCCCATTCGGGAAAATTCCACTTAGGTTTAGGGTTAGCTCTCCCTGAATTTGGAGAGGAAAACGGACATCGCCATTGGACTTGGAGCCGGTGGGTACCTTTAGGAGAGGCCACGCCTTTTGAGCCGGCCTTATGTACATTTCCTGGCAAAATACATGGGAAAATCCCATTCTGGAGAATTCCATTTAGGGTTAGGGTTACCCCTCCATGAATCCACAGAGCAAAATGGACATCATCATTGGATTCAGTACCAATCGGTATGTTTAGGCAGGGCCATGCCTTTTGAGCCAGACTTTCATACATTTCCTGGCAAAATACATCAGAAAATTCCATTTTGGAAAATTCCACTTAGGGTTAGGGTTACCTTGCCAGGAATTCGAAGAGCAAAACGGACATCGCCATTGTGTTCAGAGCCCCTCGGAATGATTAGGAGGGGGCAGACCTTTTGAGACGGCCTTATGTACATTTTGTGGCAAAACACATGGCAAAATCCCATTCTGGAAAATTCTACTTAGGGTTAGGGTTCGCTACAAAGATGTGGTCATGAAGTAGTCAAACTCTACTCAGAAGAAGGCAGCCATTTCAAAGTTGCCAGCTCTCCATGAATTCACAGAGCAAAATGGTCATCACCATTGGATTCGGAGCCCCTCGGAATGGTTAGGAGCGAGCACGCCTTTTGAGCAGGCCGTATGTACATTTCCTGGCAAAATACCTGGGAAAATCCCATTTGGGAAAATTCCACTTAGGGTTAGGGTTAGCTCTCCATGAATTTGTAGAGCAAAACAGACATCGCCATTGGACTCGGAGCCAGTGGGTTTGTTTAGGAGGGGCCACACCTTTTCAGCCTGCCTTATGTACATTTTGTGGCAAAATACATAGAAAAATCCCATTCGGGAAAATTCCACTTAGGGTTAGGGTTAGCTCTCCCTGAATTTGCAGAGGAAAACTGACATCGCCATTGGACTCGGAGCCAGTGGGTACGTTTAGGAGAGGCCACGCCTTTTGAGCCGGCCTTATGTACATTTCCTGGCAAAATACATGGAAAAATCCCATTCGGGAAAATTCCACTTAGGGTTAGGGTTAGCTCTCCATGAATTTGCAGAGCAAAATGGACATCATCATTGGATTCAGAACCAATCGGTATGTTTAGGCAGGGCCATGCCTTTTGAGCCAGACTTTCGTACATTTCCTGGCAAAATACATCAGAAAATTCCATTTTGGAAAATTCCACTTAGGGTTAGGGTTAGCTCTCCATGAATTTGCAGAGCAAAACGGACATCGCCATTGGACTTGGAGCCGGTCGGTATGTTTAGGAGAGGCCACGCCTTTTGAGCCAGACTTTCGTACATTTCCTGGCAAAATATATCAGAAAATCCCACTCAGGAAAATTCCACTTAGGGTTAGGGTTAGCTCTCCATGAATTTGTAGAGCAAAACAGACATCGCCATTGGACTCGGAGCCAGTGGGTTTGTTTAGGAGGGGCCACACCTTTTCAGCCTGCCTTATGTACATTTTGTGGCAAAATACATGGAAAAATCCCATTCGGGAAAATTCCACTTAGGGTTAGGGTTAGCTCTCCATGAATTTGCAGAGCAAAATGGACATCATCATTGGATTCAGAACCAATCGGTATGTTTAGGCAGGGCCATGCCTTTTGAGCCAGACTTTCGTACATTTCCTGGCAAAATACATCAGAAAATTCCATTTTGGAAAATTCCACTTAGGGTTAGGGTTACCTCGCCAGGAATTCGAAGAGCAAAACGGACATCGCCTTTGGAAACAGAGCCTCTCGGTGTGGTAAGGAGGGGGCACACCGTTTGTGCTAGCCTTTTGTACATTTCCTTGCCAAATACATGGGAAAATCCCATTCGGGAAAATTCCACTTAGGGTTAGGGTTAGCTCTCCATGAATTTGCAGAGCAAAACGGACATCGCCATTGGACTCGGAGCCAGTGGGTGTGTTTAGGAGGGGCCACACCTTTTCAGCCTGCCTTATGTACATTTTGTGGCAAAATATATAGAAAAATCCCATTCGGGAAAATTCCACTTAGGTTTAGGGTTAGCTCTCCCTGAATTTGGAGAGGAAAACGGACATCGCCATTGGACTTGGAGCCGGTGGGTACCTTTAGGAGAGGCCACGCCTTTTGAGCCGGCCTTATGTACATTTCCTGGCAAAATACATGGGAAAATCCCATTCTGGAGAATTCCATTTAGGGTTAGGGTTACCCCTCCATGAATCCACAGAGCAAAATGGACATCATCATTGGATTCAGTACCAATCGGTATGTTTAGGCAGGGCCATGCCTTTTGAGCCAGACTTTCGTACATTTCCTGGCAAAATACATCAGAAAATTCCATTTTGGAAAATTCCACTTAGGGTTAGGGTTACCTTGCCAGGAATTCGAAGAGCAAAACGGACATCGCCATTGTGTTCAGAGCCCCTCGGAATGATTAGGAGGGGGCAGACCTTTTGAGACGGCCTTATGTACATTTTGTGGCAAAACACATGGCAAAATCCCATTCTGGAAAATTCTACTTAGGGTTAGGGTTCGCTACAAAGATGTGGTCATGAAGTAGTCAAACTCTACTCAGAAGAAGGCAGCCATTTCAAAGTTGCCAGCTCTCCATGAATTCACAGAGCAAAATGGTCATCACCATTGGATTCGGAGCCCCTCGGAATGGTTAGGAGCGAGCACGCCTTTTGAGCAGGCCGTATGTACATTTCCTGGCAAAATACCTGGGAAAATCCCATTTGGGAAAATTCCACTTAGGGTTAGGGTTAGCTCTCCATGAATTTGTAGAGCAAAACAGACATCGCCATTGGACTCGGAGCCAGTGGGTTTGTTTAGGAGGGGCCACACATTTTCAGCCTGCCTTATGTACATTTTGTGGCAAAATACATAGAAAAATCCCATTCGGGAAAATTCCACTTAGGGTTAGGGTTAGCTCTCCCTGAATTTGCAGAGGAAAACTGACATCGCCATTGGACTCGGAGCCAGTGGGTACGTTTAGGAGAGGCCACGCCTTTTGAGTCGGCCTTATGTACATTTCCTGGCAAAATACATGGAAAAATCCCATTCGGGAAAATTCCACTTAGGGTTAGGGTTAGCTCTCCATGAATTTGCAGAGCAAAATGGACATCATCATTGGATTCAGAACCAATCGGTATGTTTAGGCAGGGCCATGCCTTTTGAGCCAGACTTTCGTACATTTCCTGGCAAAATACATCAGAAAATTCCATTTTGGAAAATTCCACTTAGGGTTAGGGTTAGCTCTCCATGAATTTGCAGAGCAAAACGGACATCGCCATTGGACTTGGAGCCGGTCGGTATGTTTAGGAGAGGCCACGCCTTTTGAGCCAGACTTTCGTACATTTCCTGGCAAAATATATCAGAAAATCCCACTCAGGAAAATTCCACTTAGGGTTAGGGTTAGCTCTCCATGAATTTGTAGAGCAAAACAGACATCGCCATTGGACTCGGAGCCAGTGGGTTTGTTTAGGAGGGGCCACACCTTTTCAGCCTGCCTTATGTACATTTTGTGGCAAAATACATGGAAAAATCCCATTCGGGAAAATTCCACTTAGGGTTAGGGTTAGCTCTCCATGAATTTGCAGAGCAAAATGGACATCATCATTGGATTCAGAACCAATCGGTATGTTTAGGCAGGGCCATGCCTTTTGAGCCAGACTTTCGTACATTTCCTGGCAAAATACATCAGAAAATTCCATTTTGGAAAATTCCACTTAGGGTTAGGGTTACCTCGCCAGGAATTCGAAGAGCAAAACGGACATCGCCTTTGGAAACAGAGCCTCTCGGTGTGGTAAGGAGGGGGCACACCGTTTGTGCTAGCCTTTTGTACATTTCCTTGCCAAATACATGGGAAAATCCCATTCGGGAAAATTCCACTTAGGGTTAGGGTTAGCTCTCCATGAATTTGCAGAGCAAAACGGACATCGCCATTGGACTCGGAGCCAGTGGGTGTGTTTAGGAGGGGCCACACCTTTTCAGCCTGCCTTATGTACATTTTGTGGCAAAATATATAGAAAAATCCCATTCGGGAAAATTCCACTTAGGTTTAGGGTTAGCTCTCCCTGAATTTGGAGAGGAAAACGGACATCGCCATTGGACTTGGAGCCGGTGGGTACCTTTAGGAGAGGCCACGCCTTTTGAGCCGGCCTTATGTACATTTCCTGGCAAAATACATGGGAAAATCCCATTCTGGAGAATTCCATTTAGGGTTAGGGTTACCCCTCCATGAATCCACAGAGCAAAATGGACATCATCATTGGATTCAGTACCAATCGGTATGTTTAGGCAGGGCCATGCCTTTTGAGCCAGACTTTCGTACATTTCCTGGCAAAATACATCAGAAAATTCCATTTTGGAAAATTCCACTTAGGGTTAGGGTTACCTTGCCAGGAATTCGAAGAGCAAAACGGACATCGCCATTGTGTTCAGAGCCCCTCGGAATGATTAGGAGGGGGCAGACCTTTTGAGACGGCCTTATGTACATTTTGTGGCAAAACACATGGCAAAATCCCATTCTGGAAAATTCTACTTAGGGTTAGGGTTCGCTACAAAGATGTGGTCATGAAGTAGTCAAACTCTACTCAGAAGAAGGCAGCCATTTCAAAGTTGCCAGCTCTCCATGAATTCACAGAGCAAAATGGTCATCACCATTGGATTCGGAGCCCCTCGGAATGGTTAGGAGCGAGCACGCCTTTTGAGCAGGCCGTATGTACATTTCCTGGCAAAATACCTGGGAAAATCCCATTTGGGAAAATTCCACTTAGGGTTAGGGTTAGCTCTCCATGAATTTGTAGAGCAAAACAGACATCGCCATTGGACTCGGAGCCAGTGGGTTTGTTTAGGAGGGGCCACACCTTTTCAGCCTGAATATGTACATTTTGTGGCAAAATACATAGAAAAATCCCATTCGGGAAAATTCCACTTAGGGTTAGGGTTAGCTCTCCCTGAATTTGCAGAGGAAAACTGACATCGCCATTGGACTCGGAGCCAGTGGGTACGTTTAGGAGAGGCCACGCCTTTTGAGCCGGCCTTATGTACATTTCCTGGCAAAATACATGGAAAAATCCCATTCGGGAAAATTCCACTTAGGGTTAGGGTTAGCTCTCCATGAATTTGCAGAGCAAAATGGACATCATCATTGGATTCAGAACCAATCGGTATGTTTAGGCAGGGCCATGCCTTTTGAGCCAGACTTTCGTACATTTCCTGGCAAAATACATCAGAAAATTCCATTTTGGAAAATTCCACTTAGGGTTAGGGTTAGCTCTCCATGAATTTGCAGAGCAAAACGGACATCGCCATTGGACTTGGAGCCGGTCGGTATGTTTAGGAGAGGCCACGCCTTTTGAGCCAGACTTTCGTACATTTCCTGGCAAAATATATCAGAAAATCCCACTCAGGAAAATTCCACTTAGGGTTAGGGTTAGCTCTCCATGAATTTGTAGAGCAAAACAGACATCGCCATTGGACTCGGAGCCAGTGGGTTTGTTTAGGAGGGGCCACACCTTTTCAGCCTGCCTTATGTACATTTTGTGGCAAAATACATGGAAAAATCCCATTCGGGAAAATTCCACTTAGGGTTAGGGTTAGCTCTCCATGAATTTGCAGAGCAAAATGGACATCATCATTGGATTCAGAACCAATCGGTATGTTTAGGCAGGGCCATGCCTTTTGAGCCAGACTTTCGTACATTTCCTGGCAAAATACATCAGAAAATTCCATTTTGGAAAATTCCACTTAGGGTTAGGGTTACCTCGCCAGGAATTCGAAGAGCAAAACGGACATCGCCTTTGGAAACAGAGCCTCTCGGTGTGGTAAGGAGGGGGCACACCGTTTGTGCTAGCCTTTTGTACATTTCCTTGCCAAATACATGGGAAAATCCCATTCGGGAAAATTCCACTTAGGGTTAGGGTTAGCTCTCCATGAATTTGCAGAGCAAAACGGACATCGCCATTGGACTCGGAGCCAGTGGGTGTGTTTAGGAGGGGCCACACCTTTTCAGCCTGCCTTATGTACATTTTGTGGCAAAATACATAGAAAAATCCCATTCGGGAAAATTCCACTTAGGTTTAGGGTTAGCTCTCCCTGAATTTGGAGAGGAAAACGGACATCGCCATTGGACTTGGAGCCGGTGGGTACCTTTAGGAGAGGCCACGCCTTTTGAGCCGGCCTTATGTACATTTCCTGGCAAAATACATGGGAAAATCCCATTCTGGAGAATTCCATTTAGGGTTAGGGTTACCCCTCCATGAATCCACAGAGCAAAATGGACATCATCATTGGATTCAGTACCAATCGGTATGTTTAGGCAGGGCCATGCCTTTTGAGCCAGACTTTCATACATTTCCTGGCAAAATACATCAGAAAATTCCATTTTGGAAAATTCCACTTAGGGTTAGGGTTACCTTGCCAGGAATTCGAAGAGCAAAACGGACATCGCCATTGTGTTCAGAGCCCCTCGGAATGATTAGGAGGGGGCAGACCTTTTGAGACGGCCTTATGTACATTTTGTGGCAAAACACATGGCAAAATCCCATTCTGGAAAATTCTACTTAGGGTTAGGGTTCGCTACAAAGATGTGGTCATGAAGTAGTCAAACTCTACTCAGAAGAAGGCAGCCATTTCAAAGTTGCCAGCTCTCCATGAATTCACAGAGCAAAATGGTCATCACCATTGGATTCGGAGCCCCTCGGAATGGTTAGGAGCGAGCACGCCTTTTGAGCAGGCCGTATGTACATTTCCTGGCAAAATACCTGGGAAAATCCCATTTGGGAAAATTCCACTTAGGGTTAGGGTTAGCTCTCCATGAATTTGTAGAGCAAAACAGACATCGCCATTGGACTCGGAGCCAGTGGGTTTGTTTAGGAGGGGCCACACCTTTTCAGCCTGCCTTATGTACATTTTGTGGCAAAATACATAGAAAAATCCCATTCGGGAAAATTCCACTTAGGTTTAGGGTTAGCTCTCCCTGAATTTGGAGAGGAAAACGGACATCGCCATTGGACTTGGAGCCGGTGGGTACCTTTAGGAGAGGCCACGCCTTTTGAGCCGGCCTTATGTACATTTCCTGGCAAAATACATGGGAAAATCCCATTCTGGAGAATTCCATTTAGGGTTAGGGTTACCCCTCCATGAATCCACAGAGCAAAATGGACATCATCATTGGATTCAGTACCAATCGGTATGTTTAGGCAGGGCCATGCCTTTTGAGCCAGACTTTCATACATTTCCTGGCAAAATACATCAGAAAATTCCATTTTGGAAAATTCCACTTAGGGTTAGGGTTACCTTGCCAGGAATTCGAAGAGCAAAACGGACATCGCCATTGTGTTCAGAGCCCCTCGGAATGATTAGGAGGGGGCAGACCTTTTGAGACGGCCTTATGTACATTTTGTGGCAAAACACATGGCAAAATCCCATTCTGGAAAATTCTACTTAGGGTTAGGGTTCGCTACAAAGATGTGGTCATGAAGTAGTCAAACTCTACTCAGAAGAAGGCAGCCATTTCAAAGTTGCCAGCTCTCCATGAATTCACAGAGCAAAATGGTCATCACCATTGGATTCGGAGCCCCTCGGAATGGTTAGGAGCGAGCACGCCTTTTGAGCAGGCCGTATGTACATTTCCTGGCAAAATACCTGGGAAAATCCCATTTGGGAAAATTCCACTTAGGGTTAGGGTTAGCTCTCCATGAATTTGTAGAGCAAAACAGACATCGCCATTGGACTCGGAGCCAGTGGGTTTGTTTAGGAGGGGCCACACCTTTTCAGCCTGCCTTATGTACATTTTGTGGCAAAATACATAGAAAAATCCCATTCGGGAAAATTCCACTTAGGGTTAGGGTTAGCTCTCCCTGAATTTGCAGAGGAAAACTGACATCGCCATTGGACTCGGAGCCAGTGGGTACGTTTAGGAGAGGCCACGCCTTTTGAGCCGGCCTTATGTACATTTCCTGGCAAAATACATGGAAAAATCCCATTCGGGAAAATTCCACTTAGGGTTAGGGTTAGCTCTCCATGAATTTGCAGAGCAAAATGGACATCATCATTGGATTCAGAACCAATCGGTATGTTTAGGCAGGGCCATGCCTTTTGAGCCAGACTTTCGTACATTTCCTGGCAAAATACATCAGAAAATTCCATTTTGGAAAATTCCACTTAGGGTTAGGGTTAGCTCTCCATGAATTTGCAGAGCAAAACGGACATCGCCATTGGACTTGGAGCCGGTCGGTATGTTTAGGAGAGGCCACGCCTTTTGAGCCAGACTTTCGTACATTTCCTGGCAAAATATATCAGAAAATCCCACTCAGGAAAATTCCACTTAGGGTTAGGGTTAGCTCTCCATGAATTTGTAGAGCAAAACAGACATCGCCATTGGACTCGGAGCCAGTGGGTTTGTTTAGGAGGGGCCACACCTTTTCAGCCTGCCTTATGTACATTTTGTGGCAAAATACATGGAAAAATCCCATTCGGGAAAATTCCACTTAGGGTTAGGGTTAGCTCTCCATGAATTTGCAGAGCAAAATGGACATCATCATTGGATTCAGAACCAATCGGTATGTTTAGGCAGGGCCATGCCTTTTGAGCCAGACTTTCGTACATTTCCTGGCAAAATACATCAGAAAATTCCATTTTGGAAAATTCCACTTAGGGTTAGGGTTACCTCGCCAGGAATTCGAAGAGCAAAACGGACATCGCCTTTGGAAACAGAGCCTCTCGGTGTGGTAAGGAGGGGGCACACCGTTTGTGCTAGCCTTTTGTACATTTCCTTGCCAAATACATGGGAAAATCCCATTCGGGAAAATTCCACTTAGGGTTAGGGTTAGCTCTCCATGAATTTGCAGAGCAAAACGGACATCGCCATTGGACTCGGAGCCAGTGGGTGTGTTTAGGAGGGGCCACACCTTTTCAGCCTGCCTTATGTACATTTTGTGGCAAAATATATAGAAAAATCCCATTCGGGAAAATTCCACTTAGGTTTACGGTTAGCTCTCCCTGAATTTGGAGAGGAAAACGGACATCGCCATTGGACTTGGAGCCGGTGGGTACCTTTAGGAGAGGCCACGCCTTTTGAGCCGGCCTTATGTACATTTCCTGGCAAAATACATGGGAAAATCCCATTCTGGAGAATTCCATTTAGGGTTAGGGTTACCCCTCCATGAATCCACAGAGCAAAATGGACATCATCATTGGATTCAGTACCAATCGGTATGTTTAGGCAGGGCCATGCCTTTTGAGCCAGACTTTCGTACATTTCCTGGCAAAATACATCAGAAAATTCCATTTTGGAAAATTCCACTTAGGGTTAGGGTTACCTTGCCAGGAATTCGAAGAGCAAAACGGACATCGCCATTGTGTTCAGAGCCCCTCGGAATGATTAGGAGGGGGCAGACCTTTTGAGACGGCCTTATGTACATTTTGTGGCAAAACACATGGCAAAATCCCATTCTGGAAAATTCTACTTAGGGTTAGGGTTCGCTACAAAGATGTGGTCATGAAGTAGTCAAACTCTACTCAGAAGAAGGCAGCCATTTCAAAGTTGCCAGCTCTCCATGAATTCACAGAGCAAAATGGTCATCACCATTGGATTCGGAGCCCCTCGGAATGGTTAGGAGCGAGCACGCCTTTTGAGCAGGCCGTATGTACATTTCCTGGCAAAATACCTGGGAAAATCCCATTTGGGAAAATTCCACTTAGGGTTAGGGTTAGCTCTCCATGAATTTGTAGAGCAAAACAGACATCGCCATTGGACTCGGAGCCAGTGGGTTTGTTTAGGAGGGGCCACACCTTTTCAGCCTGCCTTATGTACATTTTGTGGCAAAATACATAGAAAAATCCCATTCGGGAAAATTCCACTTAGGGTTAGGGTTAGCTCTCCCTGAATTTGCAGAGGAAAACTGACATCGCCATTGGACTCGGAGCCAGTGGGTACGTTTAGGAGAGGCCACGCCTTTTGAGCCGGCCTTATGTACATTTCCTGGCAAAATACATGGAAAAATCCCATTCGGGAAAATTCCACTTAGGGTTAGGGTTAGCTCTCCATGAATTTGCAGAGCAAAATGGACATCATCATTGGATTCAGAACCAATCGGTATGTTTAGGCAGGGCCATGCCTTTTGAGCCAGACTTTCGTACATTTCCTGGCAAAATACATCAGAAAATTCCATTTTGGAAAATTCCACTTAGGGTTAGGGTTAGCTCTCCATGAATTTGCAGAGCAAAACGGACATCGCCATTGGACTTGGAGCCGGTCGGTATGTTTAGGAGAGGCCACGCCTTTTGAGCCAGACTTTCGTACATTTCCTGGCAAAATATATCAGAAAATCCCACTCAGGAAAATTCCACTTAGGGTTAGGGTTAGCTCTCCATGAATTTGTAGAGCAAAACAGACATCGCCATTGGACTCGGAGCCAGTGGGTTTGTTTAGGAGGGGCCACACCTTTTCAGCCTGCCTTACGTACATTTTGTGGCAAAATACATAGAAAAATCCCATTCGGGAAAATTCCACTTAGGGTTAGGGTTAGCTCTCCCTGAATTTGCAGAGGAAAACTGACATCGCCATTGGACTCGGAGCCGGTGGGTACGTTTAGGAGAGGCCACGCCTTTTGAGCCGGCCTTATGTACATTTCCTGGCAAAATACATGGGAAAATCCCATTCGGGAAAATTCCACTTAGGGTTATGGTTAGCTCTCCATGAATTTGCAGAGCAAAATTGACATCATCATTGGATTCAGAACCAATCGGTATGTTTAGGCAGGGCCATGCCTTTTGAGCCAGACTTTCGTACATTTCCTGGCAAAATACATCAGAAAATTCCATTTTGGAAAATTCCACTTAGGGTTAGGGTTACCTCGCCAGGAATTCGAAGAGCAAAACGGACATCGCCTTTGGAAACAGAGCCTCTCGGTGTGGTAAGGAGGGGGCACACCGTTTGTGCTAGCCTTTTGTACATTTCCTTGCCAAATACATGGGAAAATCCCATTCGGGAAAATTCCACTTAGGGTTAGGGTTAGCTCTCCATGAATTTGCAGAGCAAAACGGACATCGCCATTGGACTCGGAGCCAGTGGGTGTGTTTAGGAGGGGCCACACCTTTTCAGCCTGCCTTATGTACATTTTGTGGCAAAATATATAGAAAAATCCCATTCGGGAAAATTCCACTTAGGTTTAGGGTTAGCTCTCCCTGAATTTGGAGAGGAAAACGGACATCGCCATTGGACTTGGAGCCGGTGGGTACCTTTCGGAGAGGCCACGCCTTTTGAGCCGGCCTTATGTACATTTCCTGGCAAAATACATGGGAAAATCCCATTCTAGAGAATTCCACTTAGGGTTAGGATTAGCTCTCCATGAATCCACAGAGCAAAATGGACATCATCATTGGATTCAGTACCAATCGGTATGTTTAGGCAGGGCCATGCCTTTTGAGCCAGACTTTCATACATTTCCTGGCAAAATACATCAGAAAATTCCATTTTGGAAAATTCCACTTAGGGTTAGGGTTACCTCGCCAGGAATTCGAAGAGCAAAACGGACATCGCCTTTGGAAACAGAGCCTCTCGGTGTGGTAAGGAGGGGGCACACCGTTTGTGCTAGCCTTTTGTACATTTCCTTGCCAAATACATGGGAAAATCCCATTCGGGAAAATTCCACTTAGGGTTAGGGTTAGCTCTCCATGAATTTGCAGAGCAAAATGGACATCATCATTGGATTCAGAACCAATCGGTATGTTTAGGCAGGGCCATGCCTTTTGAGCCAGACTTTCGTACATTTCCTGGCAAAATACATCAGAAAATTCCATTTTGGAAAATTCCACTTAGGGTTAGGGTTACCTTGCCAGGAATTCAAAGAGCAAAACGGACATTGCAATTGTGTTCAGAGCCCCTCGGAATGATTAGGAGGGGGCAGACCTTTTGAGACGGCCTTATGTACATTTTGTGGCAAAACACATGGCAAAATCCCATTCTGGAAAATTCTACTTAGGGTTAGGGTTCGCTACAAAGATGTGGTCATGAAGTAGTCAAACTCTACTCAGAAGAAGGCAGCCATTTCAAAGTTGCCAGCTCTCCATGAATTCACAGAGCAAAATGGTCATCACCATTGGATTCGGAGCCCCTCGGAATGGTTAGGAGCGAGCACGCCTTTTGAGTAGGCCGTATGTACATTTCCTGGCAAAATACCTGGGAAAATCCCATTTGGGAAAATTCCACTTAGGGTTAGGGTTAGCTCTCCATGAATTTGTAGAGCAAAACAGACATCGCCATTGGACTCGGAGCCAGTGGGTTTGTTTAGGAGGGGCCACACCTTTTCAGCCTGCCTTATGTACATTTTGTGGCAAAATACATAGAAAAATCCCATTCGGGAAAATTCCACTTAGGGTTAGGGTTAGCTCTCCCTGAATTTGCAGAGGAAAACTGACATCGCCATTGGACTCGGAGCCAGTGGGTACGTTTAGGAGAGGCCACGCCTTTTGAGCCGGCCTTATGTACATTTCCTGGCAAAATACATGGAAAAATCCCATTCGGGAAAATTCCACTTAGGGTTAGGGTTAGCTCTCCATGAATTTGCAGAGCAAAATGGACATCATCATTGGATTCAGAACCAATCGGTATGTTTAGGCAGGGCCATGCCTTTTGAGCCAGACTTTCGTACATTTCCTGGCAAAATACATCAGAAAATTCCATTTTGGAAAATTCCACTTAGGGTTAGGGTTAGCTCTCCATGAATTTGCAGAGCAAAACGGACATCGCCATTGGACTTGGAGCCGGTCGGTATGTTTAGGAGAGGCCACGCCTTTTGAGCCAGACTTTCGTACATTTCCTGGCAAAATATATCAGAAAATCCCACTCAGGAAAATTCCACTTAGGGTTAGGGTTAGCTCTCCATGAATTTGTAGAGCAAAACAGACATCGCCATTGGACTCGGAGCCAGTGGGTTTGTTTAGGAGGGGCCACACCTTTTCAGCCTGCCTTATGTACATTTTGTGGCAAAATACATAGAAAAATCCCATTCGGGAAAATTCCACTTAGGGTTAGGGTTAGCTCTCCCTGAATTTGGAGAGGAAAACGGACATCGCCATTGGACTTGGAGCCGGTGGGTACCTTTAGGAGAGGCCACGCCTTTTGAGCCGGCCTTATGTACATTTCCTGGCAAAATACATGGGAAAATCCCATTCTGGAGAATTCCATTTAGGGTTAGGGTTACCCCTCCATGAATCCACAGAGCAAAATGGACATCATCATTGGATTCAGTACCAATCGGTATGTTTAGGCAGGGCCATACCTTTTGAGCCAGACTTTCATACATTTCCTGGCAAAATACATCAGAAAATTCCATTTTGGAAAATTCCACTTAGGGTTAGGGTTACCTTGCCAGGAATTCAAAGAGCAAAACGGACATTGCAATTGTGTTCAGAGCCCCTCGGAATGATTAGGAGGGGGCAGACCTTTTGAGACGGCCTTATGTACATTTTGTGGCAAAACACATGGCAAAATCCCATTCTGGAAAATTCTACTTAGGGTTAGGGTTCGCTACAAAGATGTGGTCATGAAGTAGTCAAACTCTACTCAGAAGAAGGCAGCCATTTCAAAGTTGCCAGCTCTCCATGAATTCACAGAGCAAAATGGTCATCACCATTGGATTCGGAGCCCCTCGGAATGGTTAGGAGCGAGCACGCCTTTTGAGTAGGCCGTATGTACATTTCCTGGCAAAATACCTGGGAAAATCCCATTTGGGAAAATTCCACTTAGGGTTAGGGTTAGCTCTCCATGAATTTGTAGAGCAAAACAGACATCGCCATTGGACTCGGAGCCAGTGGGTTTGTTTAGGAGGGGCCACACCTTTTCAGCCTGCCTTATGTACATTTTGTGGCAAAATACATAGAAAAATCCCATTCGGGAAAATTCCACTTAGGGTTAGGGTTAGCTCTCCCTGAATTTGCAGAGGAAAACTGACATCGCCATTGGACTCGGAGCCAGTGGGTACGTTTAGGAGAGGCCACGCCTTTTGAGCCGGCCTTATGTACATTTCCTGGCAAAATACATGGAAAAATCCCATTCGGGAAAATTCCACTTAGGGTTAGGGTTAGCTCTCCATGAATTTGCAGAGCAAAATGGACATCATCATTGGATTCAGAACCAATCGGTATGTTTAGGCAGGGCCATGCCTTTTGAGCCAGACTTTCGTACATTTCCTGGCAAAATACATCAGAAAATTCCATTTTGGAAAATTCCACTTAGGGTTAGGGTTAGCTCTCCATGAATTTGCAGAGCAAAACGGACATCGCCATTGGACTTGGAGCCGGTCGGTATGTTTAGGAGAGGCCACGCCTTTTGAGCCAGACTTTCGTACATTTCCTGGCAAAATATATCAGAAAATCCCACTCAGGAAAATTCCACTTAGGGTTAGGGTTAGCTCTCCATGAATTTGTAGAGCAAAACAGACATCGCCATTGGACTCGGAGCCAGTGGGTTTGTTTAGGAGGGGCCACACCTTTTCAGCCTGCCTTATGTACATTTTGTGGCAAAATACATAGAAAAATCCCATTCGGGAAAATTCCACTTAGGGTTAGGGTTAGCTCTCCCTGAATTTGGAGAGGAAAACGGACATCGCCATTGGACTTGGAGCCGGTGGGTACCTTTAGGAGAGGCCACGCCTTTTGAGCCGGCCTTATGTACATTTCCTGGCAAAATACATGGGAAAATCCCATTCTGGAGAATTCCATTTAGGGTTAGGGTTACCCCTCCATGAATCCACAGAGCAAAATGGACATCATCATTGGATTCAGTACCAATCGGTATGTTTAGGCAGGGCCATGCCTTTTGAGCCAGACTTTCATACACTTCCTGGCAAAATACATCAGAAAATTCCATTTTGGAAAATTCCACTTAGGGTTAGGGTTACCTTGCCAGGAATTCGAAGAGCAAAACGGACATCGCCATTGTGTTCAGAGCCCCTCGGAATGATTAGGAGGGGGCAGACCTTTTGAGACGGTCTTATGTACATTTTGTGGCAAAACACATGGCAAAATCCCATTCTGGAAAATTCTACTTAGGGTTAGGGTTCGCTACAAAGATGTGGTCATGAAGTAGTCAAACTCTACTCAGAAGAAGGCAGCCATTTCAAAATTGCCAGCTCTCCATGAATTCACAGAGCAAAATGGTCATCACCATTGGATTCGGAGCCCCTCGGAATGGTTAGGAGCGAGCACGCCTTTTGAGCAGGCCGTATGTACATTTCCTGGCAAAATACCTGGGAAAATCCCATTTGGGAAAATTCCACTTAGGGTTAGGGTTAGCTCTCCATGAATTTTTAGAGCAAAACAGACATCGCCATTGGACTCGGAGCCAGTGGGTTTGTTTAGGAGGGGCCACACCTTTTCAGCCTGCCTTATGTACATTTTGTGGCAAAATACATGGAAAAATCCCATTCGGGAAAATTCCACTTAGGGTTAGGGTTAGCTCTCCATGAATTTGCAGAGCAAAATGGACATCATCATTGGATTCAGAACCAATCGGTATGTTTAGGCAGGGCCATGCCTTTTGAGCCAGACTTTCGTACATTTCCTGGCAAAATACATCAGAAAATTCCATTTTGGAAAATTCCACTTAGGGTTAGGGTTACCTCGCCAGGAATTCGAAGAGCAAAACGGACATCGCCATTGTGTTCGGAGCCCCTCGGAATGATTAGGAGGGGGCAGACCTTTTGAGACAGCCTTATGTACATTTTGTGGCAAAACACATGGGAAAATCCCATTCTGGAAAATTCTACTTAGGGTTAGGGTTCGCTACAAAGATGTGGTCATGAAGTAGACAAACTCTACTCAGAAGAAGGCAGCCATTTCAAAGTTGCCAGCTCTCCATGAATTCACAGAGCAAAATGGTTATCACCATTGGATTCGGAGCCCCTCGGAATGGTTAGGAGCGAGCACGCCTTTTGAGCAGGCCGTATGTACATTTCCTGGCAAAATACCTGGGAAAATCCCATTTGGGAAAATTCCACTTAGGGTTAGGGTTAGCTCTCCATGAATTTGTAGAGCAAAACAGGCATCGCCATTGGACTCGGAGCCAGTGGGTTTGTTTAGGAGGGGCCACACCTTTTCAGCCTGCCTTATGTACATTTTGTGGCAAAATACATAGAAAAATCCCATTCGGGAAAATTCCACTTAGGGTTAGGGTTAGCTCTCCCTGAATTTGCAGAGGAAAACTGACATCGCCATTGGACTCGGAGCCAGTGGGTACATTTAGGAGAGGCCACGCCTTTTGAGCCAGACTTTCGTACATTTCCTGGCAAAATACATCAGAAAATTCCATTTTGGAAAATTCCACTTAGGGTTAGGGTTACCTTGCCAGGAATTCAAAGAGCAAAACGGACATTGCAATTGTGTTCAGAGCCCCTCGGAATGATTAGGAGGGGGCAGACCTTTTGAGACGGCCTTATGTACATTTTGTGGCAAAACACATGGGAAAATCCCATTCTGGAAAATTCTACTTAGGGTTAGGGTTCGCTACAAAGATGTGGTCATGAAGTAGTCAAACTCTACTCAGAAGAAGGCAGCCATTTCAAAGTTGCCAGCTCTCCATGAATTCACAGAGCAAAATGGTTATCACCATTGGATTCGGAGCCCCTCGGAATGGTTAGGAGCGAGCACGCCTTTTGAGCAGGCCGTATGTACATTTCCTGGGAAAATACCTGGGAAAATCCCATTTGGGAAAATTCCACTTAGGGTTAGGGTTAGCTCTCCATGAATTTGTAGAGCAAAACAGACATCACCATTGGACTCGGAGCCAGTGGGTATGTTTAGGAGGGGCCACACCTTTTCAGCCTGCCTCATGTACATTTTGTGGCAAAATACATAGAAAAATCCCATTCGGGAAAATTCCACTTAGGGTCAGGGTTAGCAATCCCTGAATTTGCAGAGGAAAACTGACATCGCCATTGGACTCGGAGCCGGTGGGTACGTTTAGGAGAGGCCACTCCTTTTGAGCCGGCCTTATGTACATTTCCTGGCAAAATACATGGAAAAAACCCATTCGGGAAAATTCCACTTAGGGTTAGGGTTAGCTCTCCATGAATTTGCAGAGCAAAACGAACATCGCCTTTGGACTCGGAGCCGGTCGGTATGTTTAGGAGAGGCCACGCCTTTTGAGCCAGACTTTCGTACATTTCCTGGCAAAATATATCAGAAAATCCCACTCAGGAAAATTCCACTTAGGGTTAGGGTTAGCTCTCCCTGAATTTGCAGAGGAAAACGGACATCGCCATTGGACTCGGAACGGGTCGGTGTGTCTAGGAGAGGCCACGCCTTCTGAGCCGGCCTTATGTACATTTCCTGGCAAAATACATGGGAAAATCCCATTCTAGAGAATTACATTTAGGGTTACGGTTACCCCTCCATGAATCCACAGAGCAAAATGGACATCATCATTGGATTCAGAACCAATAGGTATGGTTAGGAGTGGGCAAGCCTTTTGAGCCGACATTTCCTGGAAAAATACATGGGAAAGTCCCACTCGGGAAAACTCCTATTAGGGTTAGGGTTACCTCTCCATCAATTCGCAGAGCAAAACGGCCATTGCTATTGGATTCGGAGCTCCTCGGAATGGTTAGGGCTGGGCACACCTTTTGAGCTGGACATACGTACATTTCCTGGGAAAATCCATGGGAAAATCCCAGTCAGGAAAATTCCACTTAGGGTTAGTGTTACCTATCCATGAATTCGCAGAACAAAAAGTAAATCGCCTTTGGATTCAGAGCCTATCGGTATGGTAAGGTGGGGGCACACTATTTGAGATAGCCATTTGTACAATTCATGGCAAAATGCATGACAAAATTCCACTCAGTAAAATTTCACTTAGGGTTAGGGTTAGCTCTCCATGAATTTGCAGAGCAAAACAGACATTGCCATTGGATTCGGAGCCGCTCGGTATGTTTGGGAGAGGCCACGCGTTTTGAGCCGGCCTTATGTACATTTCCTGGCAAAATACATGGGAAAACCCCATTCTGGAGAATTCCATTTAGGGTTTTGGTTACCCCTCCATGAATCCACAGAGCAAAATGGACATCATCAGTGGATTCAGAACCAGTCGGTATGGTTAGGAGTGGGCAAGCCTTTTGAGCCGACATTTCCTGGAAAAATACATGGGAAAGTCCCACTCGGGAAAACTCCTATTAGGGTTAGGGTTACCTCTCCATCAATTCATAGAGGAAAACGGCCATTGCCATTGGATTTGGAGGTCCTCGGAATGGTTAGGGCCGGGCAGACCTTTTGAGCTGGACAAATGTACATTTCCTTGCCAAATACATGGGAAAATCCCATTCTGGAAAATTCCACTTACAGTTAGGGTTACCTCTCCATCAATTCGCAGAGCAAAACGGCCATTGCCATTGGATTCAGAGGTCCTCGGAATGGTTAGTGCGAGCACGCCTTTTGAGTAGACCTTATGTACATTTCCTGGCAAAATGCCTGGGAAAATCCCATTCGGGAAAATTCCACTTAGGGTTAGGGTTAGCTCTCCATGAATTTGCAGAGCAAATCGGACATCGCCATTGGACTCGGAGCCGGTCGGTATGTTTAGGAGATGCCATGCCTTTTGAGCCGGCCTTATGTACATTTCCTGGCAAAATACATGGGAAAATCCCATTCTGGAGAATAACATTTAGGGTTACGGTTACACCTCCATGAATCCACAGAGCAAAATGGACATCATCATTGGATTCAGAACCAATCGGTATGGTTAGGAGTGGGCAAGCCTTTTGAGCCGACATTTCCTGGAAAAATACATGGGAAAGTCCCACTCGGGAAAACTCCTATTAGGGTTAGGGTTACCTCTCCATCAATTCATAGAGGAAAACGGCCATTGCCATTGGATTTGGAGCTCCTCGGAATGGTTAGGGCCGGGCAGACCTTTTGAGCTGGACAAATGTACATTTCCTTGCCAAATACATGGGAAAATCCCATTCTGGAAAATTCCACTTACAGTTAGGGTTACCTCTCCATGAATTTGCAGAGCAAAACAGACATCGCCATTGGACTCGGAGCCGGTCGGTATGTTTAGGAGGGGCCACACCCTTTCAGCCTGCCTTATGTACATTTTGTGGCAAAATACATAGAAAAATCCCATTCGGGAAAATTCCACTTAGGGTTAGGGTTAGCTCTCCCTGAATTTGCAGAGGAAAACGGACATCGCCATTGGACTCGGAGCCGGTGGGTACGTTTAGGAGAGGTCACGCCTTTTGAGCCGGCCTTATGTGCATTTCCTGGCAAAATACATGGAAAAATCCCATTCGGGAAAATTCCACTTAGGGTTAGGGTTAGCTCTCCATGAATTTGCAGAGCAAAATGGACATCATCATTGGATTCAGAACCAATCGGTATGTTTAGGCAGGGCCATGCCTTTTGAGCCAGACTTTCGTACATTTCCTGGCAAAATACATCAGAAAATTCCATTTTGGAAAATTCCACTTAGGGTTAGGGTTACCTCGCCAGGAATTCGAAGAGCAAAACGGACATCGCCATTGGATTCGGAGCCCCTCGGAATGGTTAGTGCGAGCACGCCTTTTGAGCAGGCCTTATGTACATTTTGTGGCAACATACATAGAAAAATCCCATTCGGGAAAATTCAACTTAGGGTTAGGGTTAGCTCTCCCTGAATTTGCAGAGGAAAACGGACATCGCCATTGGATTCGGAGCTCCTCGGAATGGTTAATGCGAGCAAATACATAGGAAAATCCCATCCGGGAAAATTTCACTTAGGGTTAGGGTTACCTCTCCATTAATTCGCAGAGCAAAATGGCCATTGCTATTGGATTCGGAGCCCCTCGGAATGGTTAGGGCCGGGCACACCTTTTGAGCTGGACATATGTACATTTCCTGGCAAAATACATAGGAAAATCCCATTCGGGAAAATTCCACTTAGGGTTAGGGTTAGCTCTCCATGAATTTGCAGAGCAAATCGGACATCGCCATTGGACTCGGAGCTGGTCGGGATGTTTAGGAGATGCCACGCCTTTTGAGCCGGCCTTATGTACATTTCCTGGGAAAATACATGGGAAAATCCCATTCTGGAGAATAACGTTTAGGGTTACGGTTACACCTCCATGAATCCACAGAGCAAAATGGACATCATCATTGGATTCAGAACCAATCGGTATGGTTAGGAGTGGGCAAGCCTTTTGAGCCGACATTTCCTGGAAAAATACATGGGAAAGTCCCACTCGGGAAAACTCCTATTATTGTTAGGGTTACCTCTCCATCAATTCGCAGAGCAAAACGGCCATTGCTATTGGATTCGGAGCTCCTCGGAATGGTTAGGGCCGGGCACACCTTTTGAGCTGGACATATGTACATTTCCTGGCAAAATCCATGGGAAAATCTCAGTCAGGAAAATTCCACTTAGGGTTAGGGTTACCTATCCATGAATTCGCAGAACAAAAAGTAAATCGCCTTTGGATTCAGAGCCTATCGGTATGGTAAGGTGGGGGCACACTATTTGAGATAGCCATTTGTACAATTCATGGCAAAATGCATGACAAAATTCCATTCTGGAAAATTCCACTTAGGGTTAGGGTGAGCTCTCCATGAATTTGCAGAGCAAAACAGACATCGCCATTGGATTCGGAGCCGGTCGGTATGTTTGGGAGAGGCCACGCCTTTTGAGCCGGCCTTATGTACATTTCCTGGCAAAATACATAGAAAAATCACATTCGGGAAAATTCCACTTAGGTTTAGGGTTAGCTCTCCATGAATTTGCAGAGCAAAACGGACATCGCCATTTAACTCGGCGCCGGTCGGTATGTTTAGGAGAGGCCACGAATTTTGAGCCGGCCTTATGTACATTTCCTGGCAAAATACATGGGAAAATCTCATTCTGGAAAATTCAACTTACGGTTAGGGTTACCTCTCCATGAATTTGCAGAGCAAAGCAGACATCGCCATTGGACTCAGAGCCGTTCGGTATGTTTAGGAGGGGCCACACCCTTTCAGCCTGCCTTATGTACATTTTGTGGCAAAATACATAGAAAAATCCCATTCGGGAAAATTCCACTTAGGGTTAGGGTTAGCTCTCCCTGAATTTGCAGAGGAAAACGGACATCGCCATTGGACTCGGAGCCTATCGGTATGGTAAGGTGGGGGCACACTATTTGAGCTAGCCATTTGTACATTTCATGGCAAAATGCATGAGAAAATTCCACTCAGTAAAATTTCACTTAGTGTTAGGGTTAGCTCCCCATGAATTTGCAGAGCAAAACGGACATCGCCTTTGGAATCAGAGCCTGTCGGTGTGGTAAGGAGGGGGCACACCGTTTGTGCTAGCCTTTTGTACATTTCCTTGCCAAATACATGGGAAAATCCCAATCGGGAAAATCCACTTAGGGTTAGGGTTAGCTCTCCATGAATTTGCAGAGCAAAACGGAGATCGCCATTGGACTCGGAGCCGGTCGGTATGGTTAGTAGTGGGAAGCCTTTTGAGCCGACATTTCCTGGAAAAATACATGGGAAAGTCCCACTCGGGAAAACTCCTATTAGGGTTAGGGTTACCTCTCCATCAATTCGCAGAGCAAAACGGCCATTGCTATTGGATTCGGAGCTCCTCGGAATGGTTAGGGCCGGGCACACCTTTTGAGCTGGACATATGTACATTTCCTGGTAAAATCCATGGGAAAATCCCAGTCAGGAAAATTCCACTTAGGGTTAGGGTTAGTTCTCAGTGAATTTGCACAGCAAAATGGACATCGCCATTGGACTCGGAGCCGGTCGGTGTGTCTAGGAGAGGCCACGCCTTTTGAGCCGGCCTTATGTACATTTCCTGGCAAAAAACATGGGAAAATCCCATTCTGGAGAATTACATTTAGGGTTACGGTTACCCCTCCATGAATCCACAGAGCAAAATGGACATCATCATTGGATTCAGAACCAATCGGTATGGTTAGGAGTGGGCAAGCCTTTTGAGCCGACATTTCCTGGAAAAATACATGGGAAAGTCCCACTCAGGAAAACTCCTATTAGGGTTAGGGTTACCTCTCCATCAATTCGCAGAGCAAAACGGCCATTGCTATTGGATTCGGAGCTCCTCGGAATGGTTAGGGCCGGGCACACCTTTTGAGCTGGACATATGTACATTTCCTGGCAAAATACATAGGAAAATCCCATTCGGGAAAATTCCACTTAGGGTTAGGGTTAGCTCTCCATGAATTTGCAGAGCAAAATGGACATCATCAGTGGATTCAGAACCAGTCGGTATGGTTAGGAGTGGGCAAGATTTTTGAGCCGACATTTCCTGGAAAAATAAATGGGAAAGTCCCACTCGGGAAAACTTCTATTAGGGTTAGGGTTACCTCTCCATCAATTCGCAGAGCAAAACGGCCATTGCCATTGGATTCGGAGCTCCTCGGAATGGTTAGTGCGAGCACGCCTTTTGAGTACACCTTATGTACATTTCCTGGCAAAATACCTGGGAAAATCCCATTCGGGAAAATTCCACTTAGGGTTAGGGTTAGCTCTCCATGAATTTGCAGAGCAAAACAAACATCGCCATTGGACTCAGAGCCGGTGGGTATGTTTAGGAGAGGCCACGCCTTTTGAGCCGGCCTTATGTACATTTCCTGGCAAAATACATAGGAAAATCCCATTCTGGACAATTCCATTTAGGGTTAGCTCTCCATGAATTCGCAGAACAAAAAGGAAATCGCCTTTGGATTCAGAGCCTATCGGTATGGTAAGGTGGGGGCACATTATTTGAGCTAGCCATTTGTACATTTCATGGCAAAATGCATGAGAAAATTCCACTCAGTAAAATTTCACTTAGGGTTAGGGTTAGCTCTCCATGAATTTGCAGAGCAAAACAGACATCGCCATTGGACTTGGAGCCGGTCGGTATGTTTAGGAGAGGCCACGCCTTTTGAGCCGGCCTTATGTACATTTCCTGGCAAAATACATGGGAAAATCCCATTCTGGAAAATTACATTTAGGGTTAGGGTTACCCCTCCATGAATCCACAGAGCAAAATGGACATCATCATTGGATTCAGAACCAATCGGTATGGTTAGGAGTGGGAAAGCCTTTTGAGCGGCCATTTCCTGGAAAAATACATGGGAAAGTCCCACTCAGGAAAACTCCTATTAGGGTTAGGGTTACCTCTCCATCAATTCGCAGAGCAAAACGGCCATTGCTATTGGATTCAGAGCTCCTCGGAATGGTTAGGGCCGGGCACACCTTTTGAGCTGGACATATGTACATTTCCTGGCAAAATACATAGGAAAATCCCATTCGGGAAAATTCCACTTAGGGTTAGGGTTAGCTCTCCATGAATTTGCACAGCAAAACGGACATCGCCATTGGACTCGGAGCCGGTCGGTGTGTCTAGGAGAGGCCACGCCTTTTGAGCCGGCCTTATGTACATTTCCTGGCAAAATACATGGGAAAATCCCATTCTGGAGAATTACATTTAGGGTTACGGTTACCCCTCCATGAATCCACAGAGCAAAATGGACATCATCATTGGATTCAAAACCAATCGGTATGGTGAGGAGTGGGCAAGCCTTTTGAGCCGACATTTCCTGGAAAAATACATGGGAAAGTCCCACTCAGGAAAACTCCTATTAGGGTTAGGGTTACCTCTCCATCAATTCGCAGAGCAAAACGGCCATTGCTATTGGATTCGGAGCTCCTTGGAATGGTTAGGGCCGGGCACACCTTTTGAGCTGGACATATGTACATTTCCTGGCAAAATACATAGGAAAATCCCATTCGGGAAAATTCCACTTAGGGTTAGGGTTAGCTCTCCATGAATTTGCAGAGCAAAACAGACATAGCCATTGGACTCAGAGCCGGTGGGTATGTTTAGGAGAGGCCACGCCTTTTGAGCCGGCCTTATGTACATTTCCTGGCAAAATACATAGGAAAATCCCATTCTGGACAATTCCATTTAGGGTTAGCTCTCCATGAATTCGCAGAACAAAAAGGAAATCCTCTTTGGATTCAGAGCCTATCGGTATGGTAAGGTGGGGGCACACTATTTGAGCTAGCCATTTGTACATTTCATGGCAAAATGCATGAGAAAATTCCACTCAGTAAAATTTCACTTAGGGTTAGGGTTAGCTCTCCATGAATTTGCACAGCAAAACGGACATCGCCATTGGACTCGGAGCCGGTCGGTGTGTCTAGGAGAGGCCACGCCTTTTGAGCCGGCCTTATGTACATTTCCTGGCAAAATACATGGGAAAATCCCATTCTGGAGAATTACATTTAGGGTTACGGTTACCCATCCATGAATCCACAGAGCAAAATGGAGATCATCATTGGATTCAAAACCAATCGGTATGGTGAGGAGTGGGCAAGCCTTTTGAGCCGACATTTCCTGGAAAAATACATGGGAAAGTCCCACTCAGGAAAACTCCTATTAGGGTTAGGGTTACCTCTCCATCAATTCGCAGAGCAAAACGGCCATTGCTATTGGATTCGGAGCTCCTCGGAATGGTTAGGGCCGGGCACACCTTTTGAGCTGGACATATGTACATTTCCTGGCAAAATACATAGGAAAATCCCATTCGGGAAAATTCCACTTAGGGTTAGGGTTAGCTCTCCATGAATTTGCAGAGCAAAATGGACATCATCAGTGGATTCAGAACCAGTCGGTATGGTTAGGAGTGGGCAAACTTTTTGAGCCGACATTTCCTGGAAAAATAAATGGGAAAGTCCCACTCGGGAAAACTTCTATTAGGGTTAGGGTTACCTCTCCATCAATTCGCAGAGCAAAACGGCCATTGCCATTGGATTCGGAGCTCCTCGGAATGGTTAGTGCGAGCACGCCTTTTGAGTAGACCTTATGTACATTTCCTGGCAAAATACCTGGGAAAATCCCATTCGGGAAAATTCCACTTAGGGTTAGGGTTAGCTCTCCATGAATTTGCAGAGCAAAACAAACATCGCCATTGGACTCAGAGCCGGTGGGTATGTTTAGGAGAGGCCACGCCTTTTGAGCCGGCCTTATGTACATTTCCTGGCAAAATACATGGGAAAGTCCCACTCAGGAAAACTCCTATTAGGGTTAGGGTTACCTCTCCATCAATTCGCAGAGCAAAACGGCCATTGCTATTGGATTCAGAGCTCCTCGGAATGGTTAGGGCCGGGCACACCTTTTGAGCTGGACATATGTACATTTCCTGGCAAAATACATAGGAAAATCCCATTCGGGAAAATTCCACTTAGGGTTAGGGTTAGCTCTCCATGAATTTGCAGAGCAAAACGGACATCGCCATTGGACTCGGAGCCGGTCGGTATGTTTAGGAGAGGCCACGCCTATTGAGCCGGCCTTATGTACATTTCCTGGCAAAATACATGGGAAAATCCCATTCAGGAAAATTCCATTTAGGGTTATTGTTACCTCTCCATGAATTCGCAGAACAAAACGGACATCACCATTGGATTCAGAGCTGGTCGATATGTTTAGGAGGGGCCACACCTTTTCAGCCTGCCTTATGTACATTTCCAGGCAAAACACATGGGAAAATCCCATTGTGGAGAATTCCATTTAGGGTTATTGTTACCTCTCCATTAATTCGCAGAGCAAAACGGCCATTGCTATTGGATTCGGAGCTCCTAAGAATGGTTAGGGCCGGGCACACCTTTTGAGCTGGACATATGTACATTTCCTGGCAAAATCCATGGGAAAATCCCAGTCTGGAAAATTCCACTTAGGGTTAGGGTTACCTATCCATGAATTCGCAGAACAAAAAGGAAATCGCCTTTGGATTCAGAGCCTATCGGTATGGTAAGGTGGGGGCACACTATTTGAGCTAGCCATTTGTACATTTCATGGCAAAATGCATGAGAAAATTCCACTCAGTAAAATTTCACTTAGGGTTAGGGTGAGCTCTCCATGAATTTGCAGAGCAAAACAGACATCGCCATTGGACTTGGAGCCAGTCGGTATGTTTAGGAGAGGCCACGCCTTTTGAGCCAGACTTTCGTACATTTCCAGGCAAAATATATCAGAAAATCCCACTTAGGAAAATTCCACTTAGGGTTAGGGTTAGCTCTCCCTGAATTTGCAGAGGAAAACGGACATCGCTATTGGACTTGGAGCCGGTCGGTATGTTGAGGAGAAGCCACGCCTTTTGAACCGGCCTTATGTACATTTCCTGGCAAAATACATGGGAAAATCCCATTCTGGAGAATTCCATTTAGGGTTAGGGTTACCCCTCCATGAATGCACAGAGCAAAATGGACATCATCATTGGATTCAGAACCAATCGGTATGGTTAGGAGTGGGAAAGCCTTTTGAGCGGCCATTTCCTGGAAAAATACATGGGAAAGACCATTGGATTCAGAGCATATCGGTATGGTAAGGTGGGGGCACACTATTTGAGCTAGCCATTTGTACATATCATGGCAAAATGCATGAGAAAATTCCACTCAGTAAAATTTCACTTAGGGTTAGGGTTAGTTCTCCATGAATTTGCAGAGCAAAACCGACATCGCCTTTGGAATCAGAGGCTGTCGGTGTGGTAAGGAGGGGGCACACCGTTTGTGCTAGCATTTTGTACATTTCCTGGCAAAATACATGGAAAAATCCCATTCGGGAAAATTCCACTTAGGGTTAGGATTAGCTGTCCATGAATTTGCAGAGCAAAAAGGACATCGCCACTGGACTCGGAGCCGTTCGGTATGTTTTATAGAGGCCACGCCTTTTGAGCCGGCCTTATGTACATTTCCTGGCAAAATACATGGGAAAACCCCATTCTGGAGAATTACATTTAGGGTTTTGGTTACCCCTCCATGAATCCACAGAGCAAAATGGACATCATCAGTGGATTCAGAACCAGTCGGTATGGTTAGGAGTGGGCAAGCTTTTTGAGCCGACATTTCCTGGAAAAATAAATGGGAAAGTCCCACTCGGGAAAACTCCTATTAGGGTTAGGGTTACCTCTCCATCAATTCGCAGAGCAAAACGGCCATTGCCATTGGATTCGGAGCTCCTCGGAATGGTGAGGGCCGGGCACACCTTTTGAGCTGGACATATGTACATTTCCCGGGAAAATCCATGAGAAAATCCCAGTGAGGAAAATTCCACTTAGGGTTAGGGTTACCTCTCCATGAATTCGCAGAACAAAACGGACATCATCATTGGATTCAGAACCAATCTGTATGGTTAGGAGTGGGAAAGCCTTTTGAGCGGCCATTTCCTGGAAAAATACATGGGAAAGTCCATTGGATTCAGAGCATATCGGTATGGTAAGGTGGGGGCACACTATTTGAGCTAGCCATTTGTACATATCATGGCAAAATGCATGAGAAAATTCCACTCAGTAAAATTTCACTTAGGGTTAGGGTTAGCTCTCCATGAATTTGCAGAGCAAAACCGACATCGCCTTTGGAATCAGAGGCTGTCGGTGTGGTAAGGAGGGGGCACACCGTTTTTTTTTTTTTTTTCAAAAAGTTTTATTGGTTTTTTTAAAAACATTTTTGTGGAAAAGGGTAAGTGGAATTACAAATTTTGGCAGTTGCAAATGCGGCAGACGCCCCCTCCCTCCAAACTCCTAGATTACATCAAAATATCAAATCTTAATACATAATCATAAAAAGTCAGCATCTTAATTCTAGAAAGAGTAATTTTCAATCAATTTATATAATTATAATATATAGTCTAGTTATAAATTCATTTTTACTTTCGGTCTGTTTGTAACATTGTGATTTTCTTATTTATTTTTGTGATCTGAGCTTTCTTGGTGTTGCCCCTTCACCCCCCGTTGGCAGAGCTCCGGCCCCTCCCGTGTCCTGCGTGACCGTTGTGGTATCTTCTGTTTTTTCTAGGTTGGCTTTATTTTTTTCCATAAAGGCCTGTGCCTCTATGGGTGTATTAATTCTGATTCTTGTCTCCTCCCAGAATATCAGCATACCTTCAGGCATCAACCATCTAAACCACACCCCCTTCTGGTATAATTTATTCGCCAATTGCGAATAATTTTTCCTTTTTTCCCTAATTTTTTTGGGAATCTGCTTTAGAATGGTTATCTCCCTGTCACAGTATGTCAATGTTTGCCCCCTTTGCACACCCAGAATTTCATCTCTTGTGGTTTTCCTAAGGAATTTAATGTGAACCTCCCTGGGTACATTATGTGTTCTGGCATATGCTGAATTCACTCTATAAGCTAGGTCTATCTCCCATTCCATCTGCTGTTTATCTTTATGTATGTATTCAGCTAAAATATTAGTCATAATGTCCCTTATGTTTTCCCCATCTGCTTCTATTACATTTTGAAATCTAAGATAAAAGGACATTCTCTCAAACTCTATTTTCATTTGTTGGATGTCAAGTTCTTTGTTCCCCTTCTGTAAAGCCTCTACCCCCCCCCTCGCCTCCGCCACCCCACCCTCCACAAGGTCCAGTCTCTGTGAGTTCTTAAAGATTTGGGCTTGGTTCTGTTTAATTTCATCTTTCATTTCCCTTAACTGTTTCTTAATTTCCTCCTGGCCCTGTAGAATTTGTTGAAGCATTTGTTGAAAGTCTATCTCTGTAGTCTTGGGTTGCATCAGTTCTGTTATCTTTGACTGTGTAGCTGGGCTAGACGTTGCAGATGTTGGGGCAGAAGTAGCAAATCCAGGCTTTCCAGGAGGTGGTCTTTTTGGAGACATGGTTTTTAAAGCAAGGAAATCAGTCAAAATAGAGACTGGGCAGCTGGAGAAGTAGAGCAGGCAGGCGAATCCAGAAGGCAGAGGATCCAAACAGATGGGGATTTCTTTAGTCAGTCTAGCAATAGATGAAAATTTTTTCCCCAAAGAGTTCAGAAAAAAAACAATCCACAAGAGATTCCTCTGGGTGACTCGGAGACAAAGACCGGAAGCCTGAATTTTAAAGGTGGAGTCAGGTTTCACAGTTCATGAAGACAACGGAAGTGTGGGGCACACCGTTTGTGCTAGCATTTTGTACATTTCCTGGCAAAATACATGGAAAAATCCCATTCGGGAAAATTCCACTTAGGGTTAGGATTAGCTCTCAGTGAATATGCACAGCAAAACGGACATCGCCATTGGACTCGGAGCCGGTCGGTGTGTCTAGGAGAGGCCACGCCTTTTGAGCCGGCCTTATGTACATTTCCTGGCAAAATACATGGGAAAATCCCATTCTGGAGAATTACATTTAGGGTTACGGTTACCCCTCCATGAATCCACAGAGCAAAATGGACATCATCATTGGATTCAGAACCAATCGGTATGGTTAGGAGTGGGCAAGCCTTTTGAGCCGACATTTCCTGGAAAAATACATGGGAAAGTCTCACTCAGGAAAACTCCTATTAGGGTTAGGGTTACCTCTCCATCAATTCACAGAGCAAAACGGCCATTGCTATTGGATTCGGAGCTCCTCGGAATGGTTAGGGCCGGGCACACCTTTTGAGCTGGACATATGTACATTTCCTGGCAAAATACATAGGAAAATCCCATTCTGGACAATTCCATTTAGGGTTAGGGTTACCTATCCATGAATTCGCAGAACAAAAAGGAAATCGCCTTTGGATTCAGAGCCTATCGGTATGGTAAGGTGGGGGCACACTATTTGAGCTAGCCATTTGTACATTTGATGGCAAAATGCATGAGAAAATTCCACTCAGTAAAATTTCACTTTGGGTTAGGCTTAGCTCTCCATGAATTTGCAGAGCAACACGGACATCGCCACTGGACTCGGAGCCGTTCAGTATGTTTTGGAGAGGCCACGCCTTTTGAGCCGGCCTTATGTACATTTCCTTGCAAAATACATGGGAAAACCCCATTCTGGAGAATTCCATTTAGGGTAATGGTTACCCCTCCATGAATCCACAGAGCAAAATGTACATCATCAGTGGATTCAGAACCAGTCGGTATGGTTAGGAGTTGGCTAGCTTTTTGAACCGACATTTCCTGGAATAATAAATGGGAAAGTCCCACTCGGGAAAACTCCTATTAGGGTTAGGGTTACCTCTCCATTAATTCGCAGAGCAAAACGGCCATTGCCATTGGATTCGGAGCTCCTCGGAATGGTGAGGGCCGGGCACACCTTTTGAGCTGGACATATGTACATTTCCCGGGAAAATCCATGAGAAAATCCCAGTCAGGAAAATTCCACTTAGGGTTAGGGTTACCTCTCCATGAATTCGCAGAACAAAACGGAAATCGCCTTTGGATTGAGAGCCTATCGGTATGGTAAGGTGGGGGCACACTATTTGAGCTAGCCATTTGTACATTTCATGGCAAAATGCATGAGAAAATTCCACTCAGTAAAATTTCACTTAGGGTTAGGGTTAGCTCTCCATGAATTTGCAGAGCAAAACAGACATCGCCATTGGATTCGGAGCCCCTCGGAATGGTTAGTGCGAGCACGCCTTTTGAGCAGGCCTTATGTACATTTTGTGGCAACATATATAGAAAAATCCAATTCGGGAAAATTCCACTTAGGGTTAGGGTTAGCTCTCCCTGAATTTGCAGAGGAAAACGGACATCGCCATTGGATTCGGAGCCGGTGGGTACGTTTAGGAGAGGCCACGCCTTTTGAGCCGGCCTTATGTGCATTTCCTGGCAAAATACATGGAAAAATCCCATTCGGGAAAATTCCACTTAGGGTTAGGGTTAGTTCTCAGTGAATTTGCACAGCAAAATGGACATCGCCATTGGACTCGGAGCCGGTCGGTGTGTCTAGGAGAGGCCACGCCTTTTGAGCCGGCCTTATGTACATTTCCTGGCAAAAAACATGGGAAAATCCCATTCTGGAGAATTACATTTAGGGTTACGGTTACCCCTCCATGAATCCACAGAGCAAAATGGACATCATCATTGGATTCAGAACCAATCGGTATGGTTAGTAGTGGGCAAGCCTTTTGAGCCGACATTTCCTGGAAAAATAAATGGGAAAGTCCCAGTCAGGAAAATTCCACTTAGGGTTAGGGTTACCTATCCATGAATTCGCAGAACAAAAAGGAAATCGCCTTTGGATTCAGAGCCTATCGGTATGGAAAGGTGGGGGCACACTATTTGAGATAGCCATTTGTACAATTCATGGCAAAATGCATGACAAAATTCCACTCAGTAAAATTTCACTTAGGGTTAGGGTTAGCTCTCCATGAATTTGCAGAGCAAAACAGACATCGCCATTGGATTCGGAGCCGGTCGGTATGTTTGGAAGAGGCCACGCCTTTTGAGCCGGCCTTATGTACATTTCCTGGCAAAATACATAGAAAAATCACATTCGGGGAAATTCCACTTAGGTTTAGGGTTAGCTCTCCATGAATTTGCAGAGCAAAACGGACATCGCTATTGGACTCGGAGCCGGTCGGTATGTTTAGGAGAGGCCACGCCTTTTGAGCCGGCCTTATGTGCATTTCCTGGCAAAATACATGGAAAAATCCGATTCGGGAAAATTCCACTTAGGGTTAGGGTTAGTTCTCAGTGAATTTGCACAGCAAAATGGACATCGCCATTGGACTCGGAGCCGGTCGGTGTGTCTAGGAGAGGCCACGCCTTTTGAGCCGGCCTTATGTACATTTCCTGGCAAAAAACATGGGAAAATCCCATTCTGGAGAATTACATTTAGGGTTACGGTTACCCCTCCATGAATCCACAGAGCAAAATGGAAATCATCATTGGATTCAGAACCAATCGGTATGGTTAGTAGTGGGCAAGCCTTTTGAGCCGACATTTCCTGGAAAAATAAATGGGAAAGTCCCAGTCAGGAAAATTCCACTTAGGGTTAGGGTTACCTATCCATGAATTCGCAGAACAAAAAGGAAATCGCCTTTGGATTCAGAGCCTATCGGTATGGAAAGGTGGGGGCACACTATTTGAGATAGCCATTTGTACAATTCATGGCAAAATGCATGACAAAATTCCACTCAGTAAAATTTCACTTAGGGTTAGGGTTAGCTCTCCATGAATTTGCAGAGCAAAACAGACATCGCCATTGGATTCGGAGCCGGTCGGTATGTTTGGGAGAGGCCACGCCTTTTGAGCCGGCCTTATGTACATTTCCTGGCAAAATACATAGAAAAATCACATTCGGGAAAATTCCACTTAGGTTTAGGGTTAGCTCTCCATGAATTTGCAGAGCAAAACCGACATCGCCATTGGACTCGGAGCCGGTGGGTACGTTTAGGAGAGGCCACGCCTTTTGAGCCGGCCTTATGTGCATTTCCTGGCAAAATACATAGAAAAATCACATTCGGGAAAATTCCACTTAGGGTTAGGGTTACCTCTCCATTAATTCGCAGAGCAAAACGGCCATTGCTATTGGATTCGGAGCTCCTAAGAATGGTTAGGGCCGGGCACACCTTTTGAGCTGGACATATGTACATTTCCTGGCAAAATCCATGGGAAAATCCCAGTCTGGAAAATTCCACTTAGGGTTAGGGTTACCTATCCATGAATTCGCAGAACAAAAAGGAAATCGCCTTTGGATTCAGAGCCTATCGGTATGGTAAGGTGGGGGCACACTATTTGACCTAGCCATTTGTACATTTCATGGCAAAATGCATGAGAAAATTCCACTCAGTAAAATTTCACTTAGGGTTAGGGTGAGCTCTCCATGAATTTGCAGAGCAAAACAGACATCGCCATTGGACTTGGAGCCGGTCGGTATGTTTAGGAGAGGCCACGCCTTTTGAGCCAGACTTTCGTACATTTCCAGGCAAAATATATCAGAAAATCCCACTGAGGAAAATTCCACTTAGGGTTAGGGTTACCTCTCCCTGAATTTGCAGAGGAAAACGGACATCGCCATTGGACTTGGAGCCGGTCGGTATGTTGAGGAGAGGCCACGCCTTTTGAACCGGCCTTATGTACATTTCCTGGCAAAATACATGGGAAAATCCCATTCTGGAGAATTCCATTTAGGGTTAGGGTTACCCCTCCATGAATCCACAGAGCAAAATGGACATCATCATTGGATTCAGAACCAATCGGTATGGTTAGGAGTGGGAAAGCCTTTTGAGCGGCCATTTCCTGGAAAAATACATGGGAAAGACCATTGGATTCAGAGCATATCGGTATGGTAAGGTGGGGGCACACTATTTGAGCTAGCCATTTGTACATATCATGGCAAAATCCATGAGAAAATTCCACTCAGTAAAATTTCACTTAGGGTTAGGGTTAGCTCTCCATGAATTTGCAGAGCAAAACCGACATCGCCTTTGGAATCAGAGGCTGTCGGTGTGGTAAGGAGGGGGCACACCGTTTGTGCTAGCATTTTGTACATTTCCTGGCAAAATACATGGAAAAATCCCATTCGGGAAAATTCCACTTAGGGTTAGGATTAGCTCTCAGTGAATATGCACAGCAAAACGGACATCTCCATTGGACTCGGAGCCGGTCGGTGTGTCTAGGAGAGGCCACGCCTTTTGAGTCGGCCTTATGTACATTTCCTGGCAAAATACATGGGAAAACCCCATTCTGGAGAATTCCATTTAGGGTTTTGGTTACCCCTCCATGAATCCACAGAGCAAAATGGACATCATCAGTGGATTCAGAACCAGTCGGTATGGTTAGGAGTGGGCAAGCTTTTTGAGCCGATATTTCCTGGAAAAATAAATGGGAAAGTCCCACTCGGGAAAACTCCTATTAGGGTTAGGGTTACCTCTCCATCAATTCGCAGAGCAAAACGGCCATTGCCATTGGATTCGGAGCTCCTCGGAATGGTGAGGGCCGGGCACACCTTTTGAGCTGGACATATGTACATTTCCCGGGAAAATCCATGAGAAAATCCCAGTGAGGAAAATTCCACTTAGGGTTAGGGTTACCTCTCCATGAATTCGCAGAACAAAACGGACATCATCATTGGATTCAGAACCAATCGGTATGGTTAGGAATGGGAAAGCCTTTTGAGCGGCCATTTCCTGGAAAAATACATGGGAAAGTCCATTGGATTCAGAGCATATCGGTATGGTAAGGTGGGGGCACACTATTTGAGCTAGCCATTTGTACATATCATGGCAAAATGCATGAGAAAATTCCACTCAGTAAAATTTCACTTAGGGTTAGGGTTAGCTCTCCATGAATTTGCAGAGCAAAACCGACATCGCCTTTGGAATCAGAGGCTGTCGGTGTGGTAAGGAGGGGGCACACCGTTTGTGCTAGCATTTTGTACATTTCCTGGCAAAATACATGGAAAAATCCCATTCGGGAAAATTCCACTTAGGGTTAGGATTAGCTCTCAGTGAATATGCACAGCAAAACGGACATCGCCATTGGACTCGGAGCCGGTCGGTGTGTCTAGGAGAGGCCACGCCTTTTGAGCCGGCCTTATGTACATTTCCTGGCAAAATACATGGGAAAACCCCATTCTGGAGAATTCCATTTAGGGTTTTGGTTACCCCTCCATGAATCCACAGAGCAAAATGGACATCATCAGTGGATTCAGAACCAGTCGGTATGGTTAGGAGTGGGCAAGCTTTTTGAGCCGACATTTCCTGGAAAAATAAATGGGAAAGTCCCACTCGGGAAAACTCTTATTAGGGTTAGGGTTACCTCTCCATCAATTCGCAGAGCAAAACGGCCATTGCCATTGGATTCGGAGCTCCTCGGAATGGTTAGGGCCGGGCACACCTTTTGAGCTGGACATATGTACATTTCCCGGGAAAATCCATGAGAAAATCCCAGTCAGGAAAATTCCACTTAGGGTTAGGGTTACCTCTCCATGAATTCGCAGAACAAAACGGAAATCGCCTTTGGATTGAGAGCCTATCGGTATGGTAAGGTGGGGGCACACTATTTGAATTAGCCATTTGTACATTTCCTGGGAAAATCCATGGGAAAATCCCCCTCGGGGAAATTCCATTTTGGATTAAGATTAGCTCACCACTTAGAGTTAGGGTTACCTCTCTATGAATTCGAAGAGCAAAACGGACATCACCATTGATTCGGAATCCGTCGGAATGGTGAGGGTGGGGCACGCCTTTTGAGCCGGGCTTAGGTACATTTCCTGGCAAAATACCTGGGAAAATTCCATTCTGGAAAATTCCACCTAGGGTTAGGGTTACCTCTCTATGAATTTGCAGAGCTAAACCGACAGAGCCATTGGACCTTGAGCCGGTCGGTATGTTTAGGCGGGGCCATGCCTTTTGAGCCAGACTTTCGTACATTTCCTAGCAAAATACCTGGGAAAATCCCATTCGGGAAAATTCCACTTAGGGTTAGGGTTAGCTCTCCATTAATTTGCAGAGGAAAACAGACTTCGCCATTCAACTCAGAGCCGGTCTGTATGTTTAGGAGAGGCCACAACATTTCACCCTGCCTTATGCACATTTTGTAGTAAAATACATGGAAAAATCCCATTCGGGAAAATTCCACTTAGGGTTAGGGTTAGCTCTCCATGAATTTGCAGAGCAAATCAGACATCGCCATTGGATTCGGAGCCGGTGGGTACGTTTAGGAGAGGCCACGCCTTTTGAGCCGGCCTTATGTGCATTTCCTGGCAAAATACATGGAAAAATCCCATTCGGGAAAATTCCACTTAGGGTTAGGGTTAGTTCTCAGTGAATTTGCACAGCAAAATGGACATCGCCATTGGACTCGGAGCCGGTCGGTATGTTTAGGAGGGGCCACACCCTTTCAGCCTGCCTTATGTACATTTTGTGGCAAAATACATAGAAAAATCCCATTCGGGAAAATTCCACTTAGGGTTAGGGTTAGCTCTCCCTGAATTTGCAGAGGAAAACGGACATCGCCATTGGATTCGGAGCCGGTGGGTACGTTTAGGAGAGGCCACGCCTTTTGAGCCGGCCTTATGTGCATTTCCTGGCGAAATACATAGGAAAATCCCATTCTGGACAATTCCATTTAGGGTTAGCTCTCCATGAATTCGCAGAACAAAAAGGAAATCGCCTTTGGATTCAGAGCCTATCGGTATGGTAAGGTGGGGGCACACTATTTGAGCTAGCCATTTGTACATTTCATGGCAAAATGCATGAGAAAATTCCACTCAGTAAAATTTCACTTAGGGTTAGGGTTAGCTCTCCATGAATTTGCACAGCAAAACGGACATCGCCATTGGACTCGGAGCCGGTCGGTGTGTCTAGGAGAGGCCACGCCTTTTGAGCCGGCCTTATGTACATTTCCTGGCAAAATACATGGGAAAATCCCATTCTGGAGAATTACATTTAGGGTTACGGTTACCCCTCCATGAATCCACAGAGCAAAATGGACATCATCATTGGATTCAAAACCAATCGGTATGGTTAGGAGTGGGCAAGCCTTTTGAGCCGACATTTCCTGGAAAAATACATGGGAAAGTCCCACTCAGGAAAACTCCTATTAGGGTTAGGGTTACCTCTCCATCAATTCGCAGAGCAAAACGGCCATTGCTATTGGATTCGGAGCTCCTCGGAATGGTTAGTGCGAGGACGCCTTTTGAGCAGGCCTTATGTACATTTCCTTGCCAAATACATGGGAAAATCCCATTCGGGAAAATTCCACTTAGGGTTAGGGTTAGCTCTCCATTAATTTGCAGAGGAAAACAGACTTCGCCATTCAACTCGGAGCCAGTCTGTATGTTTAGGAGAGGCCACAACTTTTCACCCTGCCTTATGCACATTTTGTGGTAAAATACATGGAAAAATCCCATTTGGGAAAATTCCACTTAGGGTTAGGGTTAGCTCTCCATGAATTTGCAGAGCAAATCAGACATCGCCATTGGATTCGGAGCCGGTGGGTACGTTTAGGAGAGGCCACGCCTTTTGAGCCGGCCTTATGTGCATTTCCTGGCAAAATACATGGAAAAATCCCATTCGGGAAAATTCCACTTAGGGTTAGGGTTAGTTCTCAGTGAATTTGCACAGCAAAATGGACATCGCCATTGGACTCGGAGCCGGTCGGTATGTTTAGGAGGGGCCACACCCTTTCAGCCTGCCTTATGTACATTTTGTGGCAAAATACATAGAAAAATCCCATTCGGGAAAATTCCACTTAGGGTTAGGGTTAGCTCTCCCTGAATTTGCAGAGGAAAACGGACATCGCCATTGGATTCGGAGCCAGTGGGTACGTTTAGGAGAGGCCACGCCTTTTGAGCCGGCCTTATGTGCATTTCCTGGCAAAATACATAGGAAAATCCCATTCTGGACAATTCCATTTAGGGTTAGCTCTCCATGAATTCGCAGAACAAAAAGGAAATCGCCTTTGGATTCAGAGCCTATCGGTATGGTAAGGTGGGGGCACACTATTTGAGCTAGCCATTTGTACATTTCATGGCAAAATGCATGAGAAAATTCCACTCAGTAAAATTTCACTTAGGGTTAGGGTTAGCTCTCCATGAATTTGCACAGCAAAACGGACATCGCCATTGGACTCGGAGCCGGTCGGTGTGTCTAGGAGAGGCCACGCCTTTTGAGCCGGCCTTATGTACATTTCCTGGCAAAATACATGGGAAAATCCCATTCTGGAGAATTACATTTAGGGTTACGGTTACCCCTCCATGAATCCACAGAGCAAAATGGACATCATCATTGGATTCAAAACCAATCGGTATGGTTAGGAGTGGGCAAGCCTTTTGAGCCGACATTTCCTGGAAAAATACATGGGAAAGTCCCACTCAGGAAAACTCCTATTAGGGTTAGGGTTACCTCTCCATCAATTCGCAGAGCAAAACGGCCATTGCTATTGGATTCGGAGCTCCTCGGAATGGTTAGTGCGAGGACGCCTTTTGAGCAGGCCTTATGTACATTTCCTTGCCAAATACATGGGAAAATCCCATTCGGGAAAATTCCACTTACGGTTAGGGTTACCTCTCCATGAATTTGCAGAGCAAAACAGACATCACCATTGGATTCGGAGCCCCTCGGAATGGTTAGTGCGAGCACGGCTTTTGAGCAGGCCTTATGTACATTTTGTGGCAAAATACATAGAAAAATCCCATTCGGGAAAATTCCACTTAGGGTTAGGGTTAGCTCTCCCTGAATTTGCAGTGGAAAACGGACATCGCCATTGGATTCGGAGCTCCTCGGAATGGTTAATGCGAGCAAATACATAGGAAAATCCCATTCGGGAAAATTCCACTTAGGGTTAGGGTTAGCTCTCCATGAATTTGCAGAGCAAAACCGACATCGCCTTTGGAATCAGAGGCTGTCGGTGTGGTAAGGAGGGGGCACACCGTTTGTGCTAGCATTTTGTACATTTCCTGGCAAAATACATGGAAAAAAACCATTCGGGAAAATTCCACTTAGGGTTAGGATTAGCTCTCAGTGAATATGCATAGCAAAACGGACATCGCCATTGGACTCGGAGCCGGTCGGTGTGTCTAGGAGAGGCCACGCCTTTTGAGCCGGCCTTATGTACATTTCCTGGCAAAATACATGGGAAAATCCCATTCTGGAGAATTACATTTAGGGTTACGGTTACCCCTCCATGAATCCACAGAGCAAAATGGACATCATCATTGGATTCAGAACCAATCGGTATGGTTAGTAGTGGGCAAGCCTTTTGAGCCGACATTTCCTGGAAAAATACATGGGAAAGTCCCACTCTGGAAAACTCCTATTAGGGTTATGGTTACCTCTCCATTAATTCGCAGAGCAAAACGGCCATTGCCATTGGATTCGGAGCTCCTCGGAATGGTGAGGGCCGGGCACACCTTTTGAGCTGAGCATATGTACATTTCCCGGGAAAATCCATGAGAAAATCCCAGTGAGGAAAATTCCACTTAGGGTTAGGGTTACCTCTCCATGAATTCGCAGAACAAAACGGACATCATCATTGGATTCAGAACCAATCGGTATGGTTAGGAGTGGGAAAGCCTTTTGAGCGGCCATTTCCTGGAAAAATACATGGGAAAGTCCATTGGATTCAGAGCATATCGGTATGGTAAGGTGGGGGCACACTATTTGAGCTAGCCATTTGTACATATCATGGCAAAATGCATGAGAAAATTCCACTCAGTAAAATTTCACTTAGGGTTAGGGTTAGCTCTCCATGAATTTGCAGAGCAAAACCGACATCGCCTTTGGAATCAGAGGCTGTCGGTGTGGTAAGGAGGGGGCACACCGTTTGTGCTAGCATTTTGTACATTTCCTGGCAAAATACATGGAAAAATCCCATTCGGGAAAATTCCACTTAGGGTTAGGATTAGCTCTCAGTGAATATGCACAGCAAAACGGACATCGCCATTGGACTCGGAGCCGGTCGGTGTGTCTAGGAGAGGCCACGCCTTTTGAGCCGGCCTTATGTACATTTCCTGGCAAAATACATGGGAAAACCCCATTCTGGAGAATTCCATTTAGGGTTTTGGTTACCCCTCCATGAATCCACAGAGCAAAATGGACATCATCAGTGGATTCAGAACCAGTCGGTATGGTTAGGAGTGGGCAAGCTTTTTGAGCCGACATTTCCTGGAAAAATAAATGGGAAAGTCCCACTCGGGAAAACTCTTATTAGGGTTAGGGTTACCTCTCCATCAATTCGCAGAGCAAAACGGCCATTGCCATTGGATTCGGAGCTCCTCGGAATGGTTAGGGCCGGGCACACCTTTTGAGCTGGACATATGTACATTTCCCGGGAAAATCCATGAGAAAATCCCAGTCAGGAAAATTCCACTTAGGGTTAGGGTTACCTCTCCATGAATTCGCAGAACAAAACGGAAATCGCCTTTGGATTGAGAGCCTATCGGTATGGTAAGGTGGGGGCACACTATTTGAATTAGCCATTTGTACATTTCCTGGGAAAATCCATGGGAAAATCCCCCTCGGGGAAATTCCATTTTGGATTAAGATTAGCTCACCACTTAGAGTTAGGGTTACCTCTCTATGAATTCGAAGAGCAAAACGGACATCACCATTGATTCGGAATCCGTCGGAATGGTGAGGGCGGGGCACGCCTTTTGAGCCGGGCTTAGGTACATTTCCTGGCAAAATACCTGGGAAAATTCCATTCTGGAAAATTCCACCTAGGGTTAGGGTTACCTCTCTATGAATTTGCAGAGCTAAACCGACAGAGCCATTGGACCTTGAGCCGGTCGGTATGTTTAGGCGGGGCCATGCCTTTTGAGCCAGACTTTCGTACATTTCCTAGCAAAATACCTGGGAAAATCCCATTCGGGAAAATTCCACTTAGGGTTAGGGTTAGCTCTCCATGAATTTGCAGAGCAAATCAGACATCGCCATTGGATTCGGAGCCGGTGGGTACGTTTAGGAGAGGCCACGCCTTTTGAGCCGGCCTTATGTGCATTTCCTGGCAAAATACATGGAAAAATCCCATTCGGGAAAATTCCACTTAGGGTTAGGGTTAGTTCTCAGTGAATTTGCACAGCAAAATGGACATCGCCATTGGACTCGGAGCCGGTCGGTATGTTTAGGAGGGGCCACACCCTTTCAGCCTGCCTTATGTACATTTTGTGGCAAAATACATAGAAAAATCCCATTCGGGAAAATTCCACTTAGGGTTAGGGTTAGCTCTCCCTGAATTTGCAGAGGAAAACGGACATCGCCATTGGATTCGGAGCCGGTGGGTACGTTTAGGAGAGGCCACGCCTTTTGAGCCGGCCTTATGTGCATTTCCTGGCGAAATACATAGGAAAATCCCATTCTGGACAATTCCATTTAGGGTTAGCTCTCCATGAATTCGCAGAACAAAAAGGAAATCGCCTTTGGATTCAGAGCCTATCGGTATGGTAAGGTGGGGGCACACTATTTGAGCTAGCCATTTGTACATTTCATGGCAAAATGCATGAGAAAATTCCACTCAGTAAAATTTCACTTAGGGTTAGGGTTAGCTCTCCATGAATTTGCACAGCAAAACGGACATCGCCATTGGACTCGGAGCCGGTCGGTGTGTCTAGGAGAGGCCACGCCTTTTGAGCCGGCCTTATGTACATTTCCTGGCAAAATACATGGGAAAATCCCATTCTGGAGAATTACATTTAGGGTTACGGTTACCCCTCCATGAATCCACAGAGCAAAATGGACATCATCATTGGATTCAAAACCAATCGGTATGGTTAGGAGTGGGCAAGCCTTTTGAGCCGACATTTCCTGGAAAAATACATGGGAAAGTCCCACTCAGGAAAACTCCTATTAGGGTTAGGGTTACCTCTCCATCAATTCGCAGAGCAAAACGGCCATTGCTATTGGATTCGGAGCTCCTCGGAATGGTTAGTGCGAGGACGCCTTTTGAGCAGGCCTTATGTACATTTCCTTGCCAAATACATGGGAAAATCCCATTCGGGAAAATTCCACTTAGGGTTAGGGTTAGCTCTCCATTAATTTGCAGAGGAAAACAGACTTCGCCATTCAACTCGGAGCCGGTCTGTATGTTTAGGAGAGGCCACAACTTTTCACCCTGCCTTATGCACATTTTGTGGTAAAATACATGGAAAAATCCCATTCGGGAAAATTCCACTTAGGGTTAGGGTTAGCTCTCCATGAATTTGCAGAGCAAATCAGACATCGCCATTGGATTCGGAGCCGGTGGGTACGTTTAGGAGAGGCCACGCCTTTTGAGCCGGCCTTATGTGCATTTCCTGGCAAAATACATGGAAAAATCCCATTCGGGAAAATTCCACTTAGGGTTAGGGTTAGTTCTCAGTGAATTTGCACAGCAAAATGGACATCGCCATTGGACTCGGAGCCGGTCGGTATGTTTAGGAGGGGCCACACCCTTTCAGCCTGCCTTATGTACATTTTGTGGCAAAATACATAGAAAAATCCCATTCGGGAAAATTCCACTTAGGGTTAGGGTTAGCTCTCCCTGAATTTGCAGAGGAAAACGGACATCGCCATTGGATTCGGAGCCAGTGGGTACGTTTAGGAGAGGCCACGCCTTTTGAGCCGGCCTTATGTGCATTTCCTGGCAAAATACATAGGAAAATCCCATTCTGGACAATTCCATTTAGGGTTAGCTCTCCATGAATTCGCAGAACAAAAAGGAAATCGCCTTTGGATTCAGAGCCTATCGGTATGGTAAGGTGGGGGCACACTATTTGAGCTAGCCATTTGTACATTTCATGGCAAAATGCATGAGAAAATTCCACTCAGTAAAATTTCACTTAGGGTTAGGGTTAGCTCTCCATGAATTTGCACAGCAAAACGGACATCGCCATTGGACTCGGAGCCGGTCGGTGTGTCTAGGAGAGGCCACGCCTTTTGAGCCGGCCTTATGTACATTTCCTGGCAAAATACATGGGAAAATCCCATTCTGGAGAATTACATTTAGGGTTACGGTTACCCCTCCATGAATCCACAGAGCAAAATGGACATCATCATTGGATTCAAAACCAATCGGTATGGTTAGGAGTGGGCAAGCCTTTTGAGCCGACATTTCCTGGAAAAATACATGGGAAAGTCCCACTCAGGAAAACTCCTATTAGGGTTAGGGTTACCTCTCCATCAATTCGCAGAGCAAAACGGCCATTGCTATTGGATTCGGAGCTCCTCGGAATGGTTAGTGCGAGGACGCCTTTTGAGCAGGCCTTATGTACATTTCCTTGCCAAATACATGGGAAAATCCCATTCGGGAAAATTCCACTTACGGTTAGGGTTACCTCTCCATGAATTTGCAGAGCAAAACAGACATCACCATTGGATTCGGAGCCCCTCGGAATGGTTAGTGCGAGCACGGCTTTTGAGCAGGCCTTATGTACATTTTGTGGCAAAATACATAGAAAAATCCCATTCGGGAAAATTCCACTTAGGGTTAGGGTTAGCTCTCCCTGAATTTGCAGTGGAAAACGGACATCGCCATTGGATTCGGAGCTCCTCGGAATGGTTAATGCGAGCAAATACATAGGAAAATCCCATTCGGGAAAATTCCACTTAGGGTTAGGGTTAGCTCTCCATGAATTTGCAGAGCAAAATGGACATCATCATTGGATTCAGAACCAATCGGTATGGTTAGGAGTGGGCAAGCCTTTTGAGCCGACATTTCCTGGAAAAATACATGGGAAAGTCCCACTCAGGAAAACTCCTATTAGGGTTAGGGTTACCTCTCCATCAATTCGCAGAGCAAAACGGCCAGTGCCATTGGATTCGGAGCTCCTCGGAATGGTTAGGGCCGGGCACACCTTTTGAGCTGGACATATATACATTTCCTGGCAAAATACATAGGAAAATCCCATTCGGGAAAATTCCACTTAGGGTTAGGGTTAGCTCTCCATGAATCTGCAGAGCAAAATGGACATCATCAATGGATTCAGAACCTGTCGGTATGGTTAGGAGTGGGCAAGCTTTTTGAGCCGACATTTCCTGGAAAAATAAATGGGAAAGTCCCACTCGGGAAAACTTCTATTAGGGTTAGGGTTACCTCTCCATCAATTCGCAGAGCAAAACAGCCATTGCCATTGGATTTGGAGCTCCTCGGAATGGTTAGTGCGAGGACGCCTTTTGAGTAGACCTTATGTACATTTCCTGGAAAAATACCTGGGAAAATCCCATTCGGGAAAATTCCACTTAGGGTTAGGGTTAGCTCTCCATGAATTTGCAGAGGAAAACAAACATCGCCATTGGACTCAGAGCCAGTGGGTATGTTTAGGAGAGGCCACGCCTTTTGAGCCGGCCTTATGTACATTTCCTGGCAAAATACATGGGAAAATCCCATTCTGGAGAATTACATTTAGGGTTATGGTTACCCCTCCATGAATCCACAGAGCAAAATGGACATCATCATTGGATTCAGAACCAATCGGTATGGTTAGGAGTGGGCAAGCCTTTTGAGCCGACATTTCCTGGAAAAATACATGAGAAAGTCCCATTCTGGAGAATAACATTTAGGGTTACGGTTACACCTCCATGAATCCACAGAGCAAAATGGACATCATCATTGGATTCAGAACCAATCGGTATGGTTAGGAGTGGGCAAGCCTTTTGAGCCGACATTTCCTGGAAAAATACATGGGAAAGTCCCACTCAGGAAAACTCCTATTAGGGTTAGGGTTACCTCTCCATCAATTCGCAGAGCAAAACGGCCATTGCTATTGGATTCGGACCTCCTCGGAATGGTTAGGGCCGGGCACACCTTTTGAGCTGGACATATGTACATTTCCTGGCAAAATACATAGGAAAATCCCATTCGGGAAAATTCCACTTAGGGTTAGGGTTAGCTCTCCATGAATTTGCAGAGCAAATCGGACATCGCCATTGGACTCGGAGCCGGTCGGTATGTTTAGGAGATGCCACGCCTTTTGAGCCGGCCTTATGTACATTTCCTGGCAAAATACATGGGAAAATCCCATTCTGGAGAATAACATTTAGGGTTACGGTTACACCTCCATAAATCCACAGAGCAAAATGGACATCATCATTGGATTCAAAACCAATCGGTATGGTTAGGAGTGGGCAAGCCTTTTGAGCCGACATTTCCTGGAAAAATACATGGGAAAGTCCCACTCAGGAAAACTCCTATTAGGGTTAGGGTTACCTCTCCATCAATTCGCAGAGGAAAACGGCCATTGCTATTGGATTCGGAGCTCCTCGGAATGGTTAGGGCCGGGCACACCCTTTGAGCTGGACATATGTACATTTCCTGGCAAAATACATAGGAAAATCCCATTCGGGAAAATTCCACTTAGGGTTAGGGTTAGCTCTCCATGAATTTGCAGAGCAAAATGGACATCATCAGTGGATTCAGAACCAGTCGGTATGGTGAGGAGTGGGCAAGCTTTTTGAGGCGACATTTCCTGGAAAAATAAATGGGAAAGTCCCACTCGGGAAAACTTCTATTAGGGTTAGGGTTACCTCTCCATCAATTCGCAGAGCAAAACGGCCATTGCCATTGGATTCGGAGCTCCTCGGAATGGTTAGTGCGAGGACGCCTTTTGAGTAGAGCTTATGTACATTTCCTGGCAAAATACCTGGGAAAATCCCTTTCGGGAAAATTCCACTTAGGGTTAGGGTTAGCTCTCCATGAATTTGCAGAGCAAAACAAACATCGCCATTGGACTCAGAGCCGGTGGGTATGTTTAGGAGAGGCCACGCCTTTTGAGCCGGCCTTATGTACATTTCCTGGCAAAATACATAGGAAAATCCCATTTTGGACAATTCCATTTAGGGTTACCTCTCCATGAATTCGCAGAACAAAAAGGAAATCGCCTTTGGATTCAGAGCCTATCGGTATGGTAAGGTGGGGGCACACTATTTGAGCTAGCCATTTGTACATTTCATGGCAAAATGCATGAGAAAATTCCACTCAGTAAAATTTCACTTAGGGTTAGGGTTAGCTCTCCATGAATTTGCACAGCAAAACGGACATCGCCATTGGACTCGGAGCCGGTCGATGTGTCTAGGAGAGGCCACGCCTTTTGAGCCGGCCTTATGTACATTTCCTGGCAAAATACATGGGAAAATCCCATTCTGGAGAATTACATTTAGGGTTACGGTTACCCCTCCATGAATCCAAAGAGCAAAATGGACATTATCATTGGATTCAGAACCAATCGGTATGGTTAGGAGTGGGCAAGCCTTTTGAGCCGACATTTCCTGGAAAAATACATGGGAAAGTCCCACTCAGGAAAACTCCTATTAGGGTTAGGGTTACCTCTCCATCAATTCACAGAGCAAAACGGCCATTGCTATTGGATTCGGAGCTCCTCGGAATGGTTAGGGCCGGGCACATCTTTTGAGCTGGACATGTGTACATTTCCTGGCAAAATACATAGGAAAATCCCATTCGGGAAAATTCCACTTAGGGTTAGGGTTAGCTCTTCATGAATTTGCAGAGGAAATCGGACATCGCCATTGGACTCGGAGCCGGTCGGTATGTTTAGGAGATGCCACGCCTTTTGAGCCGGCCTTATGTACATTTCCTGGCAAAATACATGGGAAAATCCCATTCTGGAGAATAACATTTAGGGTTACGGTTACACCTCCATGAATCCACAGAGCAAAATGGACATCATCATTGGATTCAGAACCAATCGGTATGGTTAGGAGTGGGCAAGCCTTTTGAGCCGACATTTCCTGGAAAAATACATGGGAAAGTCCCACTCGGGAAAACTCCTATTAGGGTTAGGGTTACCTCTCCATCAATTCGCAGAGCAAAACGGCCATTGCTATTGGATTCGGAGCTCTTCGGAATGGTTAGGGCCGGGCACACCTTTTGAGCTGGACATATGTACATTTCCTGGCAAAATCCATGGGAAAATCCCAGTCAGGAAAATTCCACTTAGGGTTAGGGTTACCTATCCATGAATTCGCAGAACAAAAAAGAAATCGCCTTTGGATTCAGAGCCTATCGGTATGGTAAGGTGGGGGCACACTATTTGAGCTAGCCATTTGTACATTTCATGGCAAAATGCATGAGAAAATTCCACTCAGTAAAATTTCACTTAGGGTTAGGGTTAGCTCTCCATGAATTTGCACAGCAAAATGGACATCGCCTTTGGAATCAGAGCCTGTCGGTGTGGTAAGGAGGGGGCACACCGTTTGTGCTAGCCTTTTGTACATTTCCTTGCCAAATACATGGGAAAATGCCATTCTGGAGAATAACATTTAGGGTTACGGTTACACCTCCATGAATCCACAGAGCAAAATGGACATCATCATTGGATTCAGAACCAATCGGTATGGTTAGGAGTGGGAAAGCCTTTTGAGCGGCCATTTCCTGGAAAAATACATGGGAAAGTCCATTGGATTCAGAGCATATCAGTATGGTAAGGTGGGGGCACACTATTTGAGCTAGCCATTTGTACATTTCATGGCAAAATGCATGAGAAAATTCCCCTCAGTAAAATTTCACTTAGGGTTAGGGTGAGCTCTCCATGAATTTGCAGAGCAAAACAGACATCTCCATTGGACTTGGAGCCGGTCGGTATGTTTAGGAGAGGCCACGCCTTTTGAGCCAGACTTTCGTACATTTCCTGGCAAAATATATCAGAAAATCCCACTCAGGAAAATTCCACTTAGGGTTAGGGTTAGCTCTCCCTGAATTTGCAGAGGAAAACGGACATCGCCATTGGACTTGGAGCCGGTCGGTATGTTTAGGAGAGGCCACGCCTTTTGAGCCGGCCTTATGTACATTTCCTGGCAAAATACATGGGAAAATCCCATTCTGGAGAATTCCATTTAGGGTTAGGGTTACCCCTCCATGAATCCACAGAGCAAAATGGACATCATCATTGGATTCAGAACCAATCGGTATGGTTAGGAGTGGGAAAGCCTTTTGAGCGGCCATTTCCTGGAAAAATACATGGGAAAGTCCATTGGATTCAGAGCATATCGGTATGGTAAGGTGGGGGCACACTATTTGAGCTAGCCATTTGTACATATCATGGCAAAATGCATGAGAAAATTCCACTCAGTAAAATTTCACTTAGGGTTAGCGTTAGCTCTCCATGAATTTGCAGAGCAAAACCGACATCGCCTTTGGAATCAGAGGCTGTCGGTGTGGTAAGGAGGGGGCACACCGTTTGTGCTAGCATTTTGTACATTTCCTGGCAAAATACATGGAAAAATCCCATTCGGGAAAATTCCACTTAGGGTTAGGATTAGCTGTCCATGAATTTGCAGAGCAAAAAGGACATCGCCACTGGACTCGGAGCCGTTCGGTATGTTTTAGAGAGGCCACGCCTTTTGAGCCGGCCTTATGTACATTTCCTGGCAAAATACATGGGAAAACCCCATTCTGGAGAATTCCATTTAGGGTTTTGGTTACCCCTCCATGAATGCACAGAGCAAAATGGACATCATCATTGGATTCAGAACCAGTCGGTATGGTTAGGAGTGGGCAAGCTTTTTGAGCCGACATTTCCTGGAAAAATAAATGGGAAAGTCCCACTCGGGAAAACTCCTATTAGGGTTAGGGTTACCTCTTCATCAATTCGCAGAGCAAAACGGCCATTGCCATTGGATTCGGAGCTCCTCGGAATGGTGAGGGCCGGGCACACCTTTTGAGCTGAGCATATGTACATTTCCCGGGAAAATCCATGAGAAAATCCCAGTGAGGAAAATTCCACTTAGGGTTAGGGTTACCTCTCCATGAATTCGCAGAACAAAACGGACATCATCATTGGATTCAGAACCAATCGGTATGGTTAGGAGTGGGAAAGCCTTTTGAGCGGCCATTTCCTGGAAAAATACATGGGAAAGTCCATTGGATTCAGAGCATATCGGTATGGTAAGGTGGGGGCACACTATTTGAGCTAGCCATTTGTACATATCATGGCAAAATGCATGAGAAAATTCCACTCAGTAAAATTTCACTTAGGGTTAGGGTTAGCTCTCCATGAATTTGCAGAGCAAAACCGACATCGCCTTTGGAATCAGAGGCTGTCGGTGTGGTAAGGAGGGGGCACACCGTTTGTGCTAGCATTTTGTACATTTCCTGGCAAAATACATGGAAAAATCCCATTCGGGAAAATTCCACTTAGGGTTAGGATTAGCTCTCAGTGAATATGCACAGCAAAACGGACATCGCCATTGGACTCGGAGCCGGTCGGTGTGTCTAGGAGAGGCCACGCCTTTTGACCCGGCCTTATGTACATTTCCTGGCAAAATACATGGGAAAACCCCATTCTGGAGAATTCCATTTAGGGTTTTGGTTACCCCTCCATGAATCCACAGAGCAAAATGGACATCATCAGTGGATTCAGAACCAGTCGGTATGGTTAGGAGTGGGCAAGCCTTTTGAGCCGACATTTCCTGGCAAAATACATGGGAAAGTCCCACTCGGGAAAACTCCTATTAGGGTTAGGGTTACCTCTCCATCAATTCGCTGAGCAAAATGGCCATTGCCATTGGATTCGGAGCTCCTCGGAATGGTGAGGGCCGGGCACACCTTTTGAGCTGGACATATGTACATTTCCCGGGAAAATCCATGAGAAAATCCCAGTGAGGAAAATTCCACTTAGGGTTAGGGTTACCTCTCCATGAATTCGCAGAACAAAACGGACATCATCATTGGATTCAGAACCAATCAGTATGGTTAGGAGTGGGAAAGCCTTTTAAGCTGCCATTTCCTGGAAAAATACATGGGAAAGTCCATTGGATTCAGAGCATATCGGTATGGTAAGGTGGGGGCACACTATTTGAGCTAGCCATTTGTACATATCATGGCAAAATGCATGAGAAAATTCCACTCAGTAAAATTTCACTTAGGGTTAGGGTGAGCTCTCCATGAATTTGCAGAGCAAAACAGACATCGCCATTGGACTTGGAGCCGGTCGGTATGTTTAGGAGAGGCCACGCCTTTTGAGCCAGACTTTCGTACATTTCCAGGCAAAATATATCAGAAAATCCAACTGAGGAAAATTCCACTTAGGGTTAGGGTTAGCTCTCCCTGAATTTGCAGAGGAAAACGGACATCGCCATTGGACTTGGAGCCGGTCAGTATGTTGAGGAGAGGCCACGCCTTTTGAACCGGCCTTATGTACATTTCCTGGCAAAATACATGGGAAAATCCCATTCTGGAGAATTCCATTTAGGGTTAGGGTTACCCCTCCATGAATCCACAGAGCAAAATGGACATCATCATTGGATTCAGAACCAATCGGTATGGTTAGGAGTGGGAAAGACATTTGAGCGGCCATTTCCTGGAAAAAAACATGGGAACGACCATTGGATTCAGAGCATATCGGTATGGTAAGGTGGGGGCACACTATTTGAGCTAGCCATTTGTACATATCATGGCAAAATGCATGAGAAAATTCCACTCAGTAAAATTTCACTTAGGGTTAGGGTTACCTCTCCATGAATTCGCAGAACAAAACGGACATCATCATTGGATTCAGAACCAATCGGTATGGTTAGGAGTGGGAAAGCCTTTTGAGCGGCCATTTCCTGGAAAAATACATGGGAAAGTCCATTGGATTCAGAGCATATCGGTATGGTAAGGTGGGGGCACACTATTTGAGCTAGCCATTTGTACATATCATGGCAAAATGCATGAGAAAATTCCACTCAGTAAAATTTCACTTAGGGTTAGGGTTAGCTCTCCATGAATTTGCAGAGCAAAACCGACATCGCCTTTGGAATCAGAGGCTGTCGGTGTGGTAAGGAGGGGGCACACCGTTTGTGCTAGCATTTTGTACATTTCCTGGCAAAATACATGGAAAAATCCCATTCGGGAAAATTCCACTTAGGGTTAGGATTAGCTCTCAGTGAATATGCACAGCAAAACGGACATCGCCATTGGACTCGGAGCCGGTCGGTGTGTCTAGGAGAGGCCACGCCTTTTGAGCCGGCCTTATGTACATTTCCTGGCAAAATACATGGGAAAACCCCATTCTGGAGAATTCCATTTAGGGTTTTGGTTACCCCTCCATGAATCCACAGAGCAAAATGGACATCATCAGTGGATTCAGAACCAGTCGGTATGGTTAGGAGTGGGCAAGCTTTTTGAGCCGACATTTCCTGGAAAAATGAATGGGAAAGTCCCACTCGGGAAAACTCTTATTAGGGTTAGGGTTACCTCTCCATCAATTCGCAGAGCAAAACGGCCATTGCCATTGGATTCGGAGCTCCTCGGAATGGTTAGGGCCGGGCACACCTTTTGAGCTGGACATATGTACATTTCCCGGGAAAATCCATGAGAAAATCCCAGTCAGGAAAATTCCACTTAGGGTTAGGGTTACCTCTCCATGAATTCGCAGAACAAAACGGAAATCGCCTTTGGATTGAGAGCGTATCGGTATGGTAAGGTGGGGGCACACTATTTGAATTAGCCATTTGTACATTTCCTGGGAAAATCCATGGGAAAATCCCCCTCGGGGAAATTCCATTTTGGATTAAGATTAGCTCACCACTTAGAGTTAGGGTTACCTCTCTATGAATTCGAAGAGCAAAACGGACATCACCATTGATTCGGAATCCGTCGGAATGGTGAGGGCGGGGCACGCCTTTTGAGCCGGGCTTAGGTACATTTCCTGGCAAAATACCTGGGAAAATTCCATTCTGGAAAATTCCACCTAGGGTTAGGGTTACCTCTCTATGAATTTGCAGAGCTAAACCGACAGAGCCATTGGACCTTGAGCCGGTCGGTATGTTTAGGCGGGGCCATGCCTTTTGAGCCAGACTTTCGTACATTTCCTAGCAAAATACCTGGGAAAATCCCATTCGGGAAAATTCCACTTAGGGTTAGGGTTAGCTCTCCATTAATTTGCAGAGGAAAACAGACTTCGCCATTCAACTCGGAGCCGGTCTGTATGTTTAGGAGAGGCCACAACATTTCACCCTGCCTTATGCACATTTTGTGGTAAAATACATGGAAAAATCCCATTCGGGAAAATTCCACTTAGGGTTAGGGTTAGCTCTCCATGAATTTGCAGAGCAAATCAGACATCGCCATTGGATTCGGAGCCGGTGGGTACGTTTAGGAGAGGCCACGCCTTTTGAGCCGGCCTTATGTGCATTTCCTGGCAAAATACATGGAAAAATCCCATTCGGGAAAATTCCACTTAGGGTTAGGGTTAGTTCTCAGTGAATTTGCACAGCAAAATGGACATCGCCATTGGACTCGGAGCCGGTCGGTATGTTTAGGAGGGGCCACACCCTTTCAGCCTGCCTTATGTTCATTTTGTGGCAAAATACATAGAAAAATCCCATTCGGGAAAATTCCACTTAGGGTTAGGGTTAGCTCTCCCTGAATTTGCAGAGGAAAACGGACATCGCCATTGGATTCGGAGCCGGTGGGTACGTTTAGGAGAGGCCACGCCTTTTGAGCCGGCCTTATGTGCATTTCCTGGCAAAATACATGGAAAAATCCCATTCGGGAAAATTCCACTTACGGTTAGGGTTACCTCTCCATGAATTTGCAGAGCAAAACAGACATCACCATTGGATTCGGAGCCCCTCGGAATGGTTAGTGCGAGCACGGCTTTTGAGCAGGCCTTATGTACATTTTGTGCCAAAATACATAGAAAAATCCCATTCGGGAAAATTCCACTTAGGGTTAGGGTTAGCTGTCCCTGAATTTGCAGTGGAAAACGGACATCGCCATTGGATTCGGAGCTCCTCGGAATGGTTAATGCGAGCAAATACATAGGAAAATCCCATTCGGGAAAATTCCACTTAGGGTTAGGGTTAGCTCTCCATGAATTTGCAGAGCAGAATGGACATCATCATTGGATTCAGAACCAATCGGTATGGTTAGGAGTGGGCAAGCCTTTTGAGCCGACATTTCCTGGAAAAATACATGGGAAAGTCCCACTCAGGAAAACTCCTATTAGGGTTAGGGTTACCTCTCCATCAATTCGCAGAGCAAAACGGCCATTGCCATTGGATTCGGAGCTCCTCGGAATGGTTAGGGCCGGGCACACCTTTTGAGCTGGACATATATACATTTCCTGGCAAAATACATAGGAAAATCCCATTCGGGAAAATTCCACTTAGGGTTAGGGTTAGCTCTCCATGAATTTGCAGAGCAAAATGGACATCATCAATGGATTCAGAACCAGTCGGTATGGTTAGGAGTGGGCAAGCTTTTTGAGCCGACATTTCCTGGAAAAATAAATGGGAAAGTCCCACTCGGGAAAACTTCTATTAGGGTTAGGGTTACCTCTCCATCAATTCGCAGAGCAAAACAGCCATTGCCATTGGATTTGGAGCTCCTCGAAATGGTTAGTGCGAGGACGCCTTTTGAGTAGACCTTATGTACATTTCCTGGAAAAATACCTGGGAAAATCCCATTCGGGAAAATTCCACTTAGGGTTAGGGTTAGCTCTCCATGAATTTGCAGAGGAAAACAAACATCGCCATTGGACTCAGAGCCGGTGGGTATGTTTAGGAGAGGCCACGCCTTTTGAGCCGGCCTTATGTACATTTCCTGGCAAAATACATGGGAAAATCCCATTCTGGAGAATAACATTTAGGGTTACGGTTACCCCTCCATGAATCCACAGAGCAAAATGGACATCATCATTGGATTCAGAACCAATCGGTATGGTTAGGAGTGGGCAAGCCTTTTGAGCCGACATTTCCTGGAAAAATACATGGGAAAGTCCCACTCAGGAAAACTCCTATTAGGGTTAGGGTTACCTCTCCATCAATTCGCAGAGCAAAACGGCCATTGCTATTGGATTCGGAGCTCCTCGGAATGGTTAGGGCCGGGCACACCCTTTGAGCTGGACATATGTACATTTCCTGGCAAAATACATAGGAAAATCCCATTCGGGAAAATTCCACTTAGGGTTAGGGTTAGCTCTCCATGAATTTGCAGAGCAAAATGGACATCATCAGTGGATTCAGAACCAGTCGGTATGGTGAGGAGTGGGCAAGCTTTTTGAGCCGACATTTCCTGGAAAAATAAATGGGAAAGTCCCACTCGGGAAAACTTCTATTAGGGTTAGGGTTACCTCTCCATCAATTCGCAGAGCAATACGGCCATTGCCATTGGATTCGGAGCTCCTCGGAATGGTTAGTGCGAGGACGCCTTTTGAGTAGAGGTTATGTACATTTCCTGGCAAAATACCTGGGAAAATCCCTTTCGGGAAAATTCCACTTAGGGTTAGGGTTAGCTCTCCATGAATTTGCAGAGCAAAACAAACATCGCCATTGGACTCAGAGCCGGTGGGTATGTTTAGGAGAGGCCACGCCTTTTGAGCCGGCCTTATGTACATTTCCTGGCAAAATACATAGGAAAATCCCATTTTGGACAATTCCATTTAGGGTTAGCTCTCCATGAATTCGCAGAACAAAAAGGAAATCGCCTTTGGATTCAGAGCCTATCGGTATGGTAAGGTGGGGGCACACTATTTGAGCTAGCCATTTGTACATTTCATGGCAAAATGCATGAGAAAATTCCACTCAGTAGAATTTCACTTAGGGTTAGGGTTAGCTCTCCATGAATTTGCACAGCAAAACGGACATCGCCATTGGACTCGGAGCCGGTCGATGTGTCTAGGAGAGGCCACGCCTTTTGAGCCGGCCTTATGTACATTTCCTGGCAAAATACATGGGAAAATCCCATTCTGGAGAATTACATTTAGGGTTACGGTTACCCCTCCATGAATCCACAGAGCAAAATGGACATCATCATTGGATTCAGAACCAATCGGTATGGTTAGGAGTGGGCAAGCCTTTTGAGCCGACATTTCCTGGAAAAATACATGGGAAAGTCCCACTCAGGAAAACTCCTATTAGGGTTAGGGTTACCTCTCCAACAATTCGCAGAGCAAAACGGCCATTGCTATTGGATTCGGACCTCCTCGGAATGGTTAGGGCCGGGCACACCTTTTGAGCTGGACATATGTACATTTCCTGGCAAAATACATAGGAAAATCCCATTCGGGAAAATTCCACTTAGGGTTAGGGTTAGCTCTCCATGAATTTGCAGAGCAAATCGGACATCGCCATTGGACTCGGAGCCGGTCGGTATGTTTAGGAGATGCCACGCCTTTTGAGCCGGCCTTATGTACATTTCCTGGCAAAATACATGGGAAAATCCCATTCTGGAGAATAACATTTAGGGTTACGGTTACACCTCCATGAATCCACAGAGCAAAATGGACATCATCATTGGATTCAGAACCAATCGGTATGGTTAGGAGTGGGCAAGCCTTTTGAGCCGACATTTCCTGGAAAAATACATGGGAAAGTCCCACTCGGGAAAACTCCTATTAGGGTTAGGGTTACCTCTCCATCAATTCGCAGAGCAAAACGGCCATTGCTATTGGATTCGGAGCTCCTCGGAATGGTTAGGGCCGGGCACACCTTTTGAGCTGGACATATGTACATTTCCTGGCAAAATCCATGGGAAAATCCCAGTCAGGAAAATTCCACTTAGGGTTAGGGTTACCTATCCATGAATTCGCAGAACAAAAAGGAAATCGCCTTTGGATTCAGAGCCTATCGGTATGGTAAGGTGGGGGCACACTATTTGAGCTAGCCATTTGTAGATTTCATGGCAAAATGCATGAGAAAATTCCACTCAGTAAAATTTCACTTAGGGTTAGGGTTAGCTCTCCATGAATTTGCACAGCAAAATGGACATCGCCTTTGGAATCAGAGCCTGTCGGTGTGGTAAGGAGGGGGCACACCGTTTGTGCTAGCCTTTTGTACATTTCCTTGCCAAATACATGGGAAAATGCCATTCTGGAGAATAACATTTAGGGTTACGGTTACACCTCCATGAATCCACAGAGCAAAATGGACATCATCATTGGATTCAGAACCAATCGGTATGGTTAGGAGTGGGAAAGCCTTTTGAGCGGCCATTTCCTGGAAATATACATGGGAAAGTCCATTGGATTCAGAGCATATCGGTATGGTAAGGTGGGGGCACACTATTTGAGCTAGCCATTTGTACATTTCATGGCAAAATGCATGAGAAAATTCCCCTCAGTAAAATTTCACTTAGGGTTAGGGTGAGCTCTCCATGAATTTGCAGAGCAAAACAGACATCTCCATTGGACTTGGAGCCGGTCGGTATGTTTAGGAGAGGCCACGCCTTTTGAGCCAGACTTTCGTACATTTCCTGGCAAAATATATCAGAAAATCCCACTCAGGAAAATTCCACTTAGGGTTAGGGTTAGCTCTCCCTGAATTTGCAGAGGAAAACGGACATCGCCATTGGACTTGGAGCCGGTCGGTATGTTTAGGAGAGGCCACGCCTTTTGAGCCGGCCTTATGTACATTTCCTGGCAAAATACATGGGAAAATCCCATTCTGGAGAATTCCATTTAGGGTTAGGGTTACCCCTCCATGAATCCACAGAGCAAAATGGACATCATCATTGGATTCAGAACCAATCGGTATGGTTAGGAGTGGGAAAGCCTTTTGAGCGGCCATTTCCTGGAAAAATACATGGGAAAGTCCATTGGATTCAGAGCATATCGGTATGGTAAGGTGGGGGCACACTATTTGAGCTAGCCATTTGTACATATCATGGCAAAATGCATGAGAAAATTCCACTCAGTAAAATTTCACTTAGGGTTAGCGTTAGCTCTCCATGAATTTGCAGAGCAAAACCGACATCGCCTTTGGAATCAGAGGCTGTCGGTGTGGTAAGGAGGGGGCACACCGTTTGTGCTAGCATTTTGTACATTTCCTGGCAAAATACATGGAAAAATCCCATTCGGGAAAATTCCACTTAGGGTTAGGATTAGCTGTCCATGAATTTGCAGAGCAAAAAGGACATTGCCACTGGACTCGGAGCCGTTCGGTATGTTTTAGAGAGGCTACGCCTTTTGAGCCGGCCTTATGTACATTTCCTGGCAAAATACATGGGAAAACTGTCAGGGGAAAAAAAAATGCCCTGATATCTGAGATCAATGGACCGTGGCTGATTCCCTTCCGCATATCTTTTGAGATATTGAGAAAAATAAAAGTCTTTAAAAGTATTCTAATTAATAAACAAACTTTAATACGAAAACAATAAAAGTAAATGAAACAGAAAATAACTAATGGTTACATTTTGATAATGAAAGCTACGTTTGCCAAGTTGGCTGCCGAACAAAGAAGAGAAGAATTTTGGAATGTGTAACGCGTGCGCAATAAATCACTTTCAGATAACATTTTGTTTTATGACCTGCGCAATAAAGCTTTCTTAGTTTAACTCTTGAATGTCAGTTTAGGCAGTTCAGGCCTAGCAAACTTTTTAACATCGTGACAAAAACCCAATTCTGGAGAATTCCATTTAGGGTTTTGGTTATCCCTCCATGAATCCACAGAGCAAAATGGACATCATCAGTGGATTCAGAACCAGTCGGTATGGTTAGGAGTGGGCAAGCCTTTTGAGCTGACATTTCCTGGCAAAATACATGGAAAAATCCCATTCGGGAAAATTCCACTTAGGGTTAGGGTTAGTTCTCAGTGAATTTGCACAGCAAAATGGACATCGCCATTGGACTCGGAGCCGGTCGGTGTGTCTAGGAGAGGCCACGCCTTTTGAGCCGGCCTTATGTACATTTCCTGGCAAAAAACATGGGAAAATCCCATTCTGGAGAATTACATTTAGGGTTACGGTTACCCCTCCATGAATCCACAGAGCAAAATGGACATCATCATTGGATTCAGAACCAATCGGTATGGTTAGGAGTGGGCAAGCCTTTTGAGCCGACATTTCCTGGAAAAATACATGGGAAAGTCCCACTCAGGAAAACTCCTATTAGGGTTAGGGTTACCTCTCCATCAATTCGCAGAGCAAAACGGCCATTGCTATTGGATTCGGAGCTCCTCGGAATGGTTAGGGCCGGGCACACCTTTTGAGCTGGACATATGTACATTTCCTGGCAAAATACATAGGAAAATCCCATTCGGGAAAATTCCACTTAGGGTTAGGGTTAGCTCTCCATGAATTTGCAGAGCAAAATGGACATCATCAGTGGATTCAGAACCAGTCGGTATGGTTAGGAGTGGGCAAGCTTTTTGAGCCGACATTTCCTGGAAAAATAAATGGGAAAGTCCCACTCGGGAAAACTTCTATTAGGGTTAGGGTTACCTCTCCATCAATTCGCAGAGCAAAACGGCCATTGCCATTGGATTCGGAGCTCCTCGGAATGGTTAGTGCGAGCACGCCTTTTGAGTAGACCTTATGTACATTTCCTGGCAAAATACCTGGGAAAATCCCATTCGGGAAAATTCCACTTAGGGTTAGGGTTAGCTCTCCATGAATTTGCAGAGCAAAACAAACATCGCCATTGGACTCAGAGCCGGTGGGTATGTTTAGGAGAGGCCACGCCTTTTGAGCCGGCCTTATGTACATTTCCTGGCAAAATACATAGGAAAATCCCATTCTGGACAATTCCATTTAGGGTTAGCTCTCCATGAATTCGCAGAACAAAAAGGAAATCGCCTTTGGATTCAGAGCCTATCTGTATGGTAAGGTGGGGGCACACTATTTGAGCTAGCCATTTGTACATTTCATGGCAAAATGCATGAGAAAATTCCACTCAGTAAAATTTCACTTAGGGTTAGGGTTAGCTCTCCATGAATTTGCACAGCAAAACGGACATCGCCATTGGACTCGGAGCAGGTCGGTGTGTCTAGGAGAGGCCACGCCTTTTGAGCCGGCCTTATGTACATTTCCTGGCAAAATACATGGGAAAATCCCATTCTGGAGAATTACATTTAGGGTTACTGTTACCCCTCCATGAATCCACAGAGCAAAATGGACATCATCATTGGATTCAAAACCAATCGGTATGGTGAGGAGTGGGCAAGCCTTTTGAGCCGACATTTCCTGGAAAAATACATGGGAAAGTCCCACTCAGGAAAACTCCTATTAGGGTTAGGGTTACCTCTCCATCAATTCGCAGAGCAAAACGGCCATTGCTATTGGATTCAGAGCTCCTCGGAATGGTTAGGGCCGGGCACACCTTTTGAGCTGGACATATGTACATTTCCTGGCAAAATACATAGGAAAATCCCATTCGGGAAAATTCCACTTAGGGTTAGGGTTAGCTCTCCATGAATTTGCAGAGCAAATCTGACATCGCCATTGGACTCGGAGCCGGTCGGTATGTTTAGGAGATGCCACGCCTTTTGAGCCGGCCTTATGTACATTTCCTGGCAAAATACATTGGAAAATCCCATTCTGGAGAATAACATTTAGGGTTACGGTTACCCCTCCATGAATCCACAGAGCAAAATGGACATCATCATTGGATTCAGAACCAATCGGTATGGTTAGGAGTGGGCAAGCCTTTTGAGCCGACATTTCCTGGAAAAATACATGGGAAAGTCCCACTCAGGAAAACTCCTATTAGGGTTAGGGTTACCTCTCCATCAATTCGCAGAGCAAAACGGCCATTGCTATTGGATTCGGAGCTCCTCGGAATGGTTAGGGCCGGGCACTCCTTTTGAGCTGGACATATGTACATTTCCTGGCAAAATACATAGGAAAATCCCATTCGGGAAAATTCCACTTAGGGTTAGGGTTAGCTCTCCATGAATTTGCAGAGCAAATCGGACATCGCCATTGGACTCGGAGCCGGTCGGTATGTTTAGGAGATGCCACGCCTTTTGAGCCGGCCTTATGTACATTTCCTGGCAAAATACATGGGAAAATCCCATTCTGGAGAATAACATTTAGGGTTACGGTTACACCTCCATGAATCCACAGAGTAAAATGGACATCATCATTGGATTCAGAACCAATCGGTATGGTTAGGAGTGGGCAAGCCTTTTGAGCCGACATTTCCTGGAAAAATACATGGGAAAGTCCCACTCAGGAAAACTCCTATTAGGGTTAGGGTTACCTCTCCATCAATTCGCAGAGCAAAACGGCCATTGCTATTGGATTCGGAGCTCCTCGGAATGGTTAGGGCCGGGCACACCTTTTGAGCTGGACATATGTACATTTCCTGGCAAAATACATAGGAAAATCCCATTCGGGAAAATTCCACTTAGGGTTAGGGTTAGCTCTCCATGAATTCGCAGAACAAAAAGGAAATCGCCTTTGGATTCAGAGCCTATCGGTATGGTAAGGTGGGGGCACACTATTTGAGCTAGCCATTTGTACATTTCATGGCAAAATGCATGAGAAAATTCCACTCAGTAAAATTTCACTTAGGGTTAGGGTGAGCTCTCCATGAATTTGCAGAGCAAAACAGACATCGCCATTGGACTTGGAGCCGGTCGGTATGTTTAGGAGAGGCCACGCCTTTTGAGCCAGACTTTCGTACATTTCCTGCCAAAATATATCAGAAAATCCCACTCAGGAAAATTCCACTTAGGGTTAGGGTTAGCTCTCCCTGAATTTGCAGAGGAAAACGGACATCGCCATTGGACATGGAGCCGGTCGGTATGTTTAGGAGAGGCCACGCCTTTTGAGCCGGCCTTATGTACATTTCCTGGCAAAATACATGGGAAAATCCCATTCTGGAGAATTCCATTTAGGGTTAGGGTTACCCCTCCATGAATCCACAGAGCAAAATGGACATCATCATTGGATTCAGAACCAATCGGTATGGTTAGGAGTGGGAAAGCCTTTTGAGCGGCCATTTCCTGGAAAAATACATGGGAAAGTCCATTGGATTCAGAGCATATCGGTATGGTAAGGTGGGGGCACACTATTTGAGCTAGTCATTTTTACATATCATGGCAAAATGCATGAGAAAATTCCACTCAGTAAAATTTCACTTAGGGTTAGCGTTAGCTCTCCATGAATTTGCAGAGCAAAACCGACATCGCCTTTGGAATCAGAGGCTGTCGGTGTGGTAAGGAGGGGGCACACCGTTTGTGCTAGCATTTTGTACATTTCCTGGCAAAATACATGGAAAAATCCCATTTGGGAAAATTCCACTTAGGGTTAGGATTAGCTGTCCATGAATTTGCAGAGCAAAAAGGACATCGCCACTGGACTCGGAGCCGTTCGGTATGTTTTAGAGAGGCCATGCTTTTTGAACCGGCCTTATGTACATTTCCTGGCAAAATACATGGGAAAACTGTCAGGGGAAATTAAAATGCCCTGATATCTGAGATCAATGGACCGTGGCTGATTCCCTTCCGCATATCTTTTGAGATATTGAGAAAAATAAAAGTCTTTAAAAGTATTCTAATTAATAAACAAACTTTAATACGAAAACAATAAAAGTAAATGAAACAGAAAATAACTAATGGTTACATTTTGATAATGAAAGCTACGTTTGCCAAGTTGGCTGCCGAACAAAGAAGAGAAGAATTTTGGAATGTGTAACGCGTGCGCAATAAATCACTTTCAGATAACATTTTGTTTTATGACCTGCGCAATAAAGCTTTCTTAGTTTAACTCTTGAATGTCAGTTTAGGCAGTTCAGGCCTAGCAAACTTTTTAACATCGTGACATCCCTTCTTTTGCTAGTCTGGGCTGACGTCATCAAATCATCAATTAAGGCACATCTTCTTTCGCAGATACTCGTGTTGATTTGCGGCGAGTGGTTTGTTAAGCATGTCTGCAATCTGATCATGTGTAGAAACATATTTCAATTTAACAAAACCTTGCTTAACTAATTGCTTTGTGTTTTGATAACGAATGTCAATGTGTCTGGACCTAAAACCTGTAAAATGTGACTCAGAAATATAGACAACAGATACATTATCTTCCATCACGGTGATTGGTCGAATCGGACGTGTCCAGATATCTGTGATCAAAGCATCAAACCACGTTAGAGAATTACAAGCATCTGAAACACAAGCATATTCAGCTTCAGTAGATGAACATGAAACAAAACTCTGTTTTCTCACTTGCCAGTAAACAGGACAACCATTTAGGAACATCATGTAACCAGAAGTGCTTTTGCGTGACTTCTTGTCGCTCGCCCAGTCGGAATCAACAAAACAAATCAACTTTGGTTGATCAGTGTGTGTTGGTTCTAGCAATAACTTCATGTGTTTAGTGTGTTTCAGGTATTTCAACAACTTCTTAATGCATGACCAATGAAATTGTGTTGCCTTACCTACGTGTCGTGATAAAAGATTAACACTAAGTGCGATGTCAGGTCTGGTCCAACTACTAATGTATAATAGTGAACCAATGACTGAACGATAGAGTGTTTGATCCTCGAACTCAGGACTTGGTTCATGTGTTAAGTTGTGAAAATCTGTTTGCATGGGTGTCTTTGTTGTGCTAGCATCTTTCATGTTGCAATGATGTAGAATGTGGTCAATTTTCTCCTCTTGTGAAAGACTAAACCCCTTCTGTGTCTTTTCAATTTGAACACCTAAATAAGTGCTAATGTGTCCTAAAGATTTTAGTGTGAAGTATCTCTGCAAACTTTTGGCAAAAATCTCACTCATTTTCTTATTTGGACCAATATAAACAATATCATCAACATAAACAAGAATTATCTCATATGCATTGTTAGATCTTTTTGTGAACACGCATTCATCAGTTTCAGACTTAATAAAGCCCATTGAATTTAGTTTGTCAGTAAGACATAAATACCACATTAAACCTGACTGTTTCAGACCATAAAGACTTTTGTTCAGGAACCAGGTATCCCCTTCTTGCTTTCGGAATCCTGGAGGGCTTCTCACGTAGATCTCTTCATCTAGGTCTGCATGTAGATAAGCTGTGTCCACATCAAATTGAAAAACTTCTAAACCAAGAATAGTTGCAGTGGTTAAAGCAATTTTTACACTTTCAGTTCTGACTGTTGGTGAGTAAGTGTTTGTGTAGTCCTCAGGATAACGTTGAGCGAAACCCTGAGCTACAAGTCTGGCTTTGTATAAAGACTCACCATTTGGTTTCTTCTTGATTCTGTAGACCCATCGGGTGCCAATGACTTTCTTATTTGCTGGAGGTTTTGCAGGTGTGAATACATTAAGTTTCTTTAAACTGTCCATTTCATCCTGCATTGCATCATACCATTTGTCTTGTTCTGAATCAGGAAGCTGTTTGATTTGTGTGAATGTCTCAGGAGGAAGAGTAACGTTGCAAATCAAAGGTACTGGTGTTTTTGTCAGTTGCCATGAATAACGTTGTGGAGGGATTCCTTTTGTGGCCCTCTTGGAGCGTCTAGGAACATCAGTCCAGTCTTCTTCTTCTTCATCATCATCCTCGTCCTCACGTTTGTCGCTAGCATCAGCATCTGCGGCTTGCGAAGACGGAACATCAGGTTGTGAAGAGCTGGTAGAAGGAACATCTGCCTGCAAATTGTCATCAGGCTGCGTGGCATCTGGAACACCATCTCTAGGAAAATAAACTTCAGGGTCATTGGAATGAATCCTGGACCAGTCAATGTCTTCCTCAAAATTAGCAGATTGTGAAATGACAATCACATGTTTAGTATCAATGAATTTGTACCATTTTGAATTATCATCAATACCCATAAATCTCAGTCTCTTTGCTACTGTACCTCCCTTTCTTCTTTGACTTAAGGGAGTGTTCACCATAGCATATGAACCAAAAATGTGGAGGTTCTTGAGATCAGGCTTGTAGCCATACAGCATGTAGAAAGGAGTTTGATTGATTACACTGCTCCAAGTACGGTTGACAATGTAATTTGCATATTTGATTGCTTCACCCCAGTATGCGTTACTGAGATTGGCATCTTCTAGAAGACAACGCATCATGGTTTGTAGAACCCCTTGTCTTCTTTCTACGACTCCGTTATGAGCCGGTGTATATGGAGCAGATGTCTGATGAAGAATTCCATTCTTACGCATCCAGTCCTGGAAACGCTGAGACATGAATTCTGCACCACGGTCACTCTGGATGCTGGCGATGCAAACTTGGTATTGTGTAGAAACAAACGCTGCAAAGTCTTTAAAGATCTGAAAGGTCTCAGATTTCTCTCTCATAGGATATACAAATCCATATCTAGAATGATTATCTACAATTGTTAAAAAATACTTTCTGTCACCAAGTGTTGGTGGGAAAGGACCCACTATGTCAGTGTGTACCAAATCAAAAATGCGTGTTGACCGGCGTGTAGCGTGTTTTGGAATTGGAGCCGCCTTGGATTTAGCCTTTTTGCAAACGGCACAATCCAAAAACACCTTACACCCCTTTAGATCCAAACCTTTTGCGAACTCCGGCATCTTTCTAAGAACACGGAAACTGGCATGCCCCAATCTTCTGTGCCACTTATGAATACACCTGGAATGCAAAGGTTTACCAGTTAGTGAATTCTCAACATTAACAGTTTCATGAGGACCCTCAGGCTTGCTCTGAGCAATCTGTTTTTGTTTTCTCTGTTTGTTGGCTTTAGGAGCCTTTGGCACAGTAACGCTTTCTCTCTCTGGGACAACTCTCTCTGGGTCTGCGTTGTGCCTTTTTGGAGTTTGCATACTTGCCTGTGCTTGCCCTTTAGGCTTTGGCTTTAAGTAATAAACACCACCAATCAGCATGGTTTCAGCAACAATATCACCATCTTTAACTAAGTAACTTGCTTTTTCGAGGTGGTGAACTTGGAACTTTAACTCTCTAGACAAGTGACTTTGACTAAGCAAATTACTGGTTGCTGAAGGTATGTAATAAACATCAGGGATGTGTGTATCGAGCTCTTCAATGTAAACAGTTCCTTTTCCCATGACCTTGCAAGTGTGGTTGGTGAAGGAATACAGTTCTCGATACTCGGGCTCTGGTTCGCCCATCTCTGTGAAAAGTTCCCTTCTGTGGGTAACGTGCACAGCTGCTCCACTATCTAAAGTCCACAAAAGACGTCTGTCGAACTTTGGATCAGGTTGTGGAACGTTGGTTATGGCCAGTGTCACAAGTGGAGCTTGTGAATCACGCCTTGGACCACGACGGCCTTGTCTTCCGCCTCTACCTCTGCCTCTGGAATCTGTTCCTCTGGGCTGGTACGTGACGGGAGCTGGAACTCGTTGGGGACAATCCCGGGTGTCATGTCCCACACGGTTGCAGGTGTAGCACTTTGGCATCCTTGGAGCGTAGCCTCTTCCTCGGAAGGGACGTCTGGCTGGAGCCTTTGACGCTGGAGGTCGTTGCAGATGTGGGGTAGCTAACCTGATAGCTTCGTCTTCCACTAAAAGTCTGCAAACGTGGTTAACTGTGCGTTGAGCAATAGGCACGTAGTTAATCTTTGCAACAGCATCTTTCCATTCATAATTCAATGAGTTAATGATGATGCTAATCATTTGGATATCATCGATTACATGGCCATTTTGTCTCAATTCACTTCTCATTCTTTTCAGTTTGGTCAAATGTCCACCAATTCGTTCACCAGGTTTCAACTTCGAACCATGGAACTCAGACATGAGCAAACATGAGGATTCAATTGAAACGGGCCTGTAGCAATCTTCCAAAATAGCCCATATTTCTTGGGCAGTTGCATCAGGTGGAAAGATACCTTGGATCTCAATTTCCATTGACATGAGTAAAGTCGTGATTGCTCTGTTTTCGAGGTCTCTTATTGCAGGCGTCCACGGTGGAGGAGGAGGATTAAAAGTCATGGAATGTGTGCCTTCTCTTCGAAGCAAGAGCGCAATTTCACTGACCCAGGCTTTATAATTCTCTCCTGACTCCTTTAATTTGGACTCACCAGTCAAGGGGGTGACTGTGAATACCTGCTGAGGAACAATTTGTTGCTCTGGTTGCAAATCTGGTTGTTGAACCAGGGGATGCTGGGGTTGCATCATTGGCCTTTGCGTGGCAACATCAAATTGGCTTCCTCAAATTCGCCTTTGGCTTTGCCTTTTTCCATCTAGGGAGGATTCAACGCCGCCAGGGGGTGTTGAAGACTTAACCTTTGGGGGCAAAGTTTGGGCTTCTGTAAAACTCATAGACAGATCTCTAAAAATCTGGTCCAATTGCTTCATCTTTTGCTGTAATAATTTTTCTCCACCAGCAGATGGCAGTGCAGCTTCACTTTTTGGCTGCCTCTCCTTTCTATACGTATGCGGAAGTTCAGTTGACTCAAAGGGACCACGTGACCTCGGTGACGTGTACATGTCTCTTTGTTCTAATTGACCAATGAACTCTGTGGGGTGTGTCTTAGGCTGTTGTTTTGGCGTCCTCAGACATTTTGGGAGTGGGGGAGCTTCTCCTACTTCGTCCTCAGACATTTTGGGAGTGGGGGAGCTTCTCCTACTTCGCCTTATCTCTTCAAAACACACTCTCGCCTCCCTAGCATATCTTTCGAAACGTTCTATTTGATCAAGATAGCTTTGCATTTCTTGCTCATCATCTGGGGGGATGGCGTCCTCAGACATTTTGGGAGTGGGGGAGCTTCTCCTACTTCGCCTTATCTCTTCAAAACACACTCTCGCCTCCCTAGCATATCTTTCGAAACGTTCTATTTGATCAAGATAGCTTTGCATTTCTTGCTCATCATCTGGGGGGATTTCATAAACTTTGCTTTCTGCGTGGGAGGATTTTTTCTCTGCCGGCAGTTGCCGTTTAGACTTTTGCCGTTCATTAATTGTATCTTGATAATGAGGGAGGTTTACTGACCTCAGTCCGTAGATCTTGCCTTCTGTAACTCCTTCCCCCACATCTGGCTCGGCACCTGAAGAATCTTGCTCCTCTGTGTCTGAGGGAATGGATTCTTTCGAGCGCTTTCCATGTCCGTGTTTTTTTCTTTTCTTTCTCTTCGACATTGCTAATTAGGCTTAGTCGGTTATCTTTAGATAGCATGAAGGGAAAATACAGCCATAAATTGTAACCATCTCAGCTGGTATCATCAAAACCAAACTCTGCATACCAAGTTGTCAGGGGTCAAAAAATGCCCTGATATCTGAGATCAATGGACCGTGGCTGATTCCCTTCCGCATATCTTTTGAGATATTGAGAAAAATAAAAGTCTTTAAAAGTATTCTAATTAATAAACAAACTTTAATACGAAAATAATAAAAGTAAATGAAACAGAAAATAACTAATGGTTACATTTTGATAATGAAAGCTACGTTTGCCAAGTTGGCTGCCGAACAAAGAAGAGAAGAATTTTGGAATGTGTAACGCGTGCGCAATAAATCACTTTCAGATAACATTTTGTTTTATGACCTGCGCAATAAAGCTTTCTTAGTTTAACTCTTGAATGTCAGTTTAGGCAGTTCAGGCCTAGCAAACTTTTTAACATCGTTACAAAAACCCCATTCTGGAGAATTCCATTTAGGGTTTTGGTTACCCCTCCATGAATCCACAGAGCAAAATGGACATCATCAGTGGATTCAGAACCAGTCGGTATGGTTAGGAGTGGGCAAGCTTTTTGAGCCGACATTTCCTGGAAAAATAAATGGGAAAGTCCCACTCGGGAAAACTTCTATTAGTTTTAGGGTTACCTCTCCATCAATTCGCAGAGCAAAACGGCCATTGCCAATGGATTCGGAGCTCCTCGGAATGGTGAGGGCCGGGCACACCTTTTGAGCTGGACATATGTACATTTCCCGGGAAAATCCATGAGAAAATCCCAGTGAGGAAAATTCCACTTAGGGTTAGGGTTACCTCTCCATGAATTCGCAGAACAAAACGGAAATCGCCTTTGGATTGAGAGCCTATCGGTATGGTAAGGTGGGGGCACACAATTTGAATTAGCCATTTGTACATTTCCTGGGAAAATCCATGGGAAAATCCCCCTCGGGGAAATTCCATTTAGGATTAGGATTAGCTCTCCACTTAGAGTTAGGGTTACCTCTCTATGAATTTGAAGAGCAAAACGGACATCACCATTGATTCGGAATCCGTCGGAATGGTGAGGGCGGGGCACGCCTTTTGAGGGGGCTTATGTACATTTCCTGGCAAAATACCTGGGAAAATTCCATTCTGGAAAATTCCACCTAGGGTTAGGGTTACCTCTCTATGAATTTGCAGACCTAAACCGACAGAGCCATTGGACCTTGAGCCGGTCGGTATGTTTAGGCGGGGCCATGCCTTTTGAGCCAGACTTTCGTACATTTCCTAGCAAAATACCTGGGAAAATCCCATTCGGGAAAATTCCACTTAGGGTTAGGGTTAGCTCTCCATTAATTTGCAGAGGAAAACAGACTTCGCCATTCAACTCGGAGCCGGTCTGTATGTTTAGGAGAGGCCACAACTTTTCACCCTGCCTTATGCACATTTTGTGGCAAAATACATGGAAAAATCCCATTCGGGAAAATTCCACTTAGGGTTAGGGTTAGCTCTCCATGAATTTGCAGAGCAATTCAGACATCGCCATTGGATTCAGAGCCCCTCGGAATGGTTAGTGCGAGCATGCCTTTTGAGCAGAACTTATGTACATTTCCTGGCAAAATACCTGGGAAAATCCCATTCGGGAAAATTCCACTTAGGGTTAGGGTTAGCTCTCCATGAATTTGCAGAGCAAAACAGACATAGCCATTGGACTCAGAGCCGGTGGGTATGTTTAGGAGAGGCCACGCCTTTTGAGCTGGCCTTATGTACATTTCCTGGCAAAATACATAGGAAAATCCCATTCTGGACAATTCCATTTAGGGTTAGGGTTACCACTCCATGAATTCGCAGAACAAAAAGGAAATCGCCTTTGGATTCAGAGCCTATCGGTATGGTAAGGTGGGGGCACACTATTTGAGCTAGCCATTTGTACATTTCATGGCAAAATGCATGAGAAAATTCCACTCAGTAAAATTTCACTTAGGGTTAGGGTTAGCTCTCCATGAATTTGCAGAGCAAAACAGACATCGCCATTGGATTCGGAGCCACTCGGAATGGTTAGTGCGAGCACGCCTTTTGAGCAGGCCTTATGTACATTTTGTGGCAACATACATAGAAAAATCCCATTCGGGAAAATTCCACTTAGGGTTAGGGTTAGCTCTCCATGAATTTGCAGAGCAAATCGGACATCGCCATTGGAATCGGAGCCGGTCGGTATGTTTAGGAGAGGCCACGGCTTTTGAGCCGGCCTTATGTACATTTCCTGGCAAAATACATGGGAAAATCCCATTCTGGAGAATAACATTTAGGGTTACGGTTACACCTCCATTAATCCACAGAGCAAAATGGACATCATCATTGGATTCAGAACCAATCGGTATGGTTAGGAGTGGGCAAGCCTTTTGAGCCGACATTTCCTGGAAAAATACATGGGAAAGTCCCACTCGGGAAAACTCCTATTAGGGTTAGGGTTACCTCTCCATCAATTCGCAGAGCAAAACGGCCATTGCTATTGGATTCGGAGCTCCTCGGAATGGTTAGGGCTGGGCAAACCTTTTGAGCTGGACATATGTACATTTCCTGGCAAAATCCATGGGAAAATCCCAGTCAGTAAAATTTCACTTAGGGTTAGGGTTAGCTCTACATGAATTTGCAGAGCAAAACCGACATCGCCTTTGGAATCAGAGGCTGTCGGTGTGGTAAGGAGGGGGCACAACATTTGTGCTAGCATTTTGTACATTTCCTTGCCAAATACATGGGAAAATCGACCGGCTCCGAGTCCAATGGCGATGTCCGTTTTGCTCTGCAAATTCATGTAGAGCTAACCCTAACCCTAAGTGAAATTTGACTGAGTGGAATTTTCTCATGCATTTTGCCATGATATGTACAAATGGCTAGCTCAAATAGTGTGCCCCCACCTTACCATACCAATAGGCTCTGAATCCAAAGGCGATTTCCTTTTTGTTCTGCGAATTCATGGATAGGTAACCCTAATCGTAAGTAGAATTTTCCAGAATTGGATTTTCCCATGTATTTGGCAAGGAAATGTACGTCTATCCATCTCAAAAGGTATGCCCGGCCCTAACCATTCCGAGGAGCTCCAAATCCAATGGCAATGGCCGTTTTGCTCTGCGAATTGATGGAGAGGTAACCCTAACCCTAATAGGAGTTTTCCCGAGTGGGACTTTCCCATGTATTTTTCCAGGAAATGTCGGCTCAAAAGGCTTGACCACTCCTAACCATACCGATTGGTTCTGAATCCAATGATGATGTCCATTTTGCTCTGTTGATTCATGGAGGGGTAACCCTAACCCTAAATGGAATTCTCCAGAATGGGATTTTCCTATGTATTTTGCCAGGAAATGTACATAAGGCCAGCTCAAAAGGCGTGGCCTCTCCTAAACATACCGACCGGCTCCGAGTCCAATGGCGATGTCCGTTTTGCTCTGCAAATTCATGGAGAGCTAACACTAACCCTAAGTCGAATTTTCCCGAATGGGATTTTTCCATGTATTTTGCCAGGAAATGCACATAAGGCCGGCTCAAAAGGCGTGGCCTCTCTTAAACATACCCACCGGCTCCGAGTCGAATGGCGATGTCCGTTTTGCTCTGCAAATTCATGGAGAGCTAACCCTAACCCTATGTGGAATTTTCCCGAATGGGATTTTTCCATGTATTTTGCCAGGAAATGCACATAAGGCCGGCTCAAAAGGCGTGGCCTCTCCTAAACATACCGACCGGCTCCGAGTCCAATGGCGATGTCAGTTTTGCTCTGCAAATTCATGGAGAGCTAACCCTAACCCTAACTGGAATTCTCCCGAATGGGATTTTTCTATGTATTTTGCCAGGAAATGTACATAAGGCCTGCTCAAAAGGCGTGCTCGCTCCTAACCTTTCCGAGGGGCTCCGAATCCAATGACGATGTCTGTTTTGCTATGCAAATTCATGGAGAGCAAACCCTAACCCTAAGTCGAATTTTCCACAATGGGATTTTCCCATGTATTTTCCCAGAAAATGCACGTTTGGTCGTCTCAAAAGGCGTGGCCTCTCCTAAACATACCGACCGGCTCCGATTCCAATGGCGATGTCTGTTTTGCTCTGCAAATTCATGGAGAGCTAACCCTAACCCTAAGTGAAATTTTACTGAGTGGAATTTTCTCATGCATTTTGCCATGAAATGTACAAATGGCTAGCTCAAATAGTGTGCCCACACCTTACCATACCGATAGGCTCTGAATCCAAAGGCGATTTCCTTTTTGTTCTGCGAATTCATGGAGAGGTATCCCTAACCCTAAATGGAATTCTCCAGAATGGGATTTTCCTATGTATTTTGCCAGGAAATGTACATAAGGCCGGCTCAAAAGCCGTGGCCTTTCCTTAACATACCCACCGGCTCCGAGTCCAATGGCGAGGTACGTTTTGATTTGCAAATTCATTGATAGCTAACCCTAACCCTAAGTGGAATTTTCCCGAATGGGATTTTTCCATGTATTTTGCCACAAAATGTGCATAAGGCAGGCTGAAAAGGTGTGGCCCCTCCTAAACATACCGACCGGCTCTGAGTCGAATGGCAATGTCTGTTTTGCTCTGCAAATTCATGGAAAGCTAACCCTAACCCCAAGTATTCCTGGCAAAATACATGGAAAAATCCCATTCGGGAAAATTCCACTTAGGGTTAGGGTTACCCCTCCATGAATCCACAGAGCAAAATGGACATCATCATTGGATTCAGAACTAATCGGTATGGTTAGGAGTGGGCAAGCCTTTTGAGCCGCCATTTCTTGGAAAAATACATGGGAAAGTCCCACTCAGGAAAACTCCTATTAGGGTTAGGGTTACCTCTCCATCAATTCGCAGAGGAAAACGGCCATTGCTATTGGATTCGGAGCTCCAATAGGTTGGGCCGGGCACACCCTTTGAGCTGGACATATGTACATTTCCTGGCAAAATCCATGGGAAAATCCCAGTCAGTAAAATTTCACTTAGGGTTAGGGTTACCTCTCCATGAATTCGCAGAACAAAACGGAAATCGCCTTTGGATTCAGAGCCTATCGGTATGGTAAGGTGGGGGCACACTATTTGAGCTAGCGATTTGTACATTTCCTGGCAAAATACATGGGAAAATCCCCCTCGGGGAAATTACATTTAGGATTAAGATTAGCTCTCCACTTAGAGTTAGGGTTACCTCTCTATGAATTCGAAGAGCAAAACGGACATCACCATTGGATTCTGAGTCTGTCGGAATAGTGAGGGCGGGGCACGCCTTTAGAGTGGGGCTTATGTACATTTCCTGGCAAAATGCATGAGAAAATTCCACTCAGTAAAATTCCACTTAGGGTTAGGGTTAGCTCTCCATGAATTTGCAGAGCAAAACGGACATCGCCTTTGGAAGCAGAGGCTGTCGGTGTTGTAAGGAGGGAGCACACCGTCTGTGCTAGTATTTTGTACATTTCCTTGCCAAATACATGGGAAAATCCCATTCTGGAAAATTCCACTTAGGGTTAGGGTAACCTCTCCACGAATTCGAAGAGCAAAACATACATCACCATTGTGTTCAGAGCCCCTCGGAATGATTAGGAGGGGGTAGAACTTTTGAGACGGCCTTATGTACATTTTGTGGTAAAACACATGGGAAAATCCCATTCTGGAAAATTCTACTTAGGGTTAGGGTTCGCTACAAAGATGTGGTCATGAAGTAGTCAAACTCTACTCAGAAGAAGGAAGCCATTTCAAAGTTGCCAGCTCTCCATGAATTCACAGAGCAAAATGGTTATCGCCATTGGATTCGGAGCCCCTCGGAATGGTTAGGAGCGGGGACGCCTTTTGAGCAGGCCATATGTACATTTCCTGGCAAAATACCTGGGAAAATTCTATTCGGGAAAATTCCAGTTAGGGTTAGGGTTAGCTCTCCATGAATTTCCAGAACAAAACAGACATCACCATTGGACTCGGAGCCAGTCGGCACGTTTAGGAGAGGCCACGCCTTTTGAGCCGGCCTTATGTACATTTTGTGGCAAAATACGTGGAAAAATCCCATTCGGGAAAATTCCACTTAGGGTTAGGGTTAGCTCTCCATGAATTTGCAGAGCAAAACGGCGATTGCCATTGGATTCGGAGCTCCTCGGAATGGTTAGGGCTGGGCACACCTTTTGAGCTGGACATATGTACATTTCCTGGCAAAATCCATGGGAAAATCCGAGTCAGGAAAATTCCAGTTAGGGTTAGGGTTACCTATCCATGAATTCGCAGAACAAAAAGGAAATCGCCTTTGGATTCAGAACCAATCGGTATGGTTAGGAGTGGGCAAGCCTTTTGAGCGGCCATTTCATGGAAAAATACATGGGAAAGTCCATTGTATTTGGAGCATATCGGTATGGTAAGTTCGGGCCACACTATTTGAGCTAGCAATTTGTACATATCATGGCAAAATGCATGAGAAAACTCCATGAATTTGCAGAGCAAAACCGACATCGCCTTTGGAATCAGAGGCTGTCGGTGTGGTAAGGAGGGGGCACACCATTTGTGCCAGCATTTTGTACATTTCCTTGCCAAATACATGGGAAAATCGACCGTCTCCGAGTCCAATGGCGATGTCCGTTTTGCTGTGCAAATTCATGGAGAGCTAATCCTAACCCTAAGTGGAATTTTCCCGAATGGGATTTTTCCATGTATTTTGCCAGTATTTGTACATAAGGCTGGCTCAAAAGGCGTGACCTCTCCTAAACGTACCCACTGGCTCCGAGTCCAATGGCGATGTCCGTTTTCCTCTGCAAATTCATGGAGAGCTAACCCTATCCCTAAGTGGAATTTTCCCGAATGGGATTTTTCTATGTATTTTGCCGCAAAATGTACATAAGGCTGGCTCAAAAGGCGTGACCTCTCCTAAACGTACCCACCGGCTCCGAGTCCAATGGCGATGTCCGTTTTCCTCTGCAAATTCATGGAGAGCTAACCCTATCCCTAAGTGGAATTTTCCCGAATGGGATTTTTCTATGTATTTTGCCACAAAATGTACGTAAGGCAGGCTGAAAAGGTGTGGCCCCCTCCTAAACATACCGACCGGCTCCGAGTCCAATGGCGATGTCTGTTTTCCTCTGCAAATTCATGGAGAGCTAACCCTAACCGTAAGTGGAATTTTCCTGAATGGGATTTTCCCAGGTATTTTGCCAGGAAATGTACATAAGGCCGTCTCAAAAGGCGTGCTCGCTCCTAACCATTCCGAGGGGCTCCGAAAACAATGGCGATAACCATTTTGCTCTGTGAATTCATGGATTGCTGGCAACTTTGAAATGGCTGCCTTCTTCTGAGAAGAGTTTGACTACTTCATGACCACATCTTTGTAGCGAACCCTAACCGTAAGTGGAATTTTCCAGAAAGGGATTTTCCGATGTATTTTGCCAGGAAATGTACGAAAGTCTGGCTCAAAAGGCATGGCCCCGCCTAAACATACCGATCGGCTCAAGGTCCAACGGCTCTGTCGGTTTAGCTTTGCAAAATCATAGAGAGCTAACCCTAACCCTAGGTGGAATTTTCCAGAATGGAATTTTCCCAGGTATTTTGCCAGGAAATGTAAATAAGCCCCTCTCAAAAGGCGTGCCCCGCCCTCACCATTCCGAGGGACTCCGAATCAATGGTGATATCCGTTTTGCTCTTCGAATTCATAGAGAGGTAACCATAACTCTAAGTGGAGAGCTAATGTTAATCCTAAATGGAATTTCCCCGAGTGGGACTTTCCCATGGATTTTCCCAGGAAATGGCGGCTCAAAAGGCTTGCCCACTCCTAACCATACCGATTGGTTCTGAATCCAATGATGATGTCCATTTTGCTCTGTGGATTTATGGAGGGGTAACCCTAACCCTAAATGGAATTCTCCACAATGGGATTTTCCCATGTATTTTGCCAGGAAATGTACATAAGGCCGGCTCAAAAGGCGTGGCCTCTCCTAAACATACCGACCGGCTCCGAGTCCAATGGCGATATCCGTTGTGCTCTGCAAATTCATGTAGAGCTAACCCTAACCCTAACTGGAATTCTCCCGAATGGGATTTTTCCATGTATTTTGCCAGGAAATGTACATAAGGCCGGCTCAAAAGGCGTGGCCTCTCCTAAAAATACCGCCCGGCTCCGAGTGCAATGGCGATGTCTGTTTTGCTCTGCAAATTCATGGAGAGCTAACCCTAACCCTAAGTGGAATTTTCCCGAATGGGATTTTCTCAGGTATTTTGCCAGGAAATGTACATAAGGCCTGCTCAAAAGGCGTGCTCGCTCCTAACCATTCTGAGGGGCTCCGAATCCAATGACGATGTCTGTTTTGCTATGCAAATTCATGGAGAGCTAACCCTAACTCTAAGTGGAGAGCTAATCTTAATCCTAAATGGAATTTCCCCGAGTGGGATTTTCTCATGCATTTTGCCATGAAATGTACAAATGGCTAGCTCAAATTGTGTGCCTCCACCTTACCATACCGATAGGCTCTGAATCCAAAGGTGATTTCCGTTTTGTTCTGCGAATTCATGGAGAGGTAAACCTAACCCTAAGTGGAATTTTCCTGACTGGGATTTTCCCATGGATTTTGCCAGGAAATGTACATATGTCCAGCTCAAAAGGTGTGCCCGGCCCTGACCATTCCGAGGAGCTTCGAATCCATTGGCAATGGCCGTTTTGCTCTGCGAATTGATGGAGAGGTAACCCTAACCCTAATAGGAGTTTTCCCGAGTGGGACTTTCCCATGTATTTTGCCAGGAAATGTCGGCTCAAAAGGCTTGCCCACTCCTAACCATACCGATTGGTTCTGAATCCAATGATGATGTCCATGTTGCTCTGTGGATTCATGGAGGGGTAACCCTAACCCTAAATGGAATTCTCCACAATGGGATTTTCCCATGTATTTTGCCAGGAAATGTACATAAGTCCGGCTCAAAAGGTGTGGCCTCTCCTAAACATACCGACCGGCTCCAAGTCCAATGGCGATGTCCATTTTGCTCTGCAAATTCATGGAGAGCTAACCCTAACCCTAAGTGGAATTTTCCCGAATGGGATTTTTTCATGTATTTTGCCACAAAATGTACATGGCAGGCTGAAAATGTGTGGCCCCTCCTAAACATACCGACCGGCTCCGAGTCCAATGGCGATGTCTGTTTTCCTCTGCAAATTCATGGAGAGCTAACCCTAACCGTAAGTGGAATTTTCCTGAATGGGATTTTCCCAGGTATTTTGCCAGGAAATGTACATAAGGCCGTCTCAAAAGGCGTGCTCGCTCCTAACCATTCCGAGGGGCTCCGAAAACAATGGCGATAACCATTTTGCTCTGTGAATTCATGGATTGCTGGCAACTTTGAAATGGCTGCCTTCTTCTGAGAAGAGTTTGACTACTTCATGACCACATCTTTGTAGCGAACCCTAACCGTAAGTGGAATTTTCCAGAAAGGGATTTTCCGATGTATTTTGCCAGGAAATGTACGAAAGTCTGGCTCAAAAGGCATGGCCCCGCCTAAACATACCGATCGGCTCAAGGTCCAACGGCTCTGTCGGTTTAGCTTTGCAAAATCATAGAGAGCTAACCCTAACCCTAGGTGGAATTTTCCAGAATGGAATTTTCCCAGGTATTTTGCCAGGAAATGTAAATAAGCCCCTCTCAAAAGGCGTGCCCCGCCCTCACCATTCCGAGGGACTCCGAATCAATGGTGATATCCGTTTTGCTCTTCGAATTCATAGAGAGGTAACCATAACTCTAAGTGGAGAGCTAATGTTAATCCTAAATGGAATTTCCCCGAGTGGGACTTTCCCATGGATTTTCCCAGGAAATGGCGGCTCAAAAGGCTTGCCCACTCCTAACCATACCGATTGGTTCTGAATCCAATGATGATGTCCATTTTGCTCTGTGGATTTATGGAGGGGTAACCCTAACCCTAAATGGAATTCTCCACAATGGGATTTTCCCATGTATTTTGCCAGGAAATGTACATAAGGCCGGCTCAAAAGGCGTGGCCTCTCCTAAACATACCGACCAGCTCCGAGTCCAATGGCGATATCCGTTGTGCTCTGCAAATTCATGTAGAGCTAACCCTAACCCTAACTGGAATTCTCCCGAATGGGATTTTTCCATGTATTTTGCCAGGAAATGTACATAAGGCCGGCTCAAAAGGCGTGGCCTCTCCTAAAAATACCGCCCGGCTCCGAGTGCAATGGCGATGTCTGTTTTGCTCTGCAAATTCATGGAGAGCTAACCCTAACCCTAAGTGGAATTTTCCCGAATGGGATTTTCTCAGGTATTTTGCCAGGAAATGTACATAAGGCCTGCTCAAAAGGCGTGCTCGCTCCTAACCATTCTGAGGGGCTCCGAATCCAATGACGATGTCTGTTTTGCTATGCAAATTCATGGAGAGCTAACCCTAACTCTAAGTGGAGAGCTAATCTTAATCCTAAATGGAATTTCCCCGAGTGGGATTTTCTCATGCATTTTGCCATGAAATGTACAAATGGCTAGCTCAAATTGTGTGCCTCCACCTTACCATACCGATAGGCTCTGAATCCAAAGGTGATTTCCGTTTTGTTCTGCGAATTCATGGAGAGGTAAACCTAACCCTAAGTGGAATTTTCCTGACTGGGATTTTCCCATGGATTTTGCCAGGAAATGTACATATGTCCAGCTCAAAAGGTGTGCCCGGCCCTGACCATTCCGAGGAGCTTCGAATCCATTGGCAATGGCCGTTTTGCTCTGCGAATTGATGGAGAGGTAACCCTAACCCTAATAGGAGTTTTCCCGAGTGGGACTTTCCCATGTATTTTGCCAGGAAATGTCGGCTCAAAAGGCTTGCCCACTCCTAACCATACCGATTGGTTCTGAATCCAATGATGATGTCCATGTTGCTCTGTGGATTCATGGAGGGGTAACCCTAACCCTAAATGGAATTCTCCACAATGGGATTTTCCCATGTATTTTGCCAGGAAATGTACATAAGGCCGGCTCAAAAGGTGTGGCCTCTCCCAAACATACCGACCGGCTCCAAGTCCAATGGCGATGTCCATTTTGCTCTGCAAATTCATGGAGAGCTAACCCTAACCCTAAGTGGAATTTTCCCGAATGGGATTTTTTCATGTATTTTGCCACAAAATGTACATGGCAGGCTGAAAATGTGTGGCCCCTCCTAAACATACCGACCGGCTCCGAGTCCAATGGCGATGTCTGTTTTCCTCTGCAAATTCATGGAGAGCTAACCCTAACCGTAAGTGGAATTTTCCTGAATGGGATTTTCCCAGGTATTTTGCCAGGAAATGTACATAAGGCCGTCTCAAAAGGCGTGCTCGCTCCTAACCATTCCGAGGGGCTCCGAAAACAATGGCGATAACCATTTTGCTCTGTGAATTCATGGATTGCTGGCAACTTTGAAATGGCTGCCTTCTTCTGAGAAGAGTTTGACTACTTCATGACCACATCTTTGTAGCGAACCCTAACCGTAAGTGGAATTTTCCAGAAAGGGATTTTCCGATGTATTTTGCCAGGAAATGTACGAAAGTCTGGCTCAAAAGGCATGGCCCCGCCTAAACATACCGATCGGCTCAAGGTCCAACGGCTCTGTCGGTTTAGCTTTGCAAAATCATAGAGAGCTAACCCTAACCCTAGGTGGAATTTTCCAGAATGGAATTTTCCCAGGTATTTTGCCAGGAAATGTAAATAAGCCCCTCTCAAAAGGCGTGCCCCGCCCTCACCATTCCGAGGGACTCCGAATCAATGGTGATATCCGTTTTGCTCTTCGAATTCATAGAGAGGTAACCATAACTCTAAGTGGAGAGCTAATGTTAATCCTAAATGGAATTTCCCCGAGTGGGACTTTCCCATGGATTTTCCCAGGAAATGGCGGCTCAAAAGGCTTGCCCACTCCTAACCATACCGATTGGTTCTGAATCCAATGATGATGTCCATTTTGCTCTGTGGATTTATGGAGGGGTAACCCTAACCCTAAATGGAATTCTCCACAATGGGATTTTCCCATGTATTTTGCCAGGAAATGTACATAAGGCCGGCTCAAAAGGCGTGGCCTCTCCTAAACATACCGACCGGCTCCGAGTCCAATGGCGATATCCGTTGTGCTCTGCAAATTCATGTAGAGCTAACCCTAACCCTAACTGGAATTCTCCCGAATGGGATTTTTCCATGTATTTTGCCAGGAAATGTACATAAGGCCGGCTCAAAAGGCGTGGCCTCTCCTAAAAATACCGCCCGGCTCCGAGTGCAATGGCGATGTCTGTTTTGCTCTGCAAATTCATGGAGAGCTAACCCTAACCCTAAGTGGAATTTTCCCGAATGGGATTTTCTCAGGTATTTTGCCAGGAAATGTACATAAGGCCTGCTCAAAAGGCGTGCTCGCTCCTAACCATTCCGAGGGGCTCCGAATCCAATGACGATGTCTGTTTTGCTATGCAAATTCATGGAGAGCTATCCCTAACTCTAAGTGGAGAGCTAATCTTAATCCTAAATGGAATTTCCCCGAGTGGGATTTTCTCATGCATTTTGCCATGAAATGTACAAATGGCTAGCTCAAATTGTGTGCCTCCACCTTACCATACCGATAGGCTCTGAATCCAAAGGTGATTTCCGTTTTGTTCTGCGAATTCATGGAGAGGTAAACCTAACCCTAAGTGGAATTTTCCTGACTGGGATTTTCCCATGGATTTTGCCAGGAAATGTACATATGTCCAGCTCAAAAGGTGTGCCCGGCCCTGACCATTCCGAGGAGCTTCGAATCCATTGGCAATGGCCGTTTTGCTCTGCGAATTGATGGAGAGGTAACCCTAACCCTAATAGGAGTTTTCCCGAGTGGGACTTTCCCATGTATTTTGCCAGGAAATGTCGGCTCAAAAGGCTTGCCCACTCCTAACCATACCGATTGGTTCTGAATCCAATGATGATGTCCATGTTGCTCTGTGGATTCATGGAGGGGTAACCCTAACCCAAAATGGAATTCTCCAGAATGGGATTTTCCCATGTATTTTGCCAGGAAATGTACATAAGCCCCGCTCAAAAGGCGTGCCCCGCCCTCACCATTCCGACGGACTCCGAATCCAATGGTGATGTCCGTTTTGCTCTTCGAATTCATAGAGAGGTAACCCTAACTCTAAGTGGAGAGCTAATCTTAATCCTAAATGGAATTTCCCCGAGTGGGATTTTCCCATGTATTTTGCCAGGAAATGTACATATGGCTAGCTCAAATAGTGTGCCCACACCTTACCATACCGATAGGCTCTGAATCCAAAGGCGATTTCCGTTTTGCTCTGCAAATTCATGGAGAGCTAACCCTAACCCTAACTGGAATTTTCCTGAGTGGGATTTTCTCATGCATTTTGCCATGAAATGTACATATGGCTAGCTCAAATAGTGTGCCCCCACCTTACCATACCGATAGGCTCTGAATCCAAAGGCGATTTCCGTTTTGCTCTGCAAATTCATGGAGAGCTAACCCTAACCCTAACTGGAATTTTCCTGAGTGGGATTTTCTCATGTATTTTGCCAGGAAATGTACATATGGCTAGCTCAAATAGTGTGCCCCCACCTTACCATACCGATAGGCTCTGAATCCAAAGGCGATTTCCGTTTTGTTTTGCGAATTCATGGAGAGGTAACCCTAACCCTAAGTGGAATTTTCCTGACTAGGATTTTCTCATGGATTTTGCCAGGAAATGTACATATGTCCAGCTCAAAAGGTGTGCCCGGCCCTGACCATTCCGAGGAGCTTCGAATCCATTGGCAATGGCCGTTTTGCTCTGCGAATTGATGGAGAGGTAACCCTAACCCTAATAGGAGTTTTCCCGAGTGGGACTTTCCCATGTATTTTTCCAGGAAATGTCGGCTCAAAAGGCTTGCCCACTCCTAACCATACCGATTGGTTCTGAATCCAATGATGATGTCCATGTTGCTCTGTGGATTCATGGAGGGGTAACCCTAACCCTAAATGGAATTCTCCACAATGGGATTTTCCCATGTATTTTGCCAGGAAATGTACATAAGGCCGGCTCAAAAGGCGTGGCCTCTCCTAAACATACCGACCGGCTCCAAGTCCAATGGCGATGTCCGTTTTGCTCTGCAAATTCATGGAGAGCTAACCCTAACCCTAAGTGGAATTTTCCCGAATGGGATTTTTTCATGTATTTTGCCACAAAATGTACATGGCAGGCTGAAAATGTGTGGCCCCTCCTAAACATACCGACCGGCTCCGAATCCAATGGCGATGTCTGTTTTGCTCTGCAAATTCACGGACAGCTAACCTTAACCCTAACTGGAATTTTCCCGAATGGGATTTTCCCATGTATTTGGCAAGGAAATGTACATAAGGCCTGCTCAAAAGGCGTGCTCGCTCCTAACCATTCCGAGGGGCTCCGAATCCAATGGCGATAACCATTTTGCTCTGTGAATTCATGGAGAGCTGGCAACTTTGAAATGGCTGCTTTCTTCTGAGTAGAGTTTGACTACTTCATGACCACATCTTTGTAGCGAACCCTAACCCTAAGTGGAATTTTCCAGAATGGGATTTTCGCATGTGTTTTGCCACAAAATGTACATAAGGCCGTCTCAAAAGGTCTGCCCCCTCCTAATCATTCCGAGGGGCTCTGAACACAATGGCGATGTTTGTTTTGCTCTTCGAATTCGTGGAGAGGTAACCCTAACCCGAAGTGGAATTTTCCAGAATGGAATTTTCCCAGGTATTTTCCCAGGAAATGTACATAAGCCCCGCTCAAAAGGCGTGCCCCGCCCTCACCATTTCGACGGACTCCGAATCCAATGGTGATGTCCGTTTTGCTCTTCGAATTCATAGAGAGGTAACCCTAACTCTAAGTGGAGAGCTAATCTTAATCCTAAATGGAATTTCCCCGAGTGGGATTTTCCCATGTATTTTGCCAGGAAATGTACATATGGCTAGCTCAAATAGTGTGCCCACACCTTACCATACCGATAGGCTCTGAATCCAAAGGCGATTTCCGTTTTGCTCTGCAAATTCATGGAGAGCTAACCCTAACCCTAACTGGAATTTTCCTGAGTGGGATTTTCTCATGCATTTTGCCATGAAATGTACAAATGGCTAGCTCAAATAGTGTGCCCCCACCTTACCATACCGATAGGCTCTGAATCCAAAGGCGATTTCCGTTTTGTTCTGCGAATTCATGGAGAGGTAAACCTAACCCTAAGTGGAATTTTCCTGACTGGGATTTTCCCATGGATTTTGCCAGGAAATGTACATATGTCCAGCTCAAAAGGTGTGCCCGGCCCTGACCATTCCGAGGAGCTTCGAATCCATTGGCAATGGCCGTTTTGCTCTGCGAATTGATGGAGAGGTAACCCTAACCCTAATAGGAGTTTTCCCGAGTGGGACTTTCCCATGTATTTTGCCAGGAAATGTCGGCTCAAAAGGCTTGCCCACTCCTAACCATACCGATTGGTTCTGAATCCAATGATGATGTCCATGTTGCTCTGTGGATTCATGGAGGGGTAACCCTAACCCTAAATGGAATTCTCCACAATGGGATTTTCCCATGTATTTTGCCAGGAAATGTACATAAGGCCGGCTCAAAAGGTGTGGCCTCTCCTAAACATACCGACCGGCTCCAAGTCCAATGGCGATGTCCATTTTGCTCTGCAAATTCATGGAGAGCTAACCCTAACCCTAAGTGGAATTTTCCCGAATGGGATTTTTTCATGTATTTTGCCACAAAATGTACATGGCAGGCTGAAAATGTGTGGCCCCTCCTAAACATACCGACCGGCTCCGAGTCCAATGGCGATGTCTGTTTTCCTCTGCAAATTCATGGAGAGCTAACCCTAACCGTAAGTGGAATTTTCCTGAATGGGATTTTCCCAGGTATTTTGCCAGGAAATGTACATAAGGCCGTCTCAAAAGGCGTGCTCGCTCCTAACCATTCCGAGGGGCTCCGAAAACAATGGCGATAACCATTTTGCTCTGTGAATTCATGGATTGCTGGCAACTTTGAAATGGCTGCCTTCTTCTGAGAAGAGTTTGACTACTTCATGACCACATCTTTGTAGCGAACCCTAACCGTAAGTGGAATTTTCCAGAAAGGGATTTTCCGATGTATTTTGCCAGGAAATGTACGAAAGTCTGGCTCAAAAGGCATGGCCCCGCCTAAACATACCGATCGGCTCAAGGTCCAACGGCTCTGTCGGTTTAGCTTTGCAAAATCATAGAGAGCTAACCCTAACCCTAGGTGGAATTTTCCAGAATGGAATTTCCCAGGTATTTTGCCAGGAAATGTAAATAAGCCCCTCTCAAAAGGCGTGCCCCGCCCTCACCATTCCGAGGGACTCCGAATCAATGGTGATATCCGTTTTGCTCTTCGAATTCATAGAGAGGTAACCATAACTCTAAGTGGAGAGCTAATGTTAATCCTAAATGGAATTTCCCCGAGTGGGACTTTCCCATGGATTTTCCCAGGAAATGGCGGCTCAAAAGGCTTGCCCACTCCTAACCATACCGATTGGTTCTGAATCCAATGATGATGTCCATTTTGCTCTGTGGATTTATGGAGGGGTAACCCTAACCCTAAATGGAATTCTCCACAATGGGATTTTCCCATGTATTTTGCCAGGAAATGTACATAAGGCCGGCTCAAAAGGCGTGGCCTCTCCTAAACATACCGAGCGGCTCCGAGTCCAATGGCGATATCCGTTGTGCTCTGCAAATTCATGTAGAGCTAACCCTAACCCTAACTGGAATTCTCCCGAATGGGATTTTTCCATGTATTTTGCCAGGAAATGTACATAAGGCCGGCTCAAAAGGCGTGGCCTCTCCTAAAAATACCGCCCGGCTCCGAGTGCAATGGCGATGTCTGTTTTGCTCTGCAAATTCATGGAGAGCTAACCCTAACCCTAAGTGGAATTTTCCCGAATGGGATTTTCTCAGGTATTTTGCCAGGAAATGTACATAAGGCCTGCTCAAAAGGCGTGCTCGCTCCTAACCATTCTGAGGGGCTCCGAATCCAATGACGATGTCTGTTTTGCTATGCAAATTCATGGAGAGCTAACCCTAACTCTAAGTGGAGAGCTAATCTTAATCCTAAATGGAATTTCCCCGAGTGGGATTTTCTCATGCATTTTGCCATGAAATGTACAAATGGCTAGCTCAAATTGTGTGCCTCCACCTTACCATACCGATAGGCTCTGAATCCAAAGGTGATTTCCGTTTTGTTCTGCGAATTCATGGAGAGGTAAACCTAACCCTAAGTGGAATTTTCCTGACTGGGATTTTTCCATGTATTTTGCCAGGAAATGTACATAAGGCAGGCTGAAAAGGCGTGGCCTCTCCTAAACAGACCGACCGGCTCCGAGTCCAATGGCGATGTCCGTTTTGCTCTGCAAATTCATGGAGAGCTAACCCTAACCCTAAGTGGAATTTTCCCGAATGGGATTTTTCCATGTATTTTGCCACAAAATGTAAATAAGGCAGGCTGAAAAGGAGTGGCCCCTCCTAAACATACCGAACGGCTCCGAGTCCAATGGCGATGTCCATTTTGCTCTGTGGATTCATGGACGGGTAACCCTAACCCTAAGTGGAATTTTCCCGAATGGGATTTTCCCATGTATTTTGCCAGGAAATGTACATAAGGGCGGCTCAAAAGGCGTGGCCTCTTCTAAACATACTGACCGGCTGCGAGTCCAATGGCAATGTCCGTTTTGCTCTGCAAATTCATGGACCGCTAACCCTAACCCCAAGTGGAATTTTCCCGAGTGGGATTTTCCCATGTATTTGGCAAGGAAATGTACAAAAGGCTAGCACAAACGGTGTGCTCGCTCCTAACCATTCCGAGGGGCTCCGAATCCAATGGCGATAACCATTTTGCTCTGTGAATTCATGTAGAGCTGGCAACTTTGAAATGGCTCCCTTCTTCTGAGTAGAGTTTGTAAGTAAGCCCCACTCAAAAGACGTGCTCCGCCCTCACCATTCCGACGGACTCCGAGTCCAATGGTGATGTCCGTTTTGCTCTTCGAATTCATAGAGAGGTAACCCTAACTCTAAGTGGAGAGCTAATCTTAATCCTAAATGGAATTTCCCCAAGTGGGATTTTCCCATGTATTTAGCCATGAAATGTACAAATGGCTTGCTCAAATAGTGTGCCCCCACCTTACCATACTGATAGGCTCTGAATCCAAAGGCGATGTCCGTTTTGCTCTGCAAATTCATGGAGAGCTAATCTTAATCCTAAATGGAATTTCCCCGAGTGGGATTTTTCCATGTATTTTGCCACAAAATGTACATGACAGGCTGAAAAGGTGTGGCCCCTCCTAAACATACCGACCGGTTCCGAGTCCAATGGCGATGTCTGTTTTGCTATGCAAATTCATGGACAGCTAACCCTAACCCTAAGTGGAATTTTCCAGAATGGGATTTTCCCAGGTATTTTGCCAGGAAATGTACATAAGGCCTGCTCAAAACGCGTGCTCGCTCCTAACAATTCCGAGGGGCTCCGAATCCAATGGCAATAACCATTTTGCTCTTCAAATTCATTGAGAGCTAACTCTAAGTGGAATTTTCCAGAAATAGATTTTTTCATGTATTTTGCCACAAAATGTGCATAAGCCCCGCTCAAGAGGCATAACCCTTCCTAACCATAGCGACAGGCTCTGAATCCAATGGTGATTTCTGTTTTGCTCTGCGAATTCATGGAGAGGTAACCCTAACCCTAAGCGGAATTTTCCAGAATGGGATTTTCCCATGTATTTTGCCAGGAAAGGTACATAACGCCTGCTGAAAAGGCGTGCTCGCTCCTAACCATTCCAATGGGCTCCGAATCCAATGGCGATGTCTGTTTTGCTCTCCGAATTAAGGGAGAGGTAACCCTAACCTTAAGTGTAGTTTTCCAGAGTCGAATATTCCCATGCATTTCACCAGGAGATGTACATAAGGCTAGCTCAAAAGGATTCCCCCTCCCCCAACCATACCGACGGGCTCCGAATTTTAGCCCCCTCAGAGAGGGCCCGCAACCTGGGAGCCCTCCTGGATGTGCGGCTTAGTTTAGAAGAACACCTGAAGGCCATGACCAGGGAGGCCTTTTTCCAGGTTCGCCTGGTACGTTAGTTGCACCTCTTCCTGGATCGGGATGCTCTGTGCACAGTCACTCATGCCCTCGTCCTTTCTCACCTGGACTACTGCAACGCTCTCTACATGGGGCTGCCCTTGAAGAGCACCCGGAGGCTTCAGCTGGTCCAGAATGTGGCCACGCGGGTTATCATGGGGATACCTAGGTACTCCAATGTTACACCTCTTTTAGGCGGCCTGCACTGGTTGCCGGTTGTTTTCTGGGTGCGATTCAAGGTATTAATTATGACCTTTAAAGCACTCCATGGCTTAGGCCCAGGGTACTTGCGAGACCACCTACTGCCACCAGTAGTCTCCCACCGTCCAGTACGATCCCACAGAGTTGGCCTCCTCAGGGTGCCTTCGGCCAAACAGTGTCGGCTGGTGACCCCCAGGGGGGGAGCCTTCTCTGTGGGAGTGCCTTCCCTCTGGAATGAGCTGCCCCCGGATCTTTGCATAATCCCTGACCTACGGTCCTTCTGACACGCCCTAAAAAGTTGGCTTTTCCAGCAAGCCAGCCTGGCCTCTTAATTTTATTTAATTTTTAAAATGTTATTGTCCTATTAATTGGGTTTGTTTTTTGGGATATGTATCTAATTTCCTTTTAACTTTTGTGATGTGTGTTTTTAATGTTGTACGCCGCCCTGAGTCCCTTGGGAGAAGGGCGGCATATAAATCCAATAAAACAAATAAACAAAAGGCATGCCTCCTCCTAACTATTCCAAGGGGCTCCGAATCCAATGGCCATATCCATTTTGCTCTGTGAATTCATGGAGAGCTAACCCTAAATGGAATTTTTCAGAATGTTTGTTTGTTTTGTTTTGTTTGTTTCATAGAGGAGAGTGTGGCATCAACCAAACGGGATGACATCATGGGGAGATGAAACGAGGAGACGACATGTCCACTGGGGGGGGCAGCCAACAGTGTTCAAGGGAGTAGCGGGAAGCTTGTGTCCATCATAGAAATGGTCGATGTTAAGGATAGTATGTAAGAGTAATGGCCAGCTGTCTAAATCGCAGCAGACGATAGATTGCGAGGTGGTGAAGCAGCCAGGGATGGTGGCGGTGAGGACAGCGGTGGCAGCGGTGGCTGCTCCAACTCCAATGACTCCAACAGCCAAGTTCCATCCACGCCAGCCACACTCATATCCGTTGCCAGGGCCGCACTCCATTGACCCAGTCCATAGTGTCACAGGAGGAGGGGCCAAATGGCCAAATGGCACAGTACAGTGGCCCAGGCAATGGCGGTGATACCGGAGGGGGCCACAATGAAGGACCCCCCACTCCAACCGCACCCATGCCAACTACCGAAGCCATCTTTCGCTGGCATCAATATCCATGCCAGCTGCCTCAGCCACTCCCTGCTGATCCAATCTATCATGTCCATAAGCAAGGGGGGGTGAGCAACCAGGATAACACCACAGCATGGGGAGCGGCAGCTGCAGAGACCCCAGGCCGGGCGTCTTGCCACCGCTGCCACCGACCACTCCCACGCGGGCTGCAGAGACCCCAGGCCGGGCGTCCCACCGCAGCCGCTGACCATACCCACACAAGCAGTCACTGATGCTCTCCATTCCCCTTTCACCGCCAACCGCCCCATTTCACTCACAATGTTCTGGCTACAAGGCAGGACATCGCAGCTCAAGGGTATCCCTGAGGTCCCAGAAAGTTCTCATAACTGGACCTGGAACCAACGATGGGATAGGGTACCCCTTGCAAGCCCCAAGAAGGACAATCATCTCCCCGAAGCTCTCCTCAAATGCGACCATTTTGGGCATGCGCAGGAAAGAAATTTAGGAAAATTCCCATGTATTTTGCAAGGAAATGTACATAAGGCAGGCACAAAAGGGCATGCCCCCTCCTAACTATTCTGGGGGGCTCCGAATCCAATGGCGATATCCATTTTGCTCTGTGAATTCATGGAGAGCTAGCAACTTTGAAATGGCTGCCTTCTTTTGAGTAAAGTTTGACTACTTCATGATGATATTTTTGTAGCTAACCCTAACCCTAAGTGGAATTTTCCAGAATGGTCTTTTCCCATGTATTTTTCCACAAAATGTACATAAGGCTGGCTTCAACGGTATGCTGCCTCCTTACCATACCGGCAGGCTCTGAATCCAATGGCGATGTCCTTTTTGCTCTGTGAATTAATGGATCGCTAATCCTAACCTTAAGTGGAATTTTCCCAAATGAGATTTTCCCTTGTATTTTGCCAGGAAGTGTACAAAGGTCCAACTCGAAAGGCTCCCCCCCCCCAACCATACCGACGGGCTCTGAATCCAATTCACTATGGATATAGAAGTTAACAACCAACTTCCCTTTCTGGATGTCCTAATCTGCAAAAAAAAAAACCAATGGCTCCCTAGGACACACCATCTATCAGAATAAAATGCACACCAACCGCTACCTAAATGCACAATCCCATCACCACCCTGCACAGATCAACTCTGTAGGCAAGACCCTCATCTCCAGAACCAAACCACCTAGCCAACAAAGACCACCTGAAAACTGAATTACACACTCTCACAAACGTATTAATCTCCAACGGATTCCAAAGAAAAACAATAGCAACTAATCCAAAGGGAGACTCCCCTCAAAAACCAAGACACTGAACAGGACAACAGCATCACCCTCCTCCCATACATCAAAGGCACCACAGATAAAATCAGCAAAATTCTCCACAAACACAATATCAAGTCCAGCTAGAAAACCAAGGTGTCTACAAAATACCATGAAAAATCTGCCCTGCAACATACATAGGACAAACAAATAGGAGAATAAATGCATGCATCACAGAACACAAGAACGCAGTAAGAAAAAAAGAAAAAACTTCCTCCCTTTTCCAGCACCTTAAAGCTACAGGACATGAAATCAATTTTGAAAAAAACAGGTTAATCTCCAAAACAGAACACTTCAACAAGAGAATAATTATGGAAGCTATTGAAATAGAGAAACACCCCCACAACATGAATAAATGTGACGATACCTCCTGCCTACCAAACATCTGGAAACCAGCCCTAGTCAACAAACGAACCCCACCCACCACCCAGGCCGTTACAATAGAAAACAACAATGCACACACAGCCAGCACCAATCAGCACCAATCTACCAATCATGATACAACCACACAACCAATCATTCCACTTACTGAAACAAAGTCAGCACTCCATACCCCCCCCCACAAAGATTTATAGAAAGACGGCAGCTCCGATCACACTTTAAGCCAAAAACACCAGCCTGAAGATGGCGAGTGAGACCTCGCTGAAACGTTGCCAAGACAATCTCAATCTTACACGGGAAAAGACCCGAATACAACAAAACCAGCATATATATATATATATATATATATATATATATATATATATATATATATGTATGTATGTATGTATGTATGTATGTATGTATGTATGTATGTATGTATGTATGTATGTATGTATGTATGTATGTATGTATGTATATGTGTGTGTGTATATATATATATATATATATATGTTGTATTGATAAATAAATAAAGGGAGACTAGTATAGATCTATTTCGAGCTAATTAGCTCTCATCAGCTAGCCATACCCTTACTGGGATTTGAACCTGGGCTGTATTATGTCTTAGGCAGGAGTCTTAGCCACTAAGCCACAGGCCCACCTCCTTATCAGTTGAGCCAGGGAAATAGGTATGTATTTGTGTTACAACCCCTGGTATGCCTAAATATGGGAGGAAGGTCACTACTCCCTCTTTCTGTCCTTCGGCTCATCACAGAAGACCATGCAGGCAGAAAACCATATTTTTTATTTTTAATGTTGCCTTTTTATATTTGTGTTGTATTTGTACTGATAAATAAATAAAGGGAGACTAGTATAGATCTATTTCGAGCTAATTAGCTCTCATCAGCTAGCCATACCCTTACTGGGATTTGAACCTGGGCTGTATTATCTCTTAGGCAGGAGTCTTAGTCACTCAGCCACAGGCTCGCCTCCTTATCAGTTGAGCCAGGGAAATAGGTATGTATTTGTGTTACAACCCCTGGTATGCCTAATGTGTGTGTATGTGTATGTATGTATGTATGTATGTATGTATGTATGTATGTATGCATGTATGTTTTCGTAGATTTTCACGGGTGTAGATATGCTGGTTTTGTTGTATTCGGGTCTTTTCCCATGTAAGATTTAGGGGGGTTGTATTTGTTCTGGATAGCTGTCAAGCCTTCTTTTATAGGCACTTGGGTGAAGAGGGACATGACATCGAAACTCACGAGTAGGTCGCTGGGTTGTAGATTTTGTTTCTTTATTGTTTCTATGAAGTGGAGTGAGTTTTGTATGTGTGAGGTGATGGATTCTGCATAGGGTTGGAGTCTGACTACCAAGCCAAACTATCCAACCTACTCCAAGACCCTGCTTACAAACCTATAAACACAGACCCCACCACCTATCTGGAAAAAAACACCAAATCCAAAATAAAAGCCTCTCCCATCAGTGAAGAGATCCAGCAAAGAATCATCCCCAGAGAGAAATCTTCCAGATGCCCCAAACTCTATGGCCTCCCCAAGATACACAAAGAAGGAACACCACTCAGACCCATAGTCAGCTTCATAAGCTCACCTCTACAGAATCTTGCCAAATTCCTGGCCAAACAACTACAACTCTACGCAGAATCCATCACCTCACAGATTCAAAACTCACTCTTGCTGGCTGGAGATCAGAACAGATCAAGATCTGATCAAGATCAAGAACGATCAAGAGCATTCGACAGTGCAGCAAGTTGTTACATGACCACTTTCACTCCCTTTTAAATCTATGACACAATAAAGATGATTCTTGATAGTGCTAAACTTCAGACATGTTCCACAGACCATTCTTTCTTTCTGTAAACACAACCAAGTGCCGTAAGTCTGGGCCATCAGTTGCCACCTTGTTACTCCAGAAGATCAAAGGATGAATGCTTAGGCCTTTGTATCTGATTGACCCCCTCCTCTTTGTTGCACATCCAAGAGCCAGGCTGTGAAGCTAACCCAAAGACCAACGCTTTCAATATCTAGAATAGCAAGAGTATCCTGTTCAGTGACTGCCATTACTCTTCCCCAGTAGCACTTTCATGATGGTTGAATAATTTATATTAGACCCAAAGAAGGGGGAGGAACAACGTTTTCTTGCAAAGTTGATGGATGAATTAAATACCTATTTCCTTTCTCCGAGATCCAAGTACTTCTTTCATGATTCTACACAGCAAAAAACCAAAAAGGTTAGGCTAATTGAAGCATTTTAAAACTGGCCAAATCTTGTCACCAAGTCAAGCCAAGTTTAATATTCTGCTGAAGACTTTGCATCTCTGTTCCATCCTCTTTCCGCCTCTTTTCCACTGTGGAGCCAAAACCTAAACATTTATACAAGTGTGGGTTTCTCTCTCAACCTTGACCATTGCTATTCAATTGGAAGCTTTGTTGCCATTTTAACTCTTCTGACTTTCTTAGGTGCTGCTGCCTAAAACTGTGTGGGGTTAGCGCATTCCATCCAAAAAGTTGCTGGAGAAAAGGAAATGCTCTTAAATCCACAGGATCTGGATGTTCGTTGAGGACATTGGGTTAAAATTTCTTTCAAAAGCTGCCAGTGAATACATTTAGGAAAAAGAGAAGTCTTAAATGGTCTGCTTCTAGCTTCTTTCCTCTGCCATCTAGTGCTGGACTGCCCACATCAAGTGTTGGTTTGCTTTTGATGAAAGTTATTTGAATTTGGCTGGACTAAAAGACAGCACAGAAGTACTGATCATAACAGTACAAGAAGAAACGCTAAGCCCCTGATCTATAGAAGCAAGTGTCTATCACAGGGATGGTTAACCTTTTTGTCCTTGCATGTCAAACGCCTGTGTGCGTGCCCACACTCATAATGCAATGTATGCGTGACACTTCCCTGCTCCCCTGCGCATGTGTGCGTGACACCCCCATGCCTAGAAGGGGACACCTAGAAGGCCTCCCTGAAGCCTCCTGTGACCAAAAATAGGGTGCGGGGGTGCACTGCCCGCCACACTCCCCCCACCCTCATGCATACACGCATGACCACCACCCCACCCTCCTGCATATGTGCACCGACAACCCCCCATGCACACGCATCTCTCACATGCACGGCAGAGACCCGAAAATCAGCTGGCCGCTGGGAGGCGTGCGTGCATGCATGGTGGAGCTAAACTGAAGCAACAGCTCGCATCATAGGTTCATGGGTCATAGATTTGTCATCATGGGTCTAGCATAGTGATGGCAAACATATGGCATGCATGCCACAGATGGCACGCGGAGCCATTTGTCAGGGCACACGAGATGCTGCCCTGTCAGCTGGCCAGCATGCATGTGCGCGCTGGCCAGCTGAGTTCATCCTTTTTAAAAGTCATTTTTCACCCTCCCCAGGCTCCAGAGCCTTTACAGGAGCCTGGGGAGGGTGAAAAGAGCCTCTATCGCCCACCTCCGGAGGCCCTCCGGAGGCTTCATGAGCTTCCCTGAAGCCTCTGGAGTGCAAAAAACTGGCCCGACGGGCAAACCAGAAGTTCGGGAATGGACTTCCGGTTTGCTTGGAGGGTCATTTTGACTGCTCCGGAGGTTTCAGGGAAGCGTCCTGAAGGTCCCTAAAGCCTCCGGAGGACTTCCGGGGGGGGGAGGCTGTTTTCGCCCTCCCCAGGCTTCTATAAAGCCTCTGGAGCCTGGGGAGGGCAAAAAAAGCATGCAAAAAATGGGGGGTTACACCTGTAGTGCGCACATGTGCACTGGGGGGTGTCACACATTGCATTATGGGTGCGGCACACCCGTACACTACCCCCCTGCGCTCTCCCCACTTATGGCACGCGAGCCAAAAAAGGTTCGCCATCGCTGGTCTAGCACATTAGATCAGACCCAAGGTGTGGACTGTGCAGAGAGGCCTCTGAGACAGTCCAAAACATAGTGGCAGGGTGTAGGATGCAGGCAAAAACAGCATACACGGAACTGCGCAACCACGTAGCTGGCATTGTGTGCCGGAACATCTGTACAGTATATGGGCTAGATTTATTTAAGTCTGGGTGGGGGGGTCCCATATAAGATTATTGAAACAAGAAAGCTAAGATCCTATGAAACTTCCAGATCTAGACAGGCAGGTCCTGGACAATCAACTAGACAAGGACCAGAAAACAGTGGTAGTGATAGATGTAGCAGTTGCCAAGTGACAGCAACATTAGGAAGAAGGAGTACGAGAACCTGGAGAAATACCAGGGCCTGAAGGAGGAACTGCGGAAGATGGGGAAAGTAAAGGCCAAAAAAGCTGTCCCAAACTCTGAAGTTTTCATTTCAGTTTTAGGAGGTATGTAATAAGCAATTAAATTACATGTTTTCAGCAACTCCAATAATGCTCAGGTGGGTTTGTACCTCTTGTGCTAATCCATAACGTGGTGTGCTTGGTTTACTAGTCACTATTGTATCATTGTACTATTTGTAATTCATACTCTATAATTTAGTTTTGTTTATGAATCTGACCACCATGGCTTCTGGTTCAAACAAATTACAATTATGCAGCCTGCCAGATAATCCTTGGAGCAGAAACAGCACTATGGCTATTACCAATTCAGAAGGTAAGCATGGATTTTCTTGATTTTCTCCATCATTTTGGAGTTGGGAAAAAGTCAATGTGTCTTCTCCCCCACTCCCGCTTTTCAGGAAGATTAACTAATCAAATGAACAGTTCTGTTTATCAGAGGACTACAGGGTACATAGTTTTTCTTCTGCTGCAAATCAAGTAGATTTTATGTTTTAAGGCAGCAATTTTTAACCAGGATCCTTCAAATAGGTTGAAAATTCACCTGCCAGAAATTCCAATCAGAATTTTTTTTTTAGTGGCAGCAGAAGATGCTGGATGTTATGGTCCAGATTATATAAAATATAACTGACTGATGAAGACTAGCTTAAGGAATAAAATCGTTTGCGGGAATCTATATTGATATTTTTGTTCCTTTTTAGTACTGTGTCCTCAGTCTGCTCTGCCCCTTCAATGCTAATTGTGAAACCAGAATTTCAGCATCCAAATACTAGTTTTTGATACTGAACAGTTCAGTGGTGGGATTCAATTTTTTTTAGTACCAGTTCTGTGGGCGTGGCCGGGGAAGGATACTGTAAAATCCCCAATCCCTCCCCACTCTCAATTTCTGCTACCAGTCAGAGATGGGTTCCTACTGGTTCAGACCAGTTCGGGTGAATCAGTAATAAAAATCAGAGCCGTGCTTTAGCTACTCGATGGAGCTGGGAAACTTCCACGAGGTGGACATGCCCCCTGATGCCCAGCGCCTTCCACTCGCACCCACAGCAGCAGTGCCCACCGCTCCCCGCCACCACGCACCTACCCTCCACCTTCAGAGGCAATGGAGGCAAGAGCCCCTCTTGGTGGGGCGGCCGTGCTCGCCCACTCTGGGCCCGAAGCCTCACGATCACCACCTTGCCCATCCAAGCGCACTTGGCCTGGTGGGGGGGGATGAGTTGTGAGGCTTTGGGCCAGGAGTGGCCAAGCATGGCCACCCTACTAAGAGGAGTGCTTGCCTCCATTGGGTCTGTAGCCTCCAAAGGATGCTGGGCGGTACCGCCTGAATGGCCATTATCTTTCTCCCTGGGCTCTGTCTCCCAGGCAGATGGAGTGTCCCAGGCAGACAGGGTGAGAGCCAAGGGTCAAGCCCAGCAGCCACAGCTGCCACTTCAAGAGCAGGCTTCTCAGCTCAGCCCCAGTGCCGTCCGGGAGATACCGAAGAGCCCCGGCCTGGCGTCCCCGCCTTGTCAAAAAGAAAATTGCACCATTTTGGTGGGCATAGCTTGGGGGGTGTCATGTGACTGAGTGTGCATGAGTGACATCAAGTCAGCCATGTGCACTCAGTCACAGGCCCCACCTAGCCATGCCCACCGAACCAGTAGTAAAACGTTTTGAAACCCACCCCTGCTACCGGTTCTCCAAAACCTGTCAGAACTGGTTCAGTACCACCTCTGGAACAGTTCCAGGTGAACTAGTAAGGTGGCTTCATTACCATGCCTTAATTTGTTGTTCTTAACTGGCTTTGTAGATTTTTGGTGTTTTTAAATATTTGTTAATGATAATGATATTAGATATTTAGATAGACGTTTGTTTTGTTATACACAGTACAGAATAGCTTGCTTATCAAATGGTATATAAATTAGACAAATAAATAAATTACTATACTTATTCATTACTTCAAAATTTCATTGGTTAATATGAAATCAAAAATACCAATTGCATGTTGTAAAGTCTAGAAGTAAAGTTTATACAAGCAAGCAAAGTTCTGAGCACAAGATGCTTCAGGAACTTGCTAGCTTCCAGACAACTGAACTTCAACCCTGAGATTGTTTGCAATGTCCACACTGGCTGTGGAATTAGAGGAATTGGAGTCAGGACACCAGGAGGGTATCCAGATTAGAAAATATATAGCCAATAAGGATAACAAGATGATATCCTTAAACCTTAAAGGTGATTCTCATGGAAATGAAGCTGCTTAAGAAATCTCTTTTCAGACTTCTGGCATGGCCACAGTAATATCCTGCTGTTCTCTTCTGTACTTAACATGTCCCATAATTAGTGCCTTTCCCAGGATTTTCCCTTCTCATCTGCTCTGGGAATGCATTCTTTTTCCACGGGTGGGTCTTTGAAAACATATAGTTTCTGTGATAAGCCTTTGAGGGGGTAAGGTAGAGAGGGAGGGAGGAAGGAAGGAAAACCTCAGTTTTGTCACTCTCCCTGTACTTGATTTGGAAGGGAATACTGGGAAAAGTAACTGCCTGGAGTCACTACAATGAAATGAATGGCCCAAATTAAAAAAATAATTAGTGCAATAATAAGTAGAGTAATTAAAAAAAAGTTTATGTCAATTTCTCCTGCTTAAAATATAGTGATTCTAGTTTTAGTTCCATTAGTGAACTTGCAAAAAAAGAAACAAAGAGAAACTCAACCTTTCATCTTTCCATCTGTGAAATGAGGGAAGAAGCACATTCACCAGCTGAGGTCCCTTTAGAAGGGTCAGGCCATGCACTAGACCAGAAGGAATAGCAGGAGAGGGCATTGACCAGGGCTTGGGGTGTTCCTGCTACAGTGCATATGAGTGCATTTGTTTACAATGGGATCAAGTGGAGCGGGTGAATTAGACAGCATTGCGTCGCTTGTGCTGGCCCACGTTGGAAAACACAAGTTTTGATATGTAGCAGAAAGTAGGAGATGATGATGTAGAATTGTGTACATTCTGTACAGGTCCTCTTCTCTTTCATATCTGTTAGCAACTGTATTTCAGGTTTTTGTTTAAGCAGTAGTACCACTTGGTTGACCTTGTCCAGGCTGGGAAGTTATATTTTGCTGACAATAAAATTACAAGAAGATATCCATGAAATTATCAGGGAGCAAAATCCTATTCAATTTAAGCTCTTTCTCAGAGCTTAAGCAAAACAGCAAATTACCCTGTTTTTGTCAAAATAAAGCAAGTGTGATGAAATTACTGGGATACTAAAGGTGAGGCCTTTGATATAATTTTACACAGAAGGGATGTAAGATTGCAACCTAGCCATTAATTATCTCGCCTCCTTAAGAATGCCGAAGGGCTCCAGAAGCAGAAAACGGCATTGAACAGAAAAGAGCAAAATTCACTGATGTTTTGCTTTGTAAATAGCCCACTCTACTTTTTTAAAAAATAAAGTAAATTAAACTTTTAAAATTAAGCCTGTTGAGTGCAGACTAGGTGCCAAGGATGAGGTCAATTTATCTACTTCTGCTTCAGACAGTTCAACAAGACAGCTCCAGGGATAGATTAATAAAAGCAAGAAAACATCTTGACCTCCTCAATCAGTCTAAGATAACATAGGACCCCTCCCCCCATCCTTAAGATAAATGCAGCAGATCTATTCTATGCTTCCTGGGAGCTTGAATTAAGATTTCCCTCTTCAAGTACTGTACATTACATTGTGCCCGTGTGTATATTACAATCTTGTTTTGAAATGGAAGTGGCTGCCTTCAAACCCTTACATTATGGCCCCAACTACATTAAATTGGAATAACTATCTCAAATAGATCAGGAAAGAGTGTTACCTTGTTCCCTGGTCTGAGAGCTAAAAGGACATTCTTGAAACAATCAGTTATTTGCTGCTATGGTGACCTATAAGTCTGCAATGCTTAAGCAATTCCAGTTGGAACAGACCTTTACAAGAAATACAGTAAAATAAAAACTTATAAGTGGGTGACACTTGCAGTGCAGCCAAACCTACAGATGTGCCATCTTCTATATTGGACCTTTCTGTTCTTTTCCAGGCACATACAAATGAGAGAACTTCATTGAATTAAGATTTGTAGGTATGTTTCCTCAACAATTGTTTTGGTGTTGCCAAGTAAACCATGAAGATCTTCACTAAACCCTGACAGACACTCCAAAGACTATGTATGTATTAGTGTGACTGACTGTGTAACCAACCATGAATTAACCTTGTATGTTGACCAGCCCTCAATGATTCTGATCAGCTGAATTATTTGAGGAAAATTGTGACCTCCCTTTCAAGTTGCTTGCTATCTTCTTGGGGTTGATATCCACAGGCAAATCCCTGTGCGTCTGAGAAATCCCAGGCAAATGGTTCAACAGTCACTCAACTCTTTAAGACACAAACTACTAGCATGTTGGTTTAGTCTAACTTATTTCTTGCCTTTTGACAGCTTGTAGCATTCAATAACCTCAAAATAACTCCTTTTTCCATGTCAGCAAAACGGCAGACAGTGTCAATGTAGAATAGACACAAATTTAGGCCTCATTGCTTTTCAGACCCCCAAATTGGAAGGTATTTTACATGATATAATAACACATATAGTTATGTAATGTCATTAGGGCTGTTTTGGAAAGGGCGTCAGTCAATAAAACAATATTGTGAAGGTTTTGTAATAACATGCAAGAAATAAGGTCAGCTGGCTAAAGGCATATTTTCTTCAGGGTTCTTTCTCAACCCTAGGTTGAATGAGAGGTCTGATTTTTTTTTTTTTTTTGGAACTGCCAATATCTGTGATTTAATTATAGAGAGGCTGAGTTTCTTTACTGCGTTATGTATATTCTTTGATGTTGGTTGATAGGTGAAACTTCTATTAAATATTTATCCACTATGTAAGCTATGAAGTTCTGTGAATGTTTATTGTCTAATGTTTTAATATTCTCTTAGAATTTGAATCTCCTCCCCTTCCTTCTTTAACTTATTTAAATAAAACAACAACCAGGTTGTTATTGTGTATATTTTCAAATAAGAGAGTCATACAATTATTTGGCAGAAGAGCGGACCTCTGCATACTCTTTTAGGCAATCATTCCTGTTGCAAGTTGACTCTTAGGGCAAATAGGCAATTAATGATCCAGGGATGCCTGGACTCAAAGCTTGTCTGAGGTCCTAGAGGCAGTCTAGCCACAATTGCCCAAAATGAGGGAAATTGTTCCAGGCAATTTTGAGCAGGAAATACAAGAAATCTGTAAATTGGTATAGTAAGGCTTAACATAAGAATTCCCTCTAGAATCTAGGGGGAAAGCAATGGTAATATAATGGAAAGAGGGATTTAATGTGGGATTACTAGACATTCCAAATCATGCTATAAAACCATGACTGAAGTCAAGCTCTAAGTAATATAAGGTAATATTTGCCTTACATAAGCTTGCTGCTAGACTGCTTAGGTTCCTAGACCCCCTAAATTGTAATGTGGTATTTTTGGTTTGATTTAGCACACTGGATGAACCAACTACTGTGGGTTGTAAAGCATGGCGGAGCCAGGCATTGCTTGGTGTGATATGGAAACCCATCCTTATAGAGAGGCCAATATAGCTGATAGATATCTCTGTATTTCCATGGAACAGCGTTTCCCCACCTTTGGTTCAACATCCTTCTAAGCAACCTAAGACTATCATGTAACAAACCCTTTTTGCCATAATGAACCACTAGGGAGTCCATTATGTAACTCAGGGCAAACCGGTAGTGGTAATTTGGCCTGGGTCTCAGAACCAGCAGCAAACCAGGCTGGCCATGCCCCCAAACCGGTTCCCAACATGTTATTAATAGCTTTTCGTGGTCTTTGCGCATGCACAGAACAATTTACAATGAACAATTTACAATGAAACACACGTGAAACGAACTGGTACCAACGTCAGTAGGTACCCACCCCTGATTGACATACAACCATAATCCCAGGCTAATTACAGTCATAAGTCAAAGACAACCTGCCTCTGTGCAGGTTCTGCACTTACCTCGCATTCAAAATGAACCACATGGAGACTCCTGGGAGGGGCGGGGTGTGGCGTGGGAGGGGTGGACGGAGCCAGCCATGGGTAGGATTTGGAGGTTCTCTGAACTGGCCATAATGTTAGCTATGGGTTCTCCTGAATCCAGGGGAACCCATAGCAGCCCATCCCTGGGTCAGCCTAGATCCCTACCTAGCCACAAAGAAACTAGGTCTAACCCCACTCGAGTGCTGTTGACCTTTATTTAACTCTAACCAGGTGGTGACCATTAGTTGAGAAAATTTTGCTGCATTGGCTTTTAGCAATAAATCATCTTAATTGAACTTTCCTGCGTGGGTCTGGTCTTTGACTCCTGACAGTATGCAGAGTTAGGATGGAAATTCCCTTTCTTTTTTATTTCCCAGATTGCATCGGCAATCATTCTTTAAATTGCATCTCTCAATTGCACCACTAGCTTGTGGTGGGACCAACAGATGTTCATCTCCATCTTAGATCATTTCAGTTTTGCAGTTGTACATCCTTGGCTATTGCTACACAGTTGAGATTCCATTCCTTTGGGCATCTTCCCAAAACAGGTGTCTTTCAGATGTGTTGGGTTGATAATTTGCATAATTTTCAACCAACAGAATGTAAGAACATTAGCTCCATACTATCCCACATGACATGAAAGGACATGACATTGAGAAAGGTTAAAACTACAGGAAAAATGATTCCACGCAAATAGAAATCAGGCTAACATGAAGAAAACTTAGGATTCTTTATTCACACACCTCATTGTTATATTAATGGAGCTCAAGAATTGCTATCTCAGTGTAAAATGACAGCAGGGGTTTGCCAGGGCCTGTCAGCTAGCTGGCTATTTTTATTTTTATTTTAAAGAAAAGCTTTGAATTCCTTGTATTGCAATTACGCTCGTTTCTAATGATCTCCACTAGAGGGCATTGTGATGTCTTCAGAAAAACTTTTCCAAGTTTTGTTTTTTAACTTAAATTCCCATTCTTAATAGTCTTGTTGCATACACAATTTCTCCATGTGGTGGAGAAATTTCAAGTGTATAGTTCTAATGTATTTTTGGTTTACTTTGAAGTGGCTCAATAAAAACTGAAATCATTTTATAATATTTGGATTTGTTTATGAATACGCTGATTGTCTACCCTAGGCACACCAAGGGTTTTTCTTCACACACATACACAATTAAACAAACCATGTGCAAACTTAATTTAAAAAGTAGATGAAAGGAAGGAAAATATTTCTAAAAAGAGGTAGAGAAGGAGGAGGAGGAGGAGGAGGAGGTGAGGAGGAGGTGAGGAGGAAGATAATAGCAGTGGCCTTCCTTCTCTCCCTCCCTCCCTTCCTTCTCCAATTGAGGCTTCAGCCTTGGGTTGCTATGTCTGAGCAACAATAATAAAAATGATGACTAAATTACAGGCTACTATAAGAGAATTTTACAAGCCTGATTGTGCTTTACTCCTTTCCCTCTTATAGCTTGTCTGAGTCTCTTCAGAATACTGTAGTATCTTGTTTCCCAGGACTGAAAGAATGTTCCATCCCTCCTAGTTTATAATAGTTCTTGCCCATTTCCCACATGGCCATCTTTGACTGTCTAAACCTAACAGTACTACTGCACCAGATTGGATTTTTTCAACTCATACAGCAAAAAGTAGATAACTGGGGAAGGCAGGCAGGATCTCCTGTATCTGAGATCCTGGGAGAGCTATCTCCCATGTCTTAATTACAGCTGCAGCACTGGAGCCTATATCCTGAGAAGCTGCTATCTCACAAGGGGACATATTACGGCATCCTGGAAAACTGGTATAGATAGGTTGGGCTTAAAGGCACCCGAGCTGAGCTGGTTTTGCCACTCTACACAAGGAGGACGTTTGCCTCCATACACCCCACACAGATCTGGCAAAGCTGTGACTCTCTGAGGGATATACCTAGATCAGACCAGCTTTGCAGGCCTGGGTTGGCACATAGAGGACTGGGAACTGGGCTCTGTTCACAATCCAGTTGGAATCCAAACTGCTTATATTGCCGTCATGTCTGGGGCAAAGGCCTGTGTTTTAACTAAAGAGCAAATGGAGCTTTGGCAGAAAGTGGGATTGCCAATTAGTTCCAGATGTGCCTGGTGACGTACGGCTATGTGTGTGCCTCTCTTCTCTTGTTGCCTTTGCTCAGCATCTGTGGCCTGAGCCTGCTTCCGATCCAAAGCCAACATCCGCCTGGAGGGACTTCTGGTATCTCGTTCCTTTGCTGGGTTATTTGCAGCACAGACATTCCATGGTAGTCCTTCTTAGTCTTTCCCTCCCCTCTCCCTTTCTCTCCTCCTCCAACTCCTCACAGCTGGCATTGCTGCAAGACTCATTTCCTGCTTGCCAGAGCTGATAGTCAAAAGCAAATGAAGGGTGTGCAGAGCATTTACCAGCCAACCTTGAGCAGGGTCCCTGTCCACACCCACAGCTGGTTGGGCGGTTTTATGTATACAGGTGCGAAACATTGCCACTATGAGAGAGAGAGAGATAGAGAGAGAGAGAGATAGAGAGAGAGAGAGAGAGAGAGAGAGAGAGAGAGAGAGAGGGAGGGAGGGAGGGAGGGAGGGAGGGAGGGAGGGAGGGAGAGAGAGAGAGAGAGAGAGAGAGAGAGAGAGAGAGAGAGAGAGAGAGCCAACAGCACTGAGCAAGAATGGCAACAATTATGCTTCTGTAAAACAGAAGAAAGTAGGGTCTGTGGGATGCCTTGGCTCTCATTGGACAGATTCGGAATTCGCAGAGGGGTTTATGGAGGGAGGAATCTCCACGTTTGGCCTCAATTTGTGGATTTAAAGACCTTGCTCTGTTTTGGAGAACATCTCCCATACTTTTCCAGAACCAAGTTTTGTTTTAATATGGTCATCATAGTGCTACTGCGGTGAGTTCTGTGTATATTAAAATGATGGGAAGTTTAGAAGAGATGCTTCCTCTGGAATTTTGGAACGGTTCTAGGCCAGATATTCCTTTTCTGCCTAGGAGGTAGCCAATTGGAGGCGAGAAAGGAAGGACAAAGTGGCTATGAGTGGAAATGACAGCAAAATTTAAAGCAATAATAAAATTTAAATGTTACAGATTCCAAGAAGTCGAGATCCAAACTCAAGAGCCAAAGGGATTTTCCCAGGAGAAAATAAACCTCATCCTTTCAGCAGAAAAATTATTATTTTTCCCAGTTCCATTCAAATAATTTAGAGTGACCAAACTGCAAATGAAAAGCTCTGTTCCTTCTATATTTACAGTAGGAATATCGGCTACAAAACACCCATGTTTCTGCTTTTAAGCTGAGTGGGAAACTCAAAACAAAAACTTCCCAGGCTTCAGAAGAGGGAGTGCTAAACTCAACAGCCTAGTAGGTGTGTCTTCTCTAAAAAACCGTTTAGTCAGCCACAGCTGTGTAAGAGCTTGATGTGAAAAAAGCCATACATTTCTTCAGTATAAAAAGACAAATTATTTGGTTTTGTAGTATTTACAAATCATGCCACATCAACCACATCTGTAATCTGGCATAGAATCAATGCATTATATTAAGGGTGGTGTCTCCTAGCTTCTCACAAAGACGTTATTCTTCTCCAAAGAAGCAGAGTTTGCTTTAGGCATTTGGGGTGGGGGGGAAAGGTCCAGAGTAACTTTTTCTTTTTAACAGAATAAGGTATATCATCAAGTCTTCCTTTGGACCAGCCTTACCTGTTCTTAAGGCACTTTTCGACCAGGATTCTGTGCCAGACTTCTGTGCCATGCTTCTGTGTTCACCTATGTTCTTAGCGTTGGATAATTGACTTGTTTTATTTTGGACTTATCTATGTTGTAGACAGGGGTGGGATTCAGCCAGTTTGGACTGGTTAGGGTGAACCGGTAGTTCTGGTGAGCAGTTCCCCCTCCCCCACCCTGCTCTTTTCTGTCTTATATTTCCTTGTTTTTTTAGCTCAGCTGATTCTCTCGGCACAGCGGATTGCTGCGTGTCAGCTGCTTTACTCACCGGTGCTAACATAGAAGGTAAGTCTTTAAGCTTAAAATGGGTGGGTTTTTTAATGCTGTGCGCGTGCGTGCAAAACGTGCATTAGGCACGCACCCGTGCAAAGCGTGCATGTACGTACTTAGCGAATTGGTTGTTAAACCGGTTGCATCCTACCACTGGGTCTAGACTTGAAAACATTGGAAAACAAATATTTCTCGGAGATTTATTCTTCATTTCTCTAGTATAGTGTTTGCCTTTTATGGCATTTTTTTTTTTTTTTGCAAATTACAATTTACAGCAATGAAAACTAATACAGACAAAAAAAGTGCATAAAATGAGAAGTAAAAATGGGTGCAGAAAAGAAAGAAAAAACAGATAGAAAAGAAAGAAGAAAAATAAGAATGTAATAAAGAATAAAAGAAATACATAAATAAGTTACTTCTCCCTTCATCACAAGTATAAACAATTTTAGTAACATCACCTTTTCTTAAAATGAAACAAATAATATATTCTTCCCATATCCTATGTCTTCTCCATAAGCCAACTCTAAAACATCATCATTTCAGTCCTGATACCAGCAAAAGTCCATTAAGGGTTACCATAGGTAGACGCTACATCTATTTTAACTTTGATCAAATACACCAATTTTATAGTTCTTCCTTTTACTTTTAACAATCTTAATAGAAACATAGAAAACTGACGACATAAAAAGACTTAAAGATCCATTGAATCTTGATCTTTAGTGCCTTCTAAATAACACCCTAGAACTTGTTTCACATCCTAGCTTCAGTGAAGGGAGAAAATACCCACACAAATGGGAGGCTAAATGCGGCATATGCAGGTGTTTGGGGGAACAGCTTGCAGAGATTCTAGGTAACAATGGCCACACACTGTGGAATGGGTGAAGCCCTTGGGAGCAATATATTTTCAGTGAGGCTTGTAAAAACACCAGAAAGGCTTGTCTGGAAAGATCACAGCAGACAACCAGAGGAAGGCAACACAGGAGGAATTGGGGGCAGCAAGAAAAAGAGTGTGTGTGTGCATCAGAGGCGGTATTCTACTAGTTCAGACTGGATCACCCGAACCAGTAGCAGAAATTGTGGGTGACTCTGCCCATCCGCACCCAGTTCTACGGCACCCATTTAGGCCATGTTTTCACCAAAAGCACATGTGCGGAAGGATCTGCGCATACACAGAGGCGCACACTCACATTTGCGAACTGGTAGGGAAGATAAGTGTATACCACCCCTGGTGTGTATGACAGTATACTAGAGGCTGAGAAGAAGTTATAATCTGAGCCAGATGGTTGATCATAAAATACCACACCATAGCTTGAAAAGTACCAAGGGATGGGCCAGAGATTTGGTCAGTAACACACCAAAGTCAAAGGTGCCAAAGTTGCTTCTAGTTATGAAAGGCAGACTCTGTGCAGTTTAAATCCTCTCTCTGCCAAGCTTGCACAGCTGAGGCTTCCCCCATAACAAGGAACCAGACTTGCTTGCAGAGTCAGCATTTTACCACTTGCTTATGAGATGCTTACTATGTTGGAGTGCAGATTGGCAATGGGTGGAAAGGAAGTATGTGGAGGATCCAGTATCCTTTTACAGGGCTGACTCTGCTTTAAGCAAAAAGTTGGCTATTCCTCATCTCCCAGAACTCTGAACCCACTGGAGACCACCATCTTGCTGTCTCCTTTAAGGTCCAATCATCTGAAGCACTTGTGGGTGATCTCAAGTCCTTTCTTTGTTAGGAGATGAATTATTAAAGAGCCAGTTTACTTGCTCTCCAGGGGTAGGTTCTTGCCAGTTCTAACCTCTTCTATAGAAGAGGTTCCACAAATCTACAGTGGCATTTAGAAATTGGTTCCAGCTCCCTCCCCCAGCCCGTCCGCACATCATCAAGATGAAGAGTGAGAGGAGGAATTCTGGGAGTTGAAGTCCACAAGTCTTAAAGCTGTCAAGTTTGAACATCCCTGGGTTTTTTTTCTAAAGAGTTAGGGGTGCAAGGGTCTTGTAACTTGACAGCTTTAAGACTTGCACACTTCAATGCCAGAGTTTCTGAGCCAACATGACAGGAGGAGGAATTCTGGGAGTTGAAGTCCACAAGGCTTAAAGTTGTCAAGTTTGAACACCTGGAGTTTTTTTTTCTACAGGGTTAATGCAAGGGTCTTGTAACTTGACAGCTTTAAGACTTGCGTGCTTCAAATGCCAGAGATTCTAAGCCAACATTTTGGTTGCTAAGCAAGAGCATTGTTAAGTGAGTTTCACCATAGTTTACAAGTTGTCCAGTCACATGACTGCCAAGCCACTCCCACCCAGTCACATGGCTGGCAAGCGACTCCCACCCCGTCACATGGCTGGCAAACCACTCCCACAAAGCAGGCCACACCTACAGAAGAGGTTCTAAAAAAATTTGAAACCCACCACTGTTGCTGCCTCTTTATTCTGCTGTAATCATCTGCTCTGCTTTTTGTAGAGCTGTCTTCAATTGACCATTCCTTCTCCAGAAAAATTCTTGGGAATTTGGGGAGTTGAAGTACACACATCTGAAAGTTGCAAAGGCTGAGAAATGCTGTTGTTATGGAAGAAAAGGTTGCCTTACTCCTGTATTTCAGTCCTGTAATCAAAATAATAATGGAATCTTAACCAGTGGTGGAACCACCAAGCCATGTCCTGGCCTAATCTGTCAAAGGCCTCCTCCTGCATGCTGCCCCTCCCTCCCTTTACCAATCACAAATGTCACCCCATTTCCCCTCCTTCAGTGGCCCCTGCCCTAGCCCTGCTTTCTCCCCCACCACTGCCTCTTTCTTCGAGTTGCTTACCTTTCTCTTGCGGTGGCTGGTCCAGACTATGGAAGGCAAGCTGACCTCCGGTAGTTTTTGGTGGCCTCCAGTCAGCTGCCGCTGCTGGGAACTGGCCGGCAAAGAGGTGGCGGCTGGGAGGCTTCTCACGGTCACATCAAAAAAGAAAGCTTGCCAGGCAAGTCCCTCCAGCGCAGCAGGCAATGGGATGCATGTGTGTGGCTGGCATAAAGAACAGGCGACAGCAGCGGCTTTTTTGGCACTCTCCATTAGCTTTTGATGGCCTCCAGCCAGCCGCTGCTGCCAGAAAGTGGCTGGCAAAGAGGTGGCGGCAGGGAGGCTTCTCACAGTCACCCCAAAAAAGAGAGCTTGCCCTCTCTTTCTGTCAGGCCAAATTTCCACTACCGGTTCGTGCGAACTGGCTGAATACCACATCTTAACCTTTGCACTCAAATGCCATACAAAAAGAAAAAGAGTGAGCTTTCAGTCTAGCCAGTTATCACTCTGGCCAGCCTGCCTATGGTCTCACTTTCCTTTTGGTGGGGAGTGAGGGTGATGGCATTCTTTATGCTGCAGATCTGTATCAGCTATGGGCAGGATTTCTACTCCTTGCAGTCAACATTTTAAATTGGCAGAGAAGAAGACAATTATGGATCATCTTAAAGTATCTCCTCCAATTATATTATCATCTTGCCATCATTGCAAGCTCTCAGAGGCCTAATTTATGTAATAAAGTCCAGCCTCCAGCTAATGTGTCAGGAATTCAACTCCCTGATTTTCAGAAAACTAGAAGATCCAGGGAATTATATGGCCGAGAAGGTCATGTTCCTCATTAATATAATCATCACCCTACTACTTACCATTAGAGTACATTAGACTGGGCTGTCAGAATATAGGATGTTAAGCTCTGTGAATTTCATTACTTTTGTTATTCTTGTTGCTCTATAGTGTATTGTTACTAAATCTTATATGCTGCAATATATAATGTTGTATTATAAAGCTAAGGGTGGCAGGAGTGGTACCGATGAGTATGAACTCTGTGAACTGAGATTCCTGAGGCTGAAAGGGGAGGGCCTGGTAAGGATGAAGAGGATCTAACTTAAGAAAGCAGACGTGATATAGTGACAGAGAGGAGAAACAATGCCAAGAAAACCTAGGCAAACATATACGCAATTTGGTGTTCATCCCAGTGGTGGGTTCCAGATCCCAGTGCAACCGGTACGGTGCAATGGGACCCGGCGTCCACCACATGAACATGCGCAGTGCGTGTGCACACACATGTAGCACGTGCATGCGTCCTTACCTCCTGCGATGCTCCTTGACGCCTCTGCGATGCTCCAGCTACTTGGTGGAGTGTCGCGCAGGCACCATACACTCTGTGCACATGTGTGGAAGTGCTGAAGAGCTCAAATACAGGTAAGGAGGGTGGGCAGGAGGGCCCTCCGGAGCACTGTACTGGATGGTACCCAGTGCTCCCGGCAGGCACCAGTATGCCCGTACCAGGGTGTATCACCTGCAACCCACCACTGGTTCATCCCTTCTTTAGATCAGCAACTTAAACCCAGAACACATGTGGCTAGATTGCTGGGAGCCATGGCATTAGATTGTTGCTATTAAATACCAGATCCAAGTGAAATAAGACCAGTGGTGGGATTCAAATAATTTAACAACCGGTTCTCTGCTCCAATGACCAGCTGGGTAGACAGGTCTCTGTGGTCATGTGACAAATCTCTGCCAGTCCTAGTCTTGTAGGTATCTATATGCAAAATGAGCACCAACTTCTTGGTCTCAACAGGAAAGTTTTATCTTAGATGAGTCCGGGGCTACATCAAGCCACTGTGTGCTACAGACATGATAATCAGATGTAAAACATGGATAAATAGTCCTAAGGATTTCAAATTATCCTATAGTGTGCATGAGTGCATAATCTAAACGGAGTCGCCAAATGAATTTGCACAAATGAGAATTTTTAGTAGATCATCTCTTTATTTGAGTGAAAGTCTTCAAATTATTAATGATAATACTGGAGTTGTGTTATGCAGGCCAAACACATACAATTTAATATTGAATTTATGAAGCTAAGGACATCATCTTGTTTGCTGAGTCAACACTAGAGATGGGTTGCAAATCCCGACACTACCGGTTCGCTTGCGCATGACACTTCTGTGCATGCACATATGTAAACATATGTACAATGGCTAAATGATATCTTCTCCAGCCCCAGCTTCACCTCTTTGTACAAAGGCCAGGGGTGTATTGACTATTAAGCAGACTAAGCACACGCTTAGGGCACCAGGCCCAATGGGGGCACCACAAATTTGAGAAAGAAAAAAAAACCAATGAAGATTTGTACAGTATGTACAAAGACAGGCTTCACTAGCTCTCAGGTGCCAGGAAGGAATGAATCTGTGACAGCCTATTGTAATGAATACAAATAATAATTCCATTGGTCTCAGGATTGGACAAGGAATGAAATTCCACTTTTAACAATATGTTTTTAATCGGTAAGTCAAGTCAAATGACACAAGGACGCCACCAGGCAACTTTATAAAATGAAATATTTTTAAATTGGAAATAAGTAATAATCAAATTTAAAACAATCCTTTTTAATGGGAAGGTTGGCCTTAACTTAATTTTGCTTAATATGGATTATATTTTTGAGGTAGCCACTCTCAATTATTGTTCCACATTTAGTTTGGATCAATATTTGCTCTTAATAAGCAGCATCTCTAGAAAATAACTGACCCTTAGGATGCTGCAAATGGAATCTGAAGCCTTATAGCCTTTTCATTTAATTCTTCATACTAATTTTTGCATACTGATTTAAAATTCAGAGAGAGGCAGGGTATTTTTTTTAAGTGCCAGAAGAGACATTTAGAATTACTCCTCCTTAGTGATACTAAGGGTGCTAGCTATCAGTTTTAATATCATATAGATCAAATTTCTCTGTTTTCTGACTTGCATATCGTACTGCATGTCTAAAATAAAAGTGATTTAAAATAACACTTTGACATTTTTACTCATCATTTTATTACTTCTCACAATAAACTGTTTTAAATTAGGAAACATATAAATCTATATTTTCCACTTTATTTTTATAATGCAACTTTCTTAATAAATAGCTTCAATTTATCACTGAGCTATTGCCACCTTGCAGTAAGATACACACACACACACACACGTATGTGTGTGTTGTATTTGTGCTGATAAATAAATAAAGGGAGACTAGTATAGATCTATTTCAAGCTATTTAGCTCTCATCAGCTAGCCATACCCTTACTGGGAATCGAACCAGGGCTGTATTGCATATTAGGCCGATGTAATATATACACACACATACTGCAGTACAGCTTATCAAAATGTTACCTAAATAGGCTAGCTACATATTCAAATTACAGTCAATAAATATGAGTGCATTGCTGTGCCTTTCCTTAGTTAAATATTGATCAAAGTTCATTCCTCAGTTAGAAAAAAAATATTGTTGCAACATTTCCCCAAGACAGCCAGTCGACTCCCAGTTAAGCAGAAAAAGAAATGTGTTCATCCATTGCTTCACAATTCCTTCCAAGTATTCTGGTTTTTGCAGGCCTAATTTTCCCATAGTTTCCAACACTATACAAAAAACCCAGTATTGTGTGTAGACCTTGTCCAACGTTAGGCTCAAATCTTTCTAAGCAAAGCTAGCCACTGAGTCCTAAAAATAGGAAATATTGGCAAATTAAAGACTAAAACTCCTTTTTCGGCCACAACAGCCTTCTACAGCCCCCTGCCAGCAGAAATGGAACCTGAGGAGGCCACATGCATCACCACCCCAGCTCCATTTTCCATGGCAGAGGGCTGCAGGAGGCTGTCACGGCTGAAAATGGAGCCTTGACGAATGACGTTGAGCTGGCTACGCCCATCCTGGATGCGCACCCCCTGGCCCCCCAAGGTCAAACACAATCCTGATGCAACCCTCAATGAAATCAAGTTTGATACCCTTAATATAGCTATCGGCAGTACTGCAAAGGCCCTAAGTTTTATTCATCCCTGAAATGTCTTTGGTTGATTATGTGCCATCAAGTTGTTCTTGACTCCTAGCAACCACATAGATAGATCTTCCTCATGATGATGTATCTCTAATCTTTTCTTTCAGTTCTTCCAATAGTGCACTCCTCACCACTGTAACTGAATCCCTTCACCTTGCTGCTAGCCATCCTCTTCTTCTTTTCCCAGCTTTGGAGCCTTTTCCAGAGAGCTAAGTCTTCTCAAAATATGTAGTATAATTTGGGCCTGATCATTTGTTCCTCTAGTGACAACTCTGGGTTGATATATTGGATGATCCATCAGTTTGTTTTCTTGGCTGCTCATGATATTCCCAGTAATCTTCTCCAACACCAAGGTTCAAAATACTCTTCCTATCCTTCTTCTTCATAGCCCATTGAACTGTATTTACAGAGCACAAACCCCCATTTATTTTGGCAACCTCAACTAATCAACCATGGCTTATTAAATGAGCACTGTTTGTTGCTTTATCAGTTTGAAAAGCAAATGATTGATTTTTTTTAGCTTTCCAATGAGTTAGTTGTTTCGATCTTCTGCTATATATTTTACTTGGCAGGACAAAGAGAAATTTAAAAACTGTTTGGCATAGCAATAGACTCATCCTATATAGTTGTAACGTATGAATAACAGCTAGAAGAGGAGGAGCTGATGTCGCAACAACATGGCATGCGATCTTGGAACTCCAAGATCACAGTCAATACTTTTGCCGCTGGATGGTTCTTTTGGACCTAAACCATCCCGAAGAGACGGTGATAGGGAAGAGTACGTCCTGCTGATCTCAGGGACACCGCAAAGTCCCTGATTGATCCAGGAGAATCTCTTTTTGCTGGCAACAGAAGCGCAGCCATTGAAGCTGCTGAAGTTGGGACAGCTCCGGAACAGGAGGAAAACGGAAAGAGAAAGTGTGTCCAACTGGTGAGGCAATCTTATTATTATAAAAGAGACTACCCCCCCCCCCCAAAAATAAAGCTAAATTAAATTTGAAAACAGAAGAGAGCAAGCAGCAAAATTAAGCTACGTTAGACAGTGTGTTGTCCTTTTTTTAAATTTTCTTTTACAGATGGAACTTTTGCAAATGTTTATATTCTTTTTTTAGTATACCTATGAATTAAAATCTTTTTCCTTATTTTTATAATGTTGGATTGGATGGTTCTTTTCTTTTGCTCCATTTAAGAATTTTGTTTTCTTTAAGCCGGGAATATTGTCTATTCTTTTTTCGCTTTAATCATTTGATTTTGCATTTCAAGGTTCCTCAGCTTGTTTACAGAGAGTGATAGCAAGAAGAGCACAGGTTGTTTATACAGGTGCTTCTTGGGAGCTTCATTGGCAGCTGGAGTGGAGTGAAAACAAAGCCTTGTCTTGAAAGATTATAAATGAACTTGTTTTAAATTTAATAAAAAGTTTTGAATGCCAGAGTGGCAGTGTTTATAAGTTGGAAGAATGGCACAACATGAAAAAGAAACTTTAACATTGCAAAAGATTATGTTTGAAATTCAAAAATTATTAGAAGTAACAGAGAGAATTTAGAAGAGATTGGAGAACATAGATTTTAGAACAGCAAAATTTGATGGAAAAATTGAGGATGTTCATCAAATGAAGAAAGTGGAGGTCAGAGTTCTAAAAACTGAAGGAAAAAATAAACAAAAGGACAGGAAAATTGTTGATACTGACAGTGAGCTGAGTGTGGTTGGAAATGGAAAGAGTGGAATATGGAAAGGGGAGATAGATGGACTGGAGCTCTACCCCAGATCTCAAAGTATAGAAGAAGAAAAGGGAGAAGAATTGATGGAACTAAGGAGAGAAACTTCGCCAGAAGCACTAGTGATAACCAAAGATAAGCTGATTGAAGAAGCAGATGGAGGGTTTCGAGCTTATACAAGATATGCAATAAGCAATAAGTTGTCCATACAAAACTTACTAAGGAAATAACCAGAATACTAATGCCACAAATGGCAAGAGACATAAGACTGCACTATTCCTGGAAAGACACAGGTTGATATAATGAAAGCTTATAATAAAAAATTAAGTCAATTTAGTTAAATTTAGAGCATCATGTATAAAATGAAGTGATAATGGATACAGTTAAATAATTGATTGATAATGATAATAATGCATGTGTGTGTGTGTGTGTGTATGTGTGTGTGTGTGTATATATATATGTGTGTGTGTGTGTGTGTGTGTGTTTGTGTTACAACCCAAACACATATATATATAAACCCAAATGGCTAGCTGATGAGAGCTAAACAGCTTGAAATGGATCCATACTAGTCTCCCTTTATTTATTTATCAGCACAAATACAACATATATATATATATATATATATATATATATATATATATATATATATATATATATATATATATATATATATATATATATGATATATATATATCAGTGACGTGCAGTCAGGTGAGGCAAGTGAGGCATAGCCTCACCACTCTCATCATGAAAAAAAAAGTAAAAGGAAAAAGCTGAGCTAGTTGCTGCCTCACCGTGGATGACTCTGCTTAACCTCACTGGTGCTCTCCCTCCCCAAGTGTAGTGACTTCCTCCCCAGGCCCCCATTCATTTCTCTCTCTCACACACACACAGCTGGATAAAACTATATAAAAATCTAGCCCAGCTTCACTGATTACAAGTTTGAAAAGGCAACGTGGCTCCACCTGCAATCAAACTACACTTGGGGAGGGAGAGCACAAGCGAGCACTGAGGAGACCACAGGAGGAGGCAGGAAGCCAGGCAAAGAGCCATGCTGTAGTACACACACTTCCCCCCAGCCTCTTTCTTTTGGAAGGCTCGGCTCGGCTCCCCTCCAGCTTCTCTGCCTCTCCTCTCACCCCAGCCTGCCAGCAGGAGGTGGTGGGTGGGCTTTATTGTGTTCCAGGCATTTCCCACCCAGACAGCAGGCTGCATTTGCAATGGTGGAGGTGTTTGGGAAAGGCAGCAGGGGAATGGGGGGAGGGGTGGCAGAGGAGCTGCTTTCAAGCCACTGGAAAAGATATCCAATCCAACTTTTGTGTGTGGGGGGGGTTGTTTGAGAGTGAGTGAGAGAGGGAAGGGGTAGGAGAGATGGTCCAATCCAACTTGTGTGTGTGTATGTGTGTGTGTGTGTGTGTGTTTGTGTTTGAGAGACGGGGAGGAAGGGAGAGGGAGGAAGGAGGGGAAGGAGAAGAAAAAGAAAAAGAAAGAAGGAGCAAAGGAGAAAAACAAATGCTGTCGCTTTAAATTGGAACTGAGCATGCCTGGCTGTGGAATTCTGGGAGTTGAAGTCCACAAGTCTAAAAATATTTGAAACCCAGCACTGTGTCAGTGCCTCACCAGTCATAAACCTCACCGCATGTCACTGATATATATTTGTGTTACAACCCCTGGCATGCCCAAATATGGGAGGAAGGTCACTACTCCCTCTTTCTGTCCCCCGGCCCATCACAGAAGACCATGCAGGCAGAAAAACATATTTTTATTTTTAATGTTGCCTTTTTATATTTGTGTTGTATTTGTACTGATAAATACATAAAGGGAGACTAGTATAGATCTATTTCGAGCTAATTAGCTCTCATCAGCTAACCATACCCTTACTGGGATTCGAACCTGGGCTGTATTATATCTTAGGCAGGAGTCTTAGCCACTCAGCCACAGGCTGTCCTCCTTATCAGTTGAGCCAGGGAAATAGGTATGTATTTGTGTTACAACTATATATATGTTGTATTTGTGCAACTATATATATGTTGTATTTGTGCTGATAAATAAATAAAGGGAGGGCATACCAGGGGTTGTAACACACATACATACATACATACATACATACATACATACATACACACACACACACACACACACACACACACATATATATAATTAATGTTTGATAAGAGGAAATTTGATATAAATTGCAAATGGTGACTACGAAAGGAGGTTTAGAAACTCTGTTATTAAATATAACCAATTTTTATATAGAACATGTTATAAAGATGTAATGTTACTGGATGATATTGGGAAGAGCTAATGGAATGCCATTATGTGGTCTTGCTTTACATTTGGAATATTTTATATAAAAGGACGTAAAAACAATTATAGCCAAATGAAGGTTGAGGTAGGATGATAGTAATATATAAATTAGTGGACCAGAGGAATGCCGTTGATATAGTTTACTTGGACTTCAGTAAGGCTTTTGATAAGGTAGACCATAACCTACTACTAGATAAAGTAGAAGAATGTGGGTTAGACAGCATCACCACCAGATGGATTGGTAACTGGCTGACCAACCGCACTCAACGTGTAGTTCTCAATGGAACTGCATCTACATGGAGGGAAGTATGCAGTGGAGTACCCCAAGGCTCTGTTTTAGGCCCAGTACTCTTCAACATCTTCATCAATGATTTGGATGAGGGAATAAATGGGGAACTCATCAAATTTGCAGATGATACCAAGCTGGCAGGAATAGCCAACACTCCAGAAGATAGGCTTAAGATACAGAAGGATCTTGACAAACTTGAACATTGGGCACTATCTAATAAAATGAAATTCAATGGTGAAAAGAGTAAGGTTCTACATTTAGGCAACAAAAACGGAATGCACAGGTACAGTATAGGTGATACCTTACTCAGTAGTAGTAACTGTGAAAGGGATCTTGGAGTCCTAGTGGACAACCATTTAAATATGAGCCAGCAGTGTGCAGCAGCTGCCAAAAAAGCCAACACAGTTCTAGGCTGCATCAACAGAGGGATAGAATCAAGATCACGTGAAGTGTTAATACCACTTTATAATGCCTTGGTAAGGCCACACTTGGAATACTGCATTCAGTTCTGGTCGCCACGATGTAAAAAAGATGTGGAGACTCTAGAAAGAGTGCAGAGAAGAGCAACAAAGATGATTAGGGGACTGGAGACTAAAACATATGAAGAACGGTTGCAGGAACTGGGTATGTTTAGCTTAAGAGAAAGAAGGACTAGGGGAGACATGATAGCATTATTCCAATATCTCAGAGGTTGCCACAAAGAAGAGGGAGTCAAACTATTCTCCAAAGCACCTGAGGGTAGAACAAGAAGCAATGGGTGGAAACTAATCAAGGAGAGAAGCAACTTAGAACTGAGGAGAAATTTCCTGACAGTGAGAACAATTAATCAGTGGAACAGCTTGCCTCCAGAAGTTGTGAATGCCCCAACACTGGAAGTCTTTAAGAAGATGTTGGATAGCTATTTGTCTGAAACGGTATAGGGTTTCCTGCCTAGGCAGGGGGTTGGACTAGAAGACCTCCAAGGTCCCTTCCAACTCTACTATTGTATTGTATTGTATTGTATTGTATTGTATATAAGTATACTTGATTTAAAATACATTATTTGATATGAATTGTAGGTGATGACTGTGGAAGGGATGCATGGAAGTTTTTGTAACCAATGACACATTTTCTACAATTTGTAATGGAAGATAGTTTTTTTTGGGGGGGGGGGTTGTATGTGTGATTGTCTGTTTGTGTTTATTCAAAAATAAAAAAAATATTTATAAAAAATGTAAATGGTCGATAAAATTAAACATATATTTATTTGATTGGCACTTCCCCCCAAAAATAATAATGGCTAGAAGATTGCATGTTTCTCCAGCTTTATGTAAATGGGCAGTTCCATATCCAGTTAGAAGAAAAAGTAAAGGATTAGTCATACATTTAATTGCAATTATATTTTGTTCTTTAATTTCATCTCCATTTTAAAAGAAAAAGTCTTGAGGTTTCTTACCTAAACTTTGCCCCAATTGATTTCCAGATGTAGTTTTAGTTTGCTAGGCTTCATATTCCCAGCAGCAATTTTCCTTTGACAAATAAGACATTGAGGAAATTATTCCCCAGTAAGAAAAACACTCACGAAACCAAAAGTATATAGCTTTCATCATACTTTCCTGATGAGTCTTACTTTTATCAGCATTATGAGTACATTGGTCATTTTTCTTTTACCCTTTGAAAAAAAACCTTCCTCTATTCTGTTTTTAAAGGTTAGAAATGTAAATAATGGATACTGATGTAAAGATGCAAAATTGAAAATAATCAGTCAAAAGAAAGCCACTGCCCAATCTGCAGGGTGTAGTTAATGGCACATAAAACCAGTTGGAACTTTGAGTGCACTATTGTGGTCACCATCTTGACTTTTTTGTACACATCTATTGTACATCCAATAGCTGATTTTTCCAGGTAGAGTAGCTTTGACAGTAATTCAGTTTTGAGTGTGTAAATTCCTCTCCTTTGTGATCCACCCTCAAAGTGCTTGCCAACTCTTTAAGGATTGTTACTCTGTCATGCATGCACGGGGGATGGGGTTCGTGTGTAGGGATGCGCATGCACAGGGGGTGGGGCACATGCAGGGGCCACATGTGTGGGGTGCATGCAGGGATGCACTTGCGCATGCCTGGGGGCAGGACACATGCAGGGGGGGCACTTATGCATTGCACTTTGGGAGTTTGGGTGCACATGCATGCTTTGGGCACCCGGTCTGGAAAAGGTTAGCAATCATTGAGATAGAATAACCAGCCTTAGAACTGGCTGGCAAATAGCTTCTGCCTTTGTGGATCTTTTACTAACAATAGTAAAGAGGTAAATAGTCATGTAGTATGCTGGAGACTAGTCTTTGGCGGAGTAGATGTGAAAGTCTTGAAAAAGATATTCAAATGCTGCAATGTCGCTACACCTACAAATATCAGAATCATGCAAGATATGGTATCCCCTGTGACATATTTTGTTCCCTATGCCATCTGTCTGGTAAACTCACAAGATTCATTTTCCCACCATGTACCTATATACATCTGAACTAGACTGTGTTTTTTCTCTGTGTCATATAATGTATGTAGGTATGTGCATAATATTGATTGATTGTCAAGTTTATGTAGTGTATATTGGAGGTGATGATCCTTTGAGAATTGTATGCAATGAAATTTCAATTTAATGTATGCTGATTAGTGTACATTTAAAGTGACAATAAAGTTATTCTAAGTCTAAGTGGGGTTATTTTTTTTACAACTATATTTACAACAAATAATATGTGGTATTTGTTGTATATATCATTGTAAACAACAGAAGCATTTCAAGGATTGTCAGAGGATTACATCTTTCATAGAGTGTCACTCTAAATATACAATGAAAAATCTTCACTTTTATCAAGAAAGAATAAAAATGTTAACTCTATTGATTTCTCCATGTTATTTGTGCTCTTTCCCCTGCTTTCACCATTACTTAGGCCAGTGTTTTTCAACCTTGGCAACTTTAGTTGTGTGGACTTCAGTTGAGGGCTGTGTGCTCAGCCCCTACCTGTACTTGTTGTATACACATGACTACATATCTTCAAATTCATCCAATATCATTATAAAGTTTGTAGATGACACAATGGTGCTGGGGATTATAACTAGAGGTGACAAATCAGCATGCAGGGAAGAAGTCCAGAAGCTATCCACATGGTGTTCAAAAAACAACCTACATCTAGACAGGAGGACTTAAAAACTCAACTAAAGGAGATGAATGAGCAGCTTAAAGAGAACCAAGACGGGGCGAATAAAAATTCACAGAGATTGGATCTTTTGGAGGAGGGGACGGCTGAGATGAGGGGGGAGGTGAAAAGGGTGCAGAAGGGAAACCAAGAGCTTGAGAACCACCAGATAAAAACGGAATTTGAAAGAATGTCCTTTTTCCTTAGGTTTCAAAATGTGGTTGAGGCGGATGATGAAGATCTAAGGGACATCATGACAAACCTTTTGGCTGAATATATCCAAAAAGAAAAACAACAGATGGGGTGGGACTTGGACCTGGTTTATAGAGTAAACTCAGCATATGCTAGAACACATAATGTCCCAAGGGAGGTACATATTAAATTTCTTAGAAAGACTACAAGAGATGAGATTCTGAGTGCACAAAGGGGGCAAGCTTTGAAATATCAGGATAGAGAAATAACCATCTTGAAACAGATCCCTAAGAAAGTGAGAGAGAAAAGAAAAAACTATTCGCAATTAGCGAAGATGTTATACCAGAAAGGGGTGTGGTTCAGATGGTTGATGCCTGAAGGCATGTTAATATTCTGGGAGGATACAAGAGTTAGAATCAACACAACTGCAGAGGCTCAGGCCTTTATGGAAAAAAATTAAGTACTCCTAGATAAATCCGATGATCCTATACCAGACTTACAGGACACGGGAGGGGCCGGAGCTCTGCTGGCGGGGGGAGAAGGGGCAATACCAAGAAAACTCAGATCACAAAAATGAGCAAGAAAATCTGCTTGATATAAATTGATTGAAATTATTATTTGAATTTATATGCTGACAAAATATTATTATTTAGTATTAAACTAATCTATGTATAAATGAAAATTATGAGTACGGGGGGAGGGGACACCTCCTACATATGGTGACTGCCAAAATTTGTAACTTATTCCACCACCCCTTTCCTTTTTATTTTTTTAAAACCAATAAAATTTTGTTTTAAAAAAAAACAACCTACATCTAAATACTAGCAAGACAAAGGAGATGGTGCTGGATTTCCAGAAGCATAGAGCCCCACTATATATCAAGAGGGGCCGTGTGGAGAGGATTTCCTCTTTTAAATTCTTGGGAGTGCTCATTAGTCAAGACCTCACCAGGAAAAACAACATGTCCCTGATGGTTAGTAAGGCTCAACAGAGACTTCATTTCCGTAGAGTTCCTTAGAGTTCTGCGGAAAAATCAGGTGGAAGAACGGCTGATGACTTCTTTCTATCGGTCCACAATAAAAAAAAGGGTCCTCACATACTGTATAACAATACAGTACACTGGTTTAACAGCTGCAGACAGGAAGGAAAAATCAGGTGGAAGAATGGCTGATGACTTCTTTCTATCCATGATAAAAAAAAGTGTCTTCATATATTGTATAACAATACAGTACACTAGTTTAACAGCTGCGAACAGCTTTAATCACCACAGAGAGTGATTAATTCAGCACAAGAAACCATTGGTTGCCCTCTAAAACCACTGGATGACATTGCCAGGTCTCTCTGCTTTAGCAAAGTAGGGAAGATACTTAGGGATGATTCACACCCTGGCCACTGTTTCTTTTCACTTTTACCATCGGGCAAAAGACACCAAAGTATAGCCAGCTGGCCAGCTTCTACCCATGGGCTTTCAGACCAGTAGTGGCTAAAGCAATTTCATTGTATACATGCTGTACAATGACAATAAAGGCTATTATTATTATTATTATTATTATTATTATTATTATTATTATTATTATTATTATTATTATTATTATTATCATCATCATCATCATCATCATCATCATCATCATCATCATTATACAATTGTAACACAGCGGCCAGTTGTTTAGCTGGATTTGGCATTGATTACTAGTCGGGTCACACCCAGGGGCCTAGGACGTGCAGATCCAAGCAGTGCAGCTTTTTGCATTTGACTGATGGTGGTTTTGTCAAGTTTTAAATGTTTTAAATGTAATTCCAGTGCTTTTGGAATAGCACCCAGTGTGCCGATTACCACTGGAATTACCACTGCTGGTTTGTGCCATAATCATTGAATTTCAATTTTTAAGTCCTGGTATTTCGCGACTTTTTCATGTTCCTTCTCCTCGACCCTGCTATCACCTGGTATTGCGATGTCTATGATTGTAACCTTATTTTTCTCAACCAGTGTGATGTCTGGTGTGTTATGCGCTAGTATTTTGTCTGTTTGTATACGAAAATCCCACAGGATCTTGATCATCTGATTTTCGGTGACTTTTTCAGGCTTATGTTCCCACCAGTTTGTTGTTGTTTTAATATTATAATTTTTGCACAAATTCTAGTGGATCATTTGTGCTACTGAATAGTGCCGCAATTTATAATCAGTCTGTGCGATTTTTTTACAGCTGCTGAGTATGTGGTCAACAGTTTCATCAACTTCTTTGCAGAGTCTGCATTTGGCATCATCAGAGGATTTTTCGATTTTGGCCTTAATGGCATTTGTGCGGATAGCTTGTTCTTGCGCAGCCAGGATTAGTGACTCTGTTTCTTTCTTTAATGTACCTGTTGTTAACCATAACCAAGTTTAACTTTTTAAAAATATTTTAAACTACAACAACAAAAATATCAACCCCAATTTTTTTTCAATGAATCAAAGCCTACTGAAATCCATTTCAATCATCCTTTAAATTCACCAACGAAGTCTGATCAAACAGAGTTTCAACATCAATACTTTTTTCATCTCTTCTCTTTCCACATTTCTATTGACTTTTCTAATAGAAAGATTTATTGATCTCTTTAAGATTGCTTCCAGGTTTGAACTTATTTGGTTGGTTACTGCCTAACTATACTTGACAATTTGAGAGGGGAGTTTATCTTTGTCCCATTCTGATAGACTTCTGCCAAATTAAGCCAATCGGTTTAAGTTAAAAAAATATTGCTGAGTCCTATCATAAAGTCTTAACACTTAACACTTAGCTGATATTTTGGCTCTGAATATGTCTGCATTAGTTCTTATCCTTACTTACCCTCTTGTGGTTTTCCAACTTCTTTGTAGAGGAATAATCTACGTAGTAGGGATGGAAAGCCATGATCCATCACACTGCAGATCTCCTTAATAATCTTGAGTCTGAGTACTCCTATCGTTTTGTAAATCAGTCACAACTGATGCGATCATTGTGCTAAACCACAAATGAAAGCAGGCAAACCCAATAGCTGAGTTTAAAAATTATTTCAATCAAACAAAGCCCAGTACCTTTAACATTATCTGTGAAACCATTTTCCATTCTAGGTCTGATTTGAGTTCTTGTACAGGTTTAAAATGGGACATGAAGCAGCACCTGTATTTTCCTGAGACTGGAAATGGGACATTGATTTTGGTGAGATTTCTTTCTTAGAAGAATTGACTGTACAAATGGATTATAGTAAGGCCTCAACTTGTGGTGATGTAGTTTATCCAGTCTTCTGGTATAGAAGATTTGAAAGAAGATGTCTGTATAAAATGTCACCTAGAAATATTCCCTTCCTTGGAATGTATACATACAAAGACTGAGGGCATGAAATGGTATAATCCCACATGCTCTTCAATATGTTTCTTATTCAGTTATCTTTGATGAATAGAGAAATCTTCAAAACAGCATTTCAAGCTTGCATAATAGCCTTGGCAAAAATGTTAGTATGCAATAGGTCATTGGTTCTTTTCTACATCTCGGACCCCTTTTAAATACATTTTCTGGTCATGGACCACAGTCATGGATCACCAAGACTTAACTCAAGATGTAAATCATAACATTTCTTCAAGCCATTGTGCACCCTCTCCTCCCCAGGTGTCCGTGGACCACAGGTTGAGAACCACTGCAATAAACAATAGATTCAGTGGTGGGATGCAATTTTTTTTACCACCGGTTCTGTGGGAGTGGCTAGGTGGGGGGAGGCGTCATGTGACTGAGTGGGCATGGCCAACTCAACGTCACTCACACCCACTCAGTCACATGACCCCCACTAAGCCACGCCCATATAACCCAGTAAGACAAAAAATTGAATTTCTACCTAACTACCTACCTACCTATTGTCTGCCCAGGCCTGGCCTAATCTGTCAAAGGCCTCCTCCTGCATGCCACTCTGCCTTAGCCCTGCTTCCTCCCCCATGACCGCCTCTTTTTTCGAGCTTACATTCCTCCTGCAGTGGCTGGTCCAGATTCCAGAAGGCAAGCTCTCTTTTTTGGTGCGACTGCAAGAAGCCTCCCAGCCACCACCTCTTTGCCAGCCACTTCCTGCCAATGGTGGCTGGCTGGAGGCTGCCAAAAACTACTGGAGTTCGCAGAAAAAGCTGCTGCCGTCACCGCCCTGTTCTTTGCGCTAGCTGCGCATGCTCATCCCATTACCTGCTGCTCTCGCTCTGCTTGGACTTGCCTGGGCAAGTCCCTCCGGTACAGCCGGCAATTTTCGGTAGTTTTTGGCAAAGAGGTGGTGGCTTGGAGCCTTCTCACAGTTACACCAAAAAAGAGAGCTTACCATTTGGGAGGCTAGGGGCGGGGCCTCTGAAGTTGCAAAGACAGGGCGACGTGTATGACTGGCGAAGGGAGAACAGGCGACAAGTGGGCAGCTGCTCCGGGGCAAGGCCAGAGCTGGGGAATGGCGCATATATATCACTAAAACATTAATGATATAAACAAGCTTTTGAAATTGAAATTTGAAATTATAAATAACTGATTTTACAACTCACAACTATTAGTGTAAAACTAAAGAGAATCTTTTGCTTGCTCCAAACAATGAGAATACATTAAGCTCTTCCCCTGAAATAATTATAATATTTGCAGGCCAGATTTGCCCATTGTCTGCCATTACTTCATCACTGGTTCAAATAACTTTGCTCATCCTGTGGAATTGGCAATGTTACCTCTTTCAGAATTTGAACTAGTAGTAGCATAAATTGTTCAATGGTGTGGATATACAGTAACTGGAGGCAATACCTTAACTAGCACAGCATTCCCCTTCCCCTCTCTGTTGTCCGTCATATCTATTGATTGATGTATACCGCTTGAAACCAGATTAACCTGATGATTACGATTTTATTTAACAGCAAGTTATATCAGGGATTCAGTCAGTCATATTTAATTAAGCCAGGTTGGGCTTGTGATCTGATTCCAAAAGATTGCTACCTTAAAGCAGCCGTGCAGTCCTGAGAGAAAGATCCAAATCACCTTGTTATTTTTTCCAATCCAGCAGAATATTAGAATTTATATCATCAATAATGTCATCATAGAGGACTTCCGGTTCCGGTGGCTACGGCGACAGGCAAGCCTTTGCCTGCTCCCGCTCTCCCGGTGGGCTTCCCCCGCTTCTGGGGGGGCACAGGACGCCCCAGAGAGGCGTCCTGCCGAGGGAACGGCTCGCGGAGGGTCCTGGCGTCGGCGGCGGCTGGCGGGGGCTTCTCCGCTTCGTTCTAGGCATCGGGGAGCAGTTTTGGAGGGCGCGCGTGCGTCTCGCTCCATGCCGATCGGAGAACGCACTCTTGAACGAAGCAGCGGCAGTATGGTGAGAGGCTTCCTTTCTTCATTCCCTCTCTTTTGAATTGATGGACTTTTCAGCACTTTTAAAAAGTTAAACTTTCGGATCCTTGCTAGAGGTGCGGCTAGAGGGAGGGGGATTTCCCCCCCTCCCTTGGACAAGCGGCTTGAGAAGATTTTGCTTTCACCCCCAGGGGAAGGAGGAGGGGGGAGAGCCAACTAATGATGCCTCACCCCCATAAAAGTGACTTTCATTGGACTTAGCTCCAGAACCTATGGGTGAACTGAGAACTTTCTGAACTTTTAAAATTTTATTATGCCTCTGAGCCCAAAGCTGGCAGGGCAAGATGGCACACTTCCGTTGTCTTCATGAACTGTGAAACCTGACTCCACCTTTAAAATTCAGGCTTCCGGTCTTTGTCTCCGAGTCACCCAGAGGAATCTCTTGTGGATTGTTATTTTCTGAACTCTTTGGAGAAAAAACTTTCATCTATCGCTAGAGTGACTAAAGAAACTCCCACCTGTTTGGTTCCTCTGCCTTCTGAATTTGCCTGCCTGCTCTACTTCTCCAGCTGCCCAGTTTCTACTCTGACTGATCTCCTTGCTTCATAAACCATGTCTCCAAAAAGACCACCTCCTGGAAAGCCTGGCTTTGCTACTTCTGCCCCAACGTCTGCAACGTCTAGTCCAGCTACACAGTCAAAGATAACAGAACTGATGCAACCCAAGACTACAGAGATAGACTTTCAACAAATGCTTCAACAAATTTTACAGGGCCAGGAGGAAATTAAGAAACAGTTAAGGGAAATGAAAGATGAAATTAAAGAGAATCAAGCCCAAATCTTTAAGAATTCACAGAGACTGGACCTTGTGGAGGGTGGGGTGGCGGAGGCGAAAGGGCGGGTAGAGGCTTTACAGAAGGGGAACAAAGAACTTGACATCCAACAAATGAAAACAGAGTTTGAGAGAATGTCCTTTTATCTTAGATTTCAAAATGTAATAGAAGCAGATGGGGAAAATATAAGGGACATTATGACTAATATTTTAGCTGAATACATACACAAAGATAAACAGCAGATGGAATGGGAGATAGACCTAGCCTATAGAGTGAATTCAGCATATGCCAGAACACATAATGTACCCAGGGAGGTTCATATTAAATTCCTTAGGAAAACCACAAGAGATGAAATTCTGGGTGTACAAAGGGGGCAAACACTGACATACCACGACAGGGAGATAACCATTCTGAAGCAGATTCCCAAAAAAATTAGGGAAAAAAGGAAAAGCTATTCGCAACTGGCGAATAAATTATACCAGAAGGGGGTGTGGTTTAGATGGTTGATGCCTGAAGGTATGCTGATATTCTGGGAGGAGACAAGAATCAGAATCAACACACCCATAGAGGCACAGGCCTTTATGGAAAAAAATAAAGCGAACCTAGAAAAAACAGAAGACACTACAACGGTCATACAGGACATGGGAGGGGCCGGAGCTCTGCCAGCGGGGGGTGAAGGGGCAACACCAAGAAAACTCAGATCACAAAAATAAATAAGAAAACCACAATGTTATAAACAGACCGAAAGTAATAATGAATTTATAACTAGACTATATATTATAACTATATAAACTGATTGAAAACTATTTTTTCTAGAATTAATATGCTGATTTTTTATGATTATGTATTAAGGTTTGATATTTAGATGTAACCTAGGAGTTTGGAGGGAGGGGGCGTCTGCCACACTTGCAACTGCCAAAATTTGTAACAATTCCACTTACCCTTTTCCGCATAAATGTTTTAAAAAAACCAATAAAACTTTTTGAAAAAAAATAATAATAATGTCATCATAGATTGTTTATACAAAAAGATATTTATTCAGAGAAACTGGAAAACTTTTAATTTATCACTAGTGCTGCCAAAGACAAATGTAACCAGCCTCTAAGATTGGCAAGTGATCAGTTGATGGTGAGTTCATGAAGACTTGCTCATGGCTGGGCATCTTTGGGGCTGCAGGTAGCAGGATAGGAAATTACTTGGAAGTAATTTACCATAAGGTAAAGGTAAAGGTTACCCTTGCACATATGTGCTAGTCGTTCCTGACTCTAGGGGGCAGTGCTCATCTCTGTTTCAAAGCCGAAGAGCCATTGCTGTCTGAAGACGTCTCAGTGGTCATGTGGCTGGCATGACTCAGCGCCGAAGGTGCCTACAGCGCTGTTCCTTCCCACCAAAGTGGTCCCTATTTTTCTACTTGCATTTTTACTTGCTTTTGAAGTGCTAGGTTGGCAGAAGCTGGGAGAAGTAACAGGAGCTCATGCCATTACGCGGCTTAGAGATTGGAACTGCTGATAACAAGCTCAGCATCTTAGCCACTGAGCCACCATGTCCCTTATAATGCAGGCTAATTCTGCTGACTGCTGACTGCCAGCAGTTTGGCAGTTCGATTCTCAAGGCTCAAGGTTGACTGAGCCTTCCATTCTTCCAAGGTCGGTAAAATGAGGACTCGGATTGTTGTTTGGGGCAATATGCTGACTCTGTAAACAGCGTAGAGAGAGCTGTAAAGCACAGTGAAGCGGTGTATAAGTCTAAATGCTATTATTATTGCACAATTGAGGCCAGAATTTGCATTGCTAAGAAAAGACAGTTGTTAAGTGAGTTCTTACGACCTTTCTGGCCGCAGTTGTTATGTGAGTCACTGCAGTTGTTAAGTTAGTAACATGGTTGTTAAATGAATCTGGCTTCCCCATTTGACTTTGCTTGTTAAAAGTTTTCAAAAGTGATGACATGATCCTGGAGCACTGCAGTCATCACAACTACATGGCAGTTGCCAAGCTCCTGAATTTCCAAATCACATGGCCATGAGGATGTTGAAAGTGTGAAAAACAGTCATAAATCACTTTTTTTCAGTGTCATTGTAGCTTTGAAAGGTCACTGAACAAATGGTCAAGGACTACCTGTAGTATGAAGATGGGAAAATATGTTGTTGAAAGGACTGAAAATTTATGCTATGTCATAATTTTAAAGAGAATGTTCATGAAATGATGGTTTAGGTCACTAGAGAAATAGAATGGATTCATTACAAAGATTAATGTACAATTGAAACCAGATGTTTTTCTTTTGAGACTGATGGACAAATCATTGGGGAAAAGTTATGGAACTTCATCTTTGCATACAAAAACTGCAGCAATATTATTGCGTGCATTAAGATAGAAAAACATGGCAATACCTACAACAGAGGAATAGTTGGTGAAGATGATAGAATTTGCTGAGATCATCAAATTAATTTCTTTGATTAGGGAAAAGACTAACTATATTTATTGCTGACTGGAAACTCCTAATATACCTTTTGGGGAAAATGGAAAAATTGAACTCATGATTTATGGTTTTGATGACTAGATAGGATAGATTATAGAAAGAAGGACATATTATAACCTGAGAGAAAGAGGTAAATTTATGATTGTACTTATAACTGCTATAAACAAGATGGGAATTCACTTCTTTATGTATTTTTCTTTTACTATTTTTTCCTATCTTGCACTTTTAGCCTTCTCTTTGATTACTTTTTCTTTGTTTTAACTTTTTATTAGTTTGTATTAATTTTTACCTCCTTTTAAAAATATAAATAAAGCTTTGTATATAAAAATGAGTTTTAGACAGTATAAATTATTATAATCACTTAAATTGAGTTATAATGTATACTATAATGGTTATTGTCATTAATTATCCCATGTTATCTTGATTTAAATCATCAGCTGAAATTTGACATTGACATAAAGTATTTTAATTAGTAGGACCAAGCTAATGTTATGCTGAGGTTTTTAATTTAATGTTATAAGTCTATAAGTTTCATTTTTTTTGTTTTTCATACCTTTTTTCTGTTTTTTGCCCTCAATTATGTCTTTAAATATTAATTTTTTTCCCCAAAAAAGAATTCTTGCCAATTTCACCCCAGCCCCCAGTATCCTAAATTGATAAGCACTGCAAGGGAGGCAGAGCTGGCAGGGTAGCATTTAGCTGGCAGCATCTGAAGTAGCCAATGGAATATTCAGAGTGGCATTGGAGAACGAAACAATGGCACCTTCCCAAAGTAATAAAAAGAAAGAAAAAGAAAAAGTCCTTATCAGCAGATGCAATAACTGAACTGGCAAAAAATGTCTCTCTTTCCCGTTTTAAATCAACCAGAATCCTAATGCTTTTTGTATAGACAGGTCTAGCACTCTTTCAGAAGATTGCTAAACCCACTTAAAAACAAAGACAGATGGTCCTCGACTTACAACTGGTCTCTTAGTGACCATTTGAAGTTCTGACATACCTATCTGGGGGTACTTATGACCCAGATAAGCAATTCTTTTTTGTGTGTGTATTTTTATTAAATATAAAAAGGTAAAGCTTCCTCTTGCACATATGTGCTAGTCATTCCCGATTCTAGGGGGCGGTGCTCATCTCTGTTTCTAAGCTGAAGAGCCAGCGCTGTCCGAAGATGTCTCTGTGGTCATGTGGCCGGAATGATTAAATGCCAAAGGTGCACGGAACGCTGTTACCTTCCCACCAAAGTGGTCCTTGTTTTTCTACTTGCATTTTTACGTGCTTTTGAACTGCTAGGTTGGCAAAAGCTGGGACAAGTAACGGGAGCTCACTCCATTTCACGGTGCTAGGGATTTGAACCGCTGAACTGCCGACCTTTCTGATCGACAAGCTCAGCATCTTCGCCACTCAGACACCGTGTCCCTATTATTAAATCTAGAAAGACCAAAAATTTCAATGTCTATATAAACAGTGTGTCATCTGGGTATAGTTAGCTTGTGCAATCATCATCATCATCATCATCATCATCATCATCATAACAATAGCATTCATAACATTAGTACTAATCATTTAGTAATAATGCTGTCTCATCATAACATTGATAATAAACATATAATGACAATGGTGCTTACTTATCCACTTGATAAACCATTTTTACAAAATTAGTCATTCTCTTGTATTTTTTGAAATATAACTTCTGTTTCTGCTCATTACCCATTGACAAAATGAATCCCATGTTAAGAAATATTCAGTGTCTTCCTTGTCTTTAATTTTAAGTGTAAATCTATCCATTTCTGCACATTCTAGTATTTTTTTTATTACATTCTCTTCTATAGGGATCTCTATGCTCTTCCAGTATTGTGCAAATACAATTCTTGCCGCTGTTAACGCATGTAGTATTAAGTGCATATTCCCTTTATTATATTTTTCTGGTATGATACCCAAAAGAAATATTTCCAGTTTTAAGTCTATGTGTTCCTTTGTCATTTTTTCTATCCAAGTATGTATTTGTGTCCAGTATTTTTTTTCCTTTGGGCACATCCACCACATGTGGTAACATGAGCCCAGTATCTGGTTACATTTCAAGCACTTAGCATACATATCCTTGAACATCTCAGCTAGTTTTGCTGGTACAAAATTCTGATGGACATTCCCCTCCTCCCTGCAATCACATGGTGACACTTTAGGCTCTTGGCAACTGGGCTATATTTACAGCCATTCTTAGCATCTTGCAGTCATGTGCCCATATTTTATTATGGTTGGTTTTTTAAAATGAAAATCGGCATGTACTTCCAGTTTTTGGCAAAGCTGTGCTCTTAGGAAACCATTTGTCATAACTATAGGACCGCCTCTGCCTATAATTTTTAGATGCCTCTGTCATGGTGCATCAGAAAGCTTCCAACGGTGATCTCCGAAGTGCTACAGATGCTCCTGGTGGAGGTCAAGAGTCCGGTTTTTCCTGAAGCACACGTCAAATGGCCAGGAGGGCAGTGCTCAGCAACCAGAGAGGGCAGCTCAAACAGCTGGTAGCAGTGGTGTAGTTCTGAGCCCCTACCATCTGTACCATCAGCCCAGAGGTGATATTCAGTGGTTCTGTCCAGTTCTGGAGAAGCAGTAATGGAAATTTTGAGTAGTTCGGAGAACCGGTAAATGCTACCTCTGACTGGTCCGGCCCCCATCTATTCTCTGTCTCCCGAGTCCCAGCTGATCTGGAGGAAATGGGGATTTTGCAGTAACCTTCCCTTGGCGTCGGGTGGGAATGGAGATTTTACAGTATCCTTCCCCTGCCATGCCCACCAAGTTACACCCACCAAGCCATGCCACACCAAATAAGCCACGCCCACAGAACCGGTACCAATTTTTATGAATCCCACCACTGATCAGCACTGTCCTTGAAGTCTTTAATGGCAACTCCAGAAGGGCTAACAATGAAATTAGGCTTCCTTGGATATAGCTTGGAGAGCAGAGGAAACAACATCATAAGGATGTCTTTTAGAGACAGCTGGTGAGGGAACCTGAGCCACAATTGGATGAGAGCTAAGAGGGATCCTTCCACTTTCCACTCCTTGCAGCTCATTGTCCCATGTGTGAACAGGAATGTTCTGTTTTAAACATCCGACAAAGTCAGTAGAGCTGGCTGGGGAATTCTGGGAGTTGAAGTCCACACATCTTCAGGTGGGCCAAGGTTGAGAAGCACTGGACAAAGTTAAGCAGCAAAACAAGAGAGATGGAACAAATTTCATCTTGTAAAATGGGAGGCTCCTCCAGAACTGCCGCATTTTGTACTAGCTGCAGATTAGAGTTCTTTTGGGCAACGATGCATCATTGAGTCTGTCACCTTTTTATCCATCATCAGAGAGAATCCTTGATTTTGTTTAATTAATAATACAGGAAAAAAAACAACATGTTTTTTTTTTATTATTTGGTATTGGAATATATAAAGAAAAAAAGGAAGCCACTTTATTGCTCCTTCGACTAGCTCAACCTTTGCTGAAAAATACAGACTAATTGTACGATGGTAACATAACTGCCAGTAGATGGCAGTGTTACTTAAAATAGAGACAGGTAGGTAAACCGTAATACAATAATCTACAAGCAGACTACTGTACAGCATTGTAAAACTGCATTCCTAATTGCTTATCAAGGATAACTAAAGGGTCTTTCTTCTCTATTGTTAAAACCATAATGTAAATTATTTCTTGGTATGGTTTCTGGAATGAAACTGGTGCTGCTGTTAACTGGGTAGGAACAGGGTGGGATGGGCACCTAATTTCTCAGTTTTGAACCAGTAAATACACTGAGTGTTTCATTAAGCCAAGTCTTCTAGCTGCAGTGTTTGCACAAAACCTATCAGTACAGCAGGATAGTTTGCTTCCTTAGCGAATATTGACAAAAATGAACAGCACAAAAAAATTGAACTTGACAGATTTGTAAAAAAAAAAAAAAACCTGATAGAAATCAGCATTGATAGTTTCACCTATTTCTGTTATAGTATTTTGTTTTTGTAGAGCTTGATATATGTTTACTCAGGAGTAAGCTTTATTTCCTTCAGTCGTACTAATCCATAATTTATTGACTAAACTATAATTGGCTTCCTTAAAAAACCCACTCAAAATATGGCTTAGAAACCACGGTGTTAGGGTTCGTACAATTCACCAGCCCCAAACCCAATAACTCTTGCTAAGACTTCATCTGAATGTGAACCAGGTCTTTGAATTCAGCTGCACTTATTTTTTTATTAATCCCAAATACAATCTGATGGTTGACAGAGCTAGCCGATGTAATAAAACAAACTACATGTATGCCAGATTTTCCCCAAGAAAAAGATAATTATTAATATAATTTAAAAGTTCAAGAGATGAAAAGTGTTCTGTTCAAATATTTTTCAAAGAATGAGCCATCTACCTTACAAAATATGTCTGAATCTACCCCCAGATTATGCAGACAAAGCTGGGTGATGGCAGAATAAGCGCCTTATCTGGAATCATTTCAAGGAAGTAGTATATAATTATTCTTTAAGACAAAATATTCTGGAATAAATACCATATGTGGCCTTAAAAGTTAGCAAGGCCCACCAACAGTTCTTAATGAGGTCACATAATCTATTGTCTTCTCCAGAAAGTTGTTTTATACTACCAAATACTTGCTTAATGTTTTCTTTTCCTTGTACTAATGTCCAATCCAACCATAACTGCATAGTGGGCATTTTCCAGAACCCAGTTTCATTTCACTACTATAAAATTGAAAGTTTGCATAAAGGTCTTTTACATTTAAAATTAAAGTTTGATATGTTTGGCTGAGAACTCTTTTCTATAATTCTGGAAAAAGTCCTGCCACAAGACCTTATAGCTGTAATTCACCACAGAAGCACACTGGAAATGCTGCTGCTATTCAGATTTCAGAAAATGGACATCATATCACCATAATCCCAACTATAAGAGCAAATTACATCTTTAAATTACAGTAAAACTACAATATTGCACAACATTAAAATATCAGATAACAACTCAATAGTCAAAAAATGATATACATAAGCAGAGACAATTCAAGAAGCATTTTGGTCAAAAAGGACAGCTGTTTAGTCTGGAAACAATGATGTAGGCACAGAGAAAAAAGCTCTTCTGTTTGACAAGCTGTATCTGTCAGCACTCACAAATGCTAGAAAATTGCTTTGCTACAGTTGTTTGCTCATTTGTATTGAAATTGATGTAATTTTTCCTGCCTTATGTTGCAAAGCACAATAGCTCCGAAAATTTAATCAAAGAGTGAGATTTTCCCCATCTCAAATTGGTTATCTCACAACATGTGAAATTTTCTTCTTTCATTCAAATAACATTATATTATTTTAGCTACATTAAAAACAAATTTGATTTTTAGCTACAGTATTATGTATTATTCTTGAAAGTAACAGCATTAAAATATTTCGCTCTGCAACAAAATCTGTTGTAGAAGGATTCGGTTTTCTTTAACATCAGTTAATATAAACAGAGAAATGCATGAGTATATTTTGGACAGAAACCAACCACAGCACATTATGGTTTAATGAGCCCAGCCCCTGAGCAACTTCTCACGAACTGTAAACTTTCATAGAGGAAAAGTCACCACCCAAACCAAAAAGATCTTTAAATTCCTGTGGCTTGATTCACGTCTTGGAGAAATTGTATCAATCACTTCAGCTGTAGGAGGGCTGACCATGCTGTAGTTGTCCAAGAAAAAATACCAATATGAACATAGAGCACGACATGTATAATGTGCTCCCTACCCGAGCATGTGGTTTGTCATTAGGCAATTCTTTACTACTAGCTTGCATTTTAGGATTTCTATACCAAATACAGTTCTCTATCAATTCACCTGAGCCAGACATCTCATATCTGAAACCATCCAGATGTGTTGGACTCTTATTTCACACCAGCTGTATAGTCCAACACATTTGGAAGATGTCTTGTCTTAACTTTTGTATAATATGACCAATATATCCTAATAATACTGCAGGGTATCGTGCTCTGGAAAGAGGACAATGCAGCTTTTGGTGTGGCTAAAAAGTCCAATTTGAGAGTGGCAATCCCTTCCACATTGAGGGCAGATACATTCTGACCCCGGCCCAATCCCCAGATTTCGCTGGTTCTGGGACTGCCTCTTTGCCTCAGCCTGCCGAACAATTGTCTCTTCGAATTGGAGAAGGCCATGCTGCGTCTTTAGCCTCCAAACTGAACGATCAAAGGTCAAGGTTTCCCAGCAGTTAATCTCCATTCCTAAGGCCTTTTAGATCCCTCTTGCAGATATCCTTATATCGCAGCTGTGGTCTCCCTCTGGGGCGCTTTCCCTGCAATAATTCTCCATACAGGAGATCTTTCGGAATTCAACCATCAGCCATTCTCACGACATGCCCAAGCCAGTGTAGACGTCGCTGTTTCAATAGTATATAAATGCTAGAAATTCCAGCACTTTCCACAACTGCGCTATTTGGAACTTTGTCATGCCAGGTGATGCCAAGAATCCATCGCAGACAGCACATATGAATATGCATGGGGGGGGGGGGCTTCTTGATCTGAGAAACTCAAATATCTAGTCTCCAAGATATCACTCCCAATTTGCATACAAGGGCAACTGGGATTGGAGTTTAAGTCAATAATTTATATGGTTGCATTGTTTAAGAATAGCAATCCTGACCATCCTGGTCATCATAGTAACCCCAGGTCTGTTAAGTGGGTACAAGTGAGAGTCCTAGGCAATGAGCAAAGGGGTTGTAGGAGTGTTGTGGTGTGCCATCAGAGCTTCTGGTGGGTTGGTAGGGGTCATTGACAGGTCAATGGGGGATGCAGATGGGCACTATGGAGTGTGGGTGGGCTGGTGGGGCCACAGGAAGGTGGGAGAGTGTTGTGGGCACCCATAGGCCTCCTCAGGAGAAACAATGGTAGCAGTAACTTATGGGAGTAACTTGCAATCTTCCCCACCATCTTCCCAATTGACTTTGCTTGTGGGAAGCAAAGGTAGCAAATTGTGATTACGTGGCTGTAGGACACTGCAGTCATCATAAAATGCAAACTCTTGCAAAGCACCTGAATTGGGATCACACAACTGTGAGAATGCTGCAACACATAGCACTTCAAAAAGTGGTCATAAATGCCATTTTAATGGTAGCTGAATAAAACTTAATTGTTGTATACCGGCGAGCCTGGCCAGCAGAGGGCAGTCGAGAGGAGGCCCCCTCTGATTGGCCCAGGCGCGCCGGCCAGCCGGCGGGAGAAATCCTTTGTTCCAATTGGTTCGTCGTCTGACAGCTCCTGGTATAAATAGCTGTCAGACGACTAGTTTGTGTTCCTGTCAGTTCTTGTTGAATAAATACGTTGACTTGTATTCCGTCTCCGTCTCCTCATTCGAGGCCACAACACTGGCGACAAGGACGGGCGACGTGGAACCCTACACCGTGCCTCCAATGGCTTCTCACGCTGCCTTTTCGCCGTTTCGGCCAGAGGCTGAGGCTTGGGAAGCTTTTCTCGAGAGATTCGAGTGCTTCCTCATAGCCCATGATCTCGTCAGCCTCTCCCAAGAACGAAAGCGCAGCATCTTCCTTAATTACTGCGGGGCAGAGATGTTTGCCACCGCAAGGGCTCTCGCTGCTCCTGATCCTGCCCATTCGCTGCCCTGGGACGAACTCCTGGCTCGCCTCAAGCACCATTACGAGCCCGCGCCATCCCGTTTTGCCCGGCGGCAATATTTCCGCCAGTGCATTCAAAAAGAGGGCCAAACCATTCCCCAATACGTTGCCGCTCTCCGCGCTGAGGCAAGTTTGTGTGAATTCAGCGACCTGGAAGACGCGCTGCTGGAGCAGTTCATCTACGGTCTACGGGACGTTAAACTCCATCGCCGCATCCTGGCTAGACCTGAGTTAACCTTGAAAATAGCGGTCGATGATGCCAGGGCGTACGAAATGGCTGATCAATCCACCCCGGATTTCAGCCACCTCAGCCAGCACCCACATGCTGCCTACCTGCTGCCTTCTCCCTACGCGGCGCCTTCCTCATCCTACGCTCCATCTACTGCTGCCTCTTTCCGCACTGAGGTCGACCAGACCGCCGACCGCCTCCAGACCCTCTCCACCAGGGATGGACGCCAGTGCCTCAGTTGTGGTGGCCGCCACCAACGCTCCCAATGCAGGTTCTGGCAAGCCCTCTGCCACCAATGCGGCAGGAAGGGCCACCTCGCTGCCGTCTGCCGTTCCGCGCCTCAGGATCGCCGCAGCCCGCTACCTCAGCCTCCTCCGCCCCGTCAGCCGGCTTCCATGACTTCCCGCCGTCAGCACTCCCTCTCCGTGGGGGACCCAGCTGAAGCCTTCCCTGAGTGGCTTGTAGACTCGGCCTCCTCAACTTTGGAGGGTGCAACTCCAAATCTATATTGAGGGGGTTCCCTGCCCTATGGAGGTGGACACAGGGTCGGCCTGATCCGTAATGTCATGGGCCACCCTTCGCTCCTTACTACCCTGGGTCAGGCCCCACCATCTGAAGCCCCCTGACTGCCGGCTGCGCGATTACCAGGAAAATGTCATCGACCTGATGGGCTGCCGACCCTTTCATATTTCTTTTGGCTCTCGCAAGGCAAAACTTCCCTTACTGATTGTTAAAAAACCCCTCGCCTCCCTCCTAGGGCTAGATTGGTTTAAGGCCCTGGGCCTGTCTATTGCTGGGGTTCACTCTCTTTCCCCCCTCCCTCCTGCTTCCCCTCCTTCTATCTCCTCCCTCCTTTCCGAATTCTCTGATGTGTTCGCTCCCTCCTTAGGCTGCTTCACGGGCTCTCCTATCTCCCTGAACCTCGACCCCTCCGTTCCGCCCATCCGCCTAAAGGCCCGCCGGCTTCCCTTTGCTTTAAAAGCAAAAGTCGACGCAGAGCTGGACAAACTAATTAGTCAGGGCGTATTGGAACCCGTTGATTTCTCCCCCTGGGAGACGCCCATAGTAGTGCCTTTGAAGTCCGACGGATCTATTAGGATCTGCGCGGACTTCAAATCCACTCTCAACAAGGCCCTCCAATCACACCCCTAACCTGTGCCCGTTGTGCAGCATGTCCTGCACACTCTGGGCCAGGGTCGCATCTTCGCTAAGCTGGACCTCGCGCAGGCGTACCAGCAACTGCCTGTCGACGACTCCACTGCGCTTGCGCAGACGATCGTAACTCACCGCGGCGCATACAAATGCCGCCGCCTCCAGTTTGGTGTAAGCGTGGCCCCGGGCATTTTTCAGGGGCTCATGGAGCATTTGTTCCATGGCATCCCCGGGGTCACACCCTATTTTGATGATGTTCTAATTGCTGCCCCCAATCAATTAGAACTCATCAAAATTCCGCGCTTGGTCCTGCGACAGTTCCGTGCCGCCGGCCTGCACCTCAAACCCTCTAAGTGCCAACTCGGCGTGCCCTCTGTCACTTTCCTTGGCTTCCTGATCGATGCCGACGGCATCCACCCTGACCCCTCTAAAGTCGAAGCCATTCTCTCCGCCCCCACCCCTTCCAACAAAGTGGAGCTCCAAGCCTTCCTTGGCCTCCTAAATTTCTATTCCTCATTTATTCCCCACAAAACCTCCCTGGCCGAACCCCTGCACCGCCTGCTAGACTCTTCCTCTCCCTGGGTCTGGACCAGCCGCGAGGCACATGCGCTCGCGGCTGTCAAGCGCTCGCTCACTGCCCCCCCAGTCCTCGCCCAGTATGATGAGCGCTTCCCTCTTACCCTGGCTTGCGACGCTTCCCCCTTTGGCGTCGGGGCTGTTCTTAGCCATTCCTACCCTGATGGCTCTGAAGCGCCCATAGCCTTTTACTCCCGCACCTTATCCAGAACTGAGCGCAATTGCAGCCAGCTGGATAAGGAGGCCCTTGCTGCCGTTGCGGGAGTAAAACGTTTTCATTACTACCTCTACGGCCGCCCCTTCTCCCTGGTCACCGACCACAAACCCTTGCTGGGCATTATCGCGGGGGACCGTCCCACTCCCCCCATTCTTTCCCCACGCATGTCCCGTTGGGCAGAATTCCTGTCTTCCTACTCCTACACCCTATCCTACAAGCCTGGCGGCCACATTGCTCACACTGATGCGTTGAGCCGTTGCCCTCTGCCTCTTCCCGTCACTGATCCAGCCCCTGTCCATTCTATTTGCCTCCTAGCCGACCTCAGCCTACCGATGTCCGTTTCGGACATCGCACAGGCCTCCCGCACTGACCCCATCCTTCACCGCGCCATGGCCGCTGTCACTCGGGGCTGGTCCACGGCCTCCACTGACCCCCAACTCTCCCCCTTCTTCCGCCGCCGCCTGGAGCTGTCCGTGATGCAGGATTGCCTCCTTTGGGGAAACCGCGTGGTTGTCCCATCTTCTTTGCGGCCAGCTGTCCTGTCTCGCCTCCATGACGGCCACCCCGGCATAGTCCGCATGAAGAGCCTTGGCCGCGGCTATGTCTGGTGGCCGTCCATGGACGCGGATATCGCCGCCTTCGTCCAACGCTGTCCCCCTTGCCAGCAGGTGCGCTCTGCGCCACCTTCTTCCCATCCCAGGGAGTGGGAACTCCCTATGGGCCCATGGAGCTGGCTCCACGTCGATTTCATGGGGCCCATAGATGGCCGTGTCTTCTTCCTCCTGGTGGATGCCTGGTCGAAGTGGGTTGAGCTGTTCCCCATGCCCAGCTCAACCTCTTCGGCCACTATCCGCATCTTAGATTCTTTATTTAATACCCATGGCCTCCCGGACGTTATCGTTTCCGATAACGGACCGCAATTTTCCTCCGACGAATTCTAGTCCTACCTTGCCTCCTTGGGCATCCGCCATGCCCCCATTGCCCCCTACCACCCTGCGGGCAACGGCCTTGCCGAATGCGCGGTGCGTTCAGCTAAGGAAGCTCTGGCCCGTATGGCCGCCCTTCCCTGGCCGTCCCGCATCTCCACCTACCTCCGTTCCCAGCACTCCACCCCTTGCCCCGCCACGGGCAAAAGCCCCGCAGAGTTATTGTTAGGAAGACGTCTCCGTTCCCTTCTCGACTGTTTCCACCCCCTTTACCACCCTTCCTCCCCTGTCGTTCCGCCCCCCCCCCAGGTATTTTCTGGTGGGTGAGGGGGTATTTGCTCGCAATTACACCGGCGAGCCGAAGTGGCTACCTGGCAGAGTGACTGACATCACGGGGCCCTGTTCTTACAGGGTCCTCCTCGATGATGGGAGACATTGGCGGCAGCACATAAGCCAGTTGCATCGGCGACCAGAGGGACCTGAACCCAGCACAACTGCAGAAAATCAACCAGGCCCTAACGACGACGCCTGCCGGCTCGACCGTCCACACGCCGCTAGCTCCGACCTCGCAACAGCCCCTCCCGGTGCGCTGGCTAACTTACCATCGCCCGTCGGTGCATTACCGGGAGGGAGACCCATCCAGGACGCTGCCAGGCCTGTTCGCCACAAGAGCGGAGCCGACACTCCTTCCTCCTCTGGCGGGGCGCCATCTTCACCGAGACGCTCCCAGCGCGTGCGCAGGCATCCGTTGTACTTGGACGATTACGCCTGCGCAATCCAGGGGAAAGGGGTGTTGTATACCGGCGAGCCTGGCCAGCAGAGGGCAGTCGAGAGGAGGCCCCCTCTGATTGGCCCAGGCGCGCCGGCCAGCCAGCGGGAGAAATCCTTTGTTCCAATTGGTTCGTCGTCTGACAGCTCCTGGTATAAATAGCTGTCAGACGACTAGTTTGTGTTCCTGTCAGTTCTTGTTGAATAAATACGTTGACTTGTATTCCGTCTCCGTCTCCTCATTCGAGGCCACAACACTAATAACTTAAGGACTACCTGAATATTCTGAACGTACACAGGGCCTCCGTAGGTCTTTGTAGAACATGTTATCATGACCAAAGTGTTCGTAACATGAGATCATTACTCACTGTAAACCTCAAAGATGCTAAAAACGTGCTAGAACAATAGAACAATAATTTGTTAAAATTATAAAGCCTTAACAACTTTATTTATGTCTATGTTTACAGTATATGTGTGCCTACAAGTCAGTATTGACTCCTGGTGACTGCTTGGATACATCCCTGCAGTTTTCTTGGCAAGATTTCAGAAGTGGTTTGCCCTTGCTTACTTGGTAGGGCTGAGAGAATGTGACTGGCCCAAGGTGACCAGTTTAGCTTTCTGTCTAGAGACTGGTTCCTATATTAGTGCCTTAACCACTACTGTCTCTGAAAGATTAATGTTTACATATATGCTCAATAATAATAATAATAATAATAATAATAATAATAATAATAATAATAATAATAATAATTTGAATTTATTAGCCGCTCCCTTTCCAGACAGGACTCGGTGCGGCGTACAATGGAGCATATAGAACATAAAACATGTGTACAAACACATAAACATACATATATACCAAGACACACATGCACGGAGGAGGTAACAAATTACAACATTTAGACAGTTAAAAATCACCATTAAAATACCCCAATTGTAAGAAACCCAATGTACAATTAAAATTTAAAATTTAAAAAGACAGTCAGGAGGAGTAAGAAAAATTACGGTTGAGCCAGGCCAGATAATTGAAAGAGGTGGGTCTTCAGCTGTACATGGAAGGACCGGAGATCGGAAGTAATCCTGATGTCACGGGGGAGGTCATTCCACAGGGCTGGGCCCATCACAGAGAAGGCTCTGCTCCTGGGTGTCGCCCCCCGACACTGTTTGGCGGACGGCACCCGGAGAAGTCCCTCTCTGTGTGAGCGAATTGGTCGTAGGGATGTGTGGGGCAGGATGCGATCCTGCATGTAACTAGGTCCTGTGCCATGAAGCGCTTTAAAGATCATAATCAAAACCTTGAAACGCACTCGGTAGACCACAGGAAGCCAGTGCAGCTCGCGCAGGAGAGGTGTTACAGGGGAGTATCTAGTCCTCTCCATAATCACCCACGCGGCCGCGTTCTGGACCAACTGTAGTCTCCGAGTGCATCTCAAGGGAAGCCCCATGTAGAGAGCATTGCAGTAGTCCAGGCGAGACGTCACTAGCGCATGGGTGACTGTGCGTAGGGCATCCCGGTCCAATAAGGGGCGCAATTGGCGCATCAGGCGAACCTGATGGAACGCCCCCCTTGCCACGGCTGTTACATGGTCATCCATGGACAGCCGGGCATCTAGGAGGACGCCCAAATTGCGCGCCTGTTCCATGGGGGCTAGCTGCACGCCCCCGATGGCCAGAGATGGAAGCAACTGGTTGAACCGGGAGGCCGGAAGCCACAGCCACTCCGTCTTGGAAGGGTTGAGTTTTAGTCGGTTGCCATCCATCCAGACCCGTACGGCCTCCAAACACCGGGACATCATTTCGACGGCCTCATTGGGGTGGTTCGGGGTGGAAATGTATAGCTGAGTATCATCAGCATACAGATGATATCCCACCCCAAAACCACGGATGATCTCGCCCAGCGGTTTCATGTATGTGTTGAACAGGAGAGGCGAGAGCACCGATCCCTGTGGCACTCCACATGTGAGTGGCCTCCGGGTCGATCTCTGCTCCCCTGCCAACACACGTTGCGTCCGGTCAGAGAGGTAGGAGCCAAACCACCGTAAAACGATGCCCCTGACTCCTAGCCCCTCTAGCCGGTGCAACAGGATACCATGGTCGATGGTATCGAACGCCGCCGAGAGATCTAATAGGACCAGGATAGAGGAACAACCCCTATCTCTGGCCCTCCAGAGATCATCAACCAATGCGACCAAGGCCGTCTCCGTGCTGTGCCCGGGTCGGAAGCTGGACTGGCGCGGGTCTTAGATAATCATTTTCCTCCAGGTGACGTGGGAACTGTTGTGCCACCACACTCTCTACAACCTTCGCTAAAAAAGGGAGGTTGGAGACTGGACGATAATTGACTAGGTCCGTTGGGTCCAGGGAAGGCTTCTTGAGCAGGGGCCTCACCACCGCCTCTTTCAAGGCGGCCGGTAGAAACCCCTCCCCCAACGAAGCGTTCACTAGGCCTAGGAGCCAGTCGTGCGTAACCTCCCAGGATGCCAGTACAAGCCAGGAGGGACACGGGTCCAATAAACATGTGGTGGGTCGCAGACGTCCACGCAACCTGTCCAAATCCTCGATGGCAACCGAGTCAAACTCCTCCCAAAGTGGTCCCTCAAGACTCGCCACGGGCGTCTCTACTGGACCACTGAAAGGGGCCCATCCCATCCGGATTTGAGCGACTTTGTCCTGTAGATATTTCCCAAACTCCTCTGCTCTGCCCTGTAAAGGGGCTTCCCGCGGTCTCTCAAACAAGAGGGAGCGAGTCACCCGAAACAGGGCGGCAGGGCGGTTATCTGCGGACGCAATAAGAGCGGCACAATGTTGACGTTTGGCCGCTCTTAATGCCACAAGGTACGTCCTCAAATAGGCTCGTGCCTGTGCTCGGTCAAATTCGGAACGGGAGGATCTCCAACGACTCTCTAGGCGTCTCTTGTGGCGTTTCATCACCCTTAGCTCCTCGGTGAACCAAGGGGCCAGGGTGGTTCGTCGCCGCAGGAGAGGCTGCAAAGGCGCCACCCGGTCTAGGGCCCCGGTAGTCGCACTATTCCATGCGTCTACCAGGTCCTCCACTCGGGGGCGGGTCAGGTCCACAGGAGGTGGCCCAAGCTCCATCTGGAACCTATCTGGTTCCATCAGGCGCTTGGGGCGGAACCATCTAATACCTTCCGGTACCTAGCGCGCTATCTTCCTCCTGTCCGGCTGCCCGGCCGACCCAACGGGCCAGCTTGGAGCCGGGCAGGGTGCCAGGATCTTCGGCGCCAGAAATCCCCGACCCTCAAGGTGGAAATGAGGGTCGGCAGCATCCCGCCCGTCGAAGAGCCCTCCGAATTTAGCGGAGCTCAGAAGCAGTCCTCCATTCCCTCCGGAAGCTCCTCCTCCTCCAAAAATGGGGTGCAGGGGTACGCCGGTGTGCTTATGCATGCCCCCTTAATGAACCTCTTAAGAATCATGTGAGATCACGGTAGACAGTTTAAGGTTGAAGCTGTGGGGGTTAGAGGATGTAATAATGGAGTCAAGTGGAGCATTCCAGGTGTTGACCACTCTGTTTCTGAAGTCGTATTTTCTGGAATCTAGTTTGGAGCGGTTTACCTTGAGTTTGTATCTATTGTTTGCCTGAGTATTATAGAGGTTGAAGCTGAAATAGTCGTTGACAGGTAGGACATTGTAGCAGACAATTTTGTGTACTATGCTTAGGTCAGACCATAGGTAGTGTAATTCCAGGTTGTCCAAGCCCAACATTTCGAGCTTGGTGGCATAAAGGATTCTATTGCAAGCAGAGGAATGGAGTACTCTTCTCGTGAAATACTTCTGGACCTTCTCAATTGTATTAATGTCTGATATACAGTGTGGATTCCAGGCAGATGAGCTGTATTCGAGAATTGGTCTGGCAAAGGTTTTGTATGCCCTAGTTAGCAGTACAATGTTACCGGAGAAGAACCTTTGTAAAATTAGGTTAACAACTCTTAGTGCCTTTTTGGCAACACTGTTACAGTGAGCTCTGGGGCTTAGATCTTTTGAGATGAGTACTCCTAGGCCCTTGACTGAGTGAGGGTCAATGACAGATACTTTCAATGTTGCCATGAACGTTGTGTCAATGTATTCATTTTAAGATTCAAGCTTCGTTTGAAGGATAAACCTCTGTTTTTTAAAGATAGTGATTTAATTAATTAATACATTGAAATGACTTTGTGTAGTTTGCATATTTGTGAAAAAGATTAGAAAATGATCCTTATGCCTATATGAAGATTTTTTGCTTCAGCTGTTTGTTGCAATTGGCAGTTTCCAACATATAGATGTGGGGCAGCTATTTTTTTTTATCCAATGGATTTGTAAAAGTTTAGGGAGATATAGGGTATTTATAATTTTTAACTGTTAATACCCAGTGGAATGTAGAAGGCTCATGTACGCACATCCTACTGTAGTGAAATTATTTTTTGAGTTTGTAGTTAAATCCACAGCAGAATCAGACAAAAGATGAATACATTGTGAGCTGGCAGAGGCCAAACCATCTACACTTTTTGAAGGGAGAAGTCATGTCTGATGAGGACTGTGCTACTAACTTGTGGAAGTGGTATATCTCTGCTGTTTTTTGGCTCAGTGGCTAAGACGCTTTCCATCAGAAAGGTCGGCAGTTCAGCAGTTCGAATCCCTAGTGCTGTGGAACAGAATGAGCTTCTGTTACTTGTCCCAGGTTCGGCCAACCTAGCAATTTGAAAGCATGTAAAAATGCAAGTAGAAAAATAGGAGCCACCTTTGATAGGAAGGTAACAGTGTTCTGTGTGCCTTCAGCGTTTAGTCATGCCGGCCACATGACCATGGAGACTTCTTTGGGCAGTGCTGGCTCTTCGGCTTTGAAACGGAGATGAGCACCGCCCCCTAGAGTCAGGAACGACTAGCACATATGGGTGAGGGGAACCTTTACCTTTAAAGTGAATTGCAAAGACCTTGTGTCAAATAATATTTCATAACATTTGGAAGCATCATGCCATAAGTTTCTCATGGCACGGGGAAATTGTTGGAGCAACCCCAAGCGCTACCTTTCCAAGGTTGTCCCTTTTAAAACCAGTAAACAGCAGAAGCCCTGTTGATTGCTTTTTAAAAAAAGTTATTGCAAAGCTTCCGACATTTGCTCTCCTTTTCTTGAATTCCGCCCCGAAACAACGAGGTTGCTCGAACCTTTCTGAAAATTTGTTGCGACCCTCGACCCCTTTTAAGCGAAGCCTTTGAGATGGCTTGGATCAGTTTTGTTCTGAATTTCCTGCAGCTCTTCTCCCCTTTCCTGAAAGTTTTGACTTCAGTCTAAACTTTTCTCTTTCCGAAGGCACTTTGCACAGCGATTAAATTGTATCACTACAGCTTCGGCTGGCACACAGTTGGGAGTGTGTGTCTGTGTGTGTGTGTGTCTTTCACTGAGTTGCTGCCTGATGTCCTGAGCGAGTAAATTTCAAAGCTGTCACAAGGGAACAGCGCGGCCCTTCCAGGCTCTACCTTCCCTCCCGCGTCTCGGGTTCCAGTTCTGCTGTTGCCATGGCTTTCTGGCTGGTCACGAGAACAGCCACGCAGCGCTCCCGGATTTGTTCCCACCTCCCCAGTCCCCTATAGCTTTCGTTTTCTTCCAGCGTATGGAGAGCGAGAGAAAGAGGGGACGGGGCGGGGGAGGTGGAGAGAGGCAAGCCTGCCTTGTTCACACGGAAACTGTTCCAGGGCTGCCATTCAAAAGCCGCCCGCTTTCCAAGAAAGGGGGGGGGGATTAATGTGGCGTGAGGCAGGCGTGTCTGGCACGTCGGCTGAACTGGGGAGGGGGCTTCGGGGGGCGAAGGGTCTGTAACGTGCTAAGCAGCCACTGGCTGGGCTGGTTGCTAGGGGCTGCAGGCAATGGGCATCAGGGATTGCGCTCAGCGATGGGCCCGCCGACGACGACAGGCAGGCCAAGTTGCTAAGCAGTTTTCACCGGAGCTGAGGAGTTGGGGGGGGGGGAGCCGTTTTGGGTGCTGTGTCAGCGCTTTTCCTTCCCTCCGTGTTCCCTTCCCAGTTGTGTCTTGTAGGGTAGGGGGTGGGGTGGGGGTGGGGTGGGGGGACGGGGAAGGAGGCTCTGTTCTCCTTTCAATCCGGAACCTACATTCTTGGGCAGACCTCCAAGGCGTACTACATACTGAGAATTATAAATATTACCTGTTGTTCGGGTTGGAGGATTAACTAGTTCAAAACAAAACAATAACCCACAGGTGCTCTTGGCTTGACCCGCAGAAGTTTGGGAGCCTGAATTAAGGCGTTTCTCATTGTGCTTTATGAACTTTGGTATGAAGTGAGGTGGGCTACTTTCAAAACGGGGAGTTTGAATGACTTGTGCAAACATGGGAAATGGGGCCACCCTAATGGCTTTATTCTGTGCAAACTTAAGTTGCTTTTAAACATAGAGGTGGCTGCTATTTAAGGGATAAAGCAGTTTTCGCTTTAAATGGGCACCATCTCCATATTGCATCAAATTGAGGAAACCCAGCAACAGGACAGGTAAAGGCTTGATGGATAAATAAGGATAAATTTCACAGAAAGAAATGTTGGGCTGCTCCACAATGTCAGCTTAAAGTGAATTCCACCCATCCTTGAAGTTGCAGAAAACTATATTGACTTACTGCCTATGGAGATTCTCAGTCATCCAGGTCATGGTTGTCCCAAAAGTGCTTTTTCAAGAGGCAACTGGATTTTCTGGATTTTCTTTGAAGACATTTTGCTTCTCATCCAAGAAGCTTCTTCAGCTCCAGCTCTGAAGAAGCTGCTTGAATGAGAAGTGAAATGTCTTCAAAGAAAAAACAGAAAGTCCAGTTTCCTCTTGAGAAAGCACCTTTGGGATATAATGACTTAACATTTGCTGCCCCATTTAGTGATCCACAGGCATAAGGCTGACAAATGATACTGCCCATGTTTGTAATGCACAGTGATGTTTCTCAATATCTTAAGATATGTGGTCTTCAACTCCCAGAATTCCTCAGCCAATGTGTGTGGATTTCTACTCCCAGAATTCCCTAGTCAGCTTCTAGGACTTAAAAGTCCATAAAGCTGCTGAGGCTGAGAAACACGCATGCACAGGGCGTATGGGATTGCTAAATTCTCCTAGTTTTGTGCCTGCCTTTTCATTCAAAATCCAGTGTAAAAGAACTGGGTTCTCCTAATGCCTGAAATAGAACAACCATCAACGGCTACACAAGAACTGTAGTAGAAGGTGGTGTGCCCATTGTAGCCTAAATCAGCCAATAGGCGAGAGGATTATTACCCCTAATTGTCATTTGATTGCACCACTGACAGAATATGAATGAAGTGTATCAGATTATATACATGGCAAAACTGTGGCAGGATTAGGGGGAAATAACCCCCGTGCAGTGAAGGATGACTTGAAAATGTGTCTGCTGCAAACAAGGAATCAAATGTAGGCAATGTCACAAGAACATAGACAGTTGCAGTTGTCTATAGCTGCAGTTAGATGTCAGTAGTAAGGAAAGCCTTGTTGGTAGGCTGAGCTGAGAAAGTGTTGCTTAACTCCACCTTATATTTGCTGAAAAATAGAAACAATGAGCAAAGGCAATGTGGATGTTTTGGGTTAAATTGTAATACCCTATCTGATCATTGTGTCTTGTTCCTATAACCTAGAAAAGGTCTATCAAACTTGCAGCCTTCAGGCTAGCCACGCCTACACCCGATTTAGCAAAGGGGGGGAGTCCCAATACATCATGTGACGTTGTAGTGTCTACGCAAGTTTGAGAGCCGTGACTTAGAATATCTGACTATGAAATAGTATTAACTGAATTGTAATTGATGATATATGCATATAAGCATGATTCCATCTTTATTGGCTCTTTTTACCTAATAAAGTTTATCTTGAATCAAATGTAAATTCTGGTGTTTATGCAGAAATGATTATGTTGGTTTGTAGCAGAAATATAGAAATGCCTTGCCATTGTTTTCTTCCTGGATTTTTTTTAAAACTCCAAGTGTAGTCTGTAGTCCTGGGATGTCTCCTATCCAAATAAGGAGCCTATCCCAGGTCATCTCCCATCTAAGTATAGCAACTGAAAGTGTATTTGGTTTTATTCATAATAAAAAATTGCCTACTTTCTTTCCTCCCCACTATTCTAAATGAAGGAAAGAGTTTTGACTTTAACTGGAGGAAACATGAAAAATGGGAAGCCTTCAAGCATTGCCTTTCTGCTTCTTTCCTAGCACAGTCGTAGGTAAGACCTTGATTTACTTCCATTCATTTACTGACCCTTCTAAGTTATGGCCATGCTGAAAAAAGCCCAGTCCTTGCACTTACATTAATTGCAGTGTCCCTATAGTCACGTGATCTACATTCAGGCATTTGAGAATTGGCATGTAAGGTTGCAGAGTCCTAGGGTCACTATTGGGTCCATTTGTGACTTTCCCAGCTGTTTTCCAACATCAATGAAGAAAGCCAAATTTGCTTTATGACCATATGACCTCAGCAAAAAAGGTTGTAAAATCAGATCACTTAACCGCCTCGCTTACTGACAAAAGTTCCAGCCCCAATCATGGTTGTAAAGTGAGGGCTATCTGTCCTTCATTTTCAGACGTCTTACTTGCTCTAATATCACTCACATTCTCTCTTCTGTTTTTCTTGTTTCTGAAATTCATAAGCTGAAAACAATTTTAGGAAAAGTACCAGACGAAAATAACCAAATGTACAAGTATAGATTAGGTGAACCCTGGCTCAATATCAGTAACTGTGAGAGGGATCTAGGACTCCTAGTGGGCAATTGTTTAAATACGAGCCAGCAGTGTGCAGCAGCCGCCAAAAAAGCCAATGCAATCCTAGGCTGCATTAACAGAAGGATAGAATCAAGATCACATGAAGTACTAGTACTTTATGGATCCTAAGTGTAAGACCACACTTAGAATACTGCATGCAGTTTTTGTCACCATATTATAAAAAAGATGTTGAGTGTATAAAAGAGCAATAGATGATTAGGGGCGGAGGCTAAAACATATGAAGAACAATTGCAGGAATTGGGTATGTCTAGTCTAGAGAGAAGAAGGCCAGGGTTACATGATTAGCAGTGATCCAATGTTTGAAAGGCTACGATAAAGAAGGAGGGCTGTTGTCAACCTGTTTTCTAAAGCACCAGAAAGCAAGAGAAGAAACAATGGATGGAAACTAATCAAGTGGAGAAGAAACCTAGAACTAAAGAGAAATTTCCTAACAGTGAGGACAATTAACCAATGGAACAGCTTGCATTCAGAAGTTGTGGGTGAAGGCTTTTAAGAAGAGACTGGACAGCCATTTGTCTGGAATGGTAGAGGGTCTCCTGCTTGAACAGGGGCTTGAACTAGAAGACCTCCAAGGTCCCTTCTAAGTCTGTTATTCTGTTATTCTAATAGTAATACTTCTGTGAATCTTATGCACATACATATACTCCAACATTTGAATTACAATGAAATTACCTTTTGTTACTTTATAGCATTTTAGTGTTTTATGTTCTTTAACAGCAGCACCATTTCTTTAGCTATGTAGTCAAAAGCAGGATTTTGTGGCGGTCAGTTCCACACAAAGCAAAAGAAATATCTTCTTAATAAACAATGTCCTATTCTCTTGTCCTTAATTATGGTATCTGATTTAAACCAGTATGTTGTGCTTGTCTTTGATGTGTCATCTAGTCCAGCTTAGGCACCCCTTTCCCTTTTTTTGTTCTCTGCTTATTTTAGCAGAAGAAAAGATTAATGAAAATCAAATTGTCAGTGTAAGCTTTATTTATGTATTTCATTTTCTCTAAAGATTGGCCAATCAAATAAATTGCTTCCTTCGCCTCTGTTCACAAGCGCATTTTAACATTCACTGTATCACTTAGAAAAGAACTGCTTCTAAATCAAATATTTGAATCAATCAACCTGTATATTTCATTTGACAAACGTGACAAAAATATTTATTAAGAGTGAAAGATTTGTTTCTCCTAGCTTGAGTTTTTATAATATTATCAAGTATGCGGTTTCTCTCACACTTCAAAGAATTTGACACAGCATGGACAATTTTCACTTCCTTGTTTTGAAAAATTCAACCCTGTGTGGTTGTGTACATAAGTTGAAAAGTAGCCAGTGGGTTGTTTGAGAAAGCCTCCTTTTGAAGCTTTTCATGAGGATGTTTTTACTCCATAATACCTCAACGTGAAACACAATTATTAGTGTGTAAACCACATTGAGTTGTGGGATCTCAGTTATGAGAAAGCATGAATAGAATCACACTGTTAGAAGTATGTAGCTCCAACGGATCGTAATTTACCATAGAATTAATACAGTAATTGTAACTTTATGTGGAGACCAATGATTTTGGATGAAGAACTACTTTTTAAAGATATGCTATCTAAAATCTTATAAAAAGACTAGTAAGCAATAGAAAATGAAATGTGCAAAGTTGTATGCAGTCTGTTTTTAAACAGAATATATTACTCCTATACAAATAAAATAGCATCTGCAGTTCTACACTGAATATTAGTATTGATAGTGGAATTTTGAGTCTTGTTTTGTTTTTTAAATAAATGACTGTTCAGAAGTAATTTAGTCTGGTCTCTGGAATTGGAGGAAGGAAAGAGAAGCGGTTTGAGATAGTTTCTTGTGAATTTTTGAAAAACATTATCTTTCTTTATTTATTGCCTTTATAGTGAAAAGATACTTTTGTTTTCTCCAGAGGGAGTACAGGTAGTCCTCAACTTAACAACCACAATTGAGCCCAAAAATTCTGTTGCTAAGTGAGACATTTGAGTTTTGCCCCATTTTATGACCTTTCTTGCCACAATTGTTAAATGAATCGCTGCAGTTAAATTACTAATATGGTTGTTAAGTGAATCTGGCTTCCCCATTGACTTTGCTTGTCAGAAGGACACAATAACTGTTCACATGGTCTCAGGACATGGCCTCATAAATATGAATCAGTTGCCAAGCATCTGAATTTTGATCATGTGACCATGGGGATGCGGTAACAGTCCTAAGTGTGAAAAACAGTCGTCACTTTTTTTCAGTTCCATTATAACTTTGAACGGTCATTAAACGAACTGTTATATGTTGAGGGCTACCTGTATTACCATGTTATGAGCTCAGAGAGAGGTTAATTGTGGTAGGATTTCAGTCTTCATACTGGAATTTAGATGTTCACCAATGACAGCTCCAGATGCATTTTGCTGTTGGGAAATAAGGAGGGGATTGTATTTTCTTAGTGTGCAGAATATGGGCTCCAACTGACTTTGAACCATATTCTCCAGATCTCTTGGATGACAGTTACCAGCCAGCATGAACAATATATGGTTGGAAAATTTATTCAATAGCACCTGATTTTTGTTTGTTTGTTTATCCACCAATAGCCCTTTGACCTGTCTTTGCTGGGATTTTCTTTGCAGTTCTTGGAATTAGTGTTTCTTTTTTAAAATAGTAATTTGTTGGCAACACTGAACGCTTCACTGTAGAGAAGAAAAGGTAAAATTAAAGTTGCCATTTGATTTTTAAATCCCAGCTTTGAAAGGCCTGCATGTGAACTGTATTGTAGGAATGACATTGAGATCACTGTTGGGATATAAGTCCAGTAAATTCAGTTAGATTTACTCCTAAGTATGAGTTTATTGCTGTTTGCTGAGACAGCTTATCCTAATGTTCAAAGCAATCGAACACTTTCTTAGTAATATGTAAAATAAAATACAATACAATAATAAAAAGTATTAAATAAAATTACATGTGAAAAATTCGGTTTCCAGCTTTCGGAAGGATTGAATACAATTCTTATTCCATTCAAATGTTTCCTTTTGAGGGATTAATTTATAGTTACATTTCTACATTCATGTACTATACACTCGATTTTTTCTTAGATTCTAATCATATTTATTGAGCCATACCTGCTGTTTTTCATTGCTCCATAATCAAATGTTTTATTGGTTATAATGGAAACAACTTTCAGTAGTTTAGAAATAGCAGGATGAAATTTTCAAGTACATGTAAATCAGAAACCTTGATTGCATTTGCAGAGTTGAATTCTGTGGTTGCTGTACAAACATAATATACTCCTTTGCCCTTGGAAGTGGCCAGCTGGGAACACTTGAGATCTGTCATAACTCACCTGAATATCAAACTGGGGATTTTGAGCCAAATATTCTGCTTAGTTCAAATCAATATGTACATTCCAGTCTCTCCACTTACTGCTTTGCTGTCCAAGGTTGTTACCTTAAAGCCTCTTCATATTTTTTGTTTCAGCAGCATACACATTCTGATTTTTTCCTAATTATCTTTTTATTTCTTTATTACATTGATTCTTTTCCACATCACTCATTCTTAAAAACATTAACAATAGCTTTGTTAGACCAAATCAAATATCCACAGTGGCACTTCTAGGCCTGAGATCTCCTGAGGCAAGAGGTCTCTCAGGTACCTCTTGGTCTCTGTTGGTTTTGCTGCTACCTGTTTCCATCTTGCTGCTTCAACTGCCGGTTAATCAGCAAAATCAGCCTGAGAATCCCACAAGCAAAACATGGGCATTCTGGCATTTTGGCTCAGCAATTGACATGCTACCACTGATGCGGAAGGTCATTTATAGCCTTCAGTGCTGGTTGCTACTGATAGCCTTAAACTGCATGGAGGATAAAAGCATGGATTCAAATAGACCCTGCTAGTTATCTTGGTAGAGTAATCTAAGCCAAGTTGGTTGGTTTGCCACCTTTTAAATTTCTCAATCATCAGTAATCCTGCTAGAGCACTGTCCTGGCAGCTACCTGAAATAAATGCTTGCACAATAGTCCTATACTCTTGTGTGAAGCTACTTCCCTAAAAGTGTAACCTCTGAACTAATCTTGTTTTATACCCCTACATTTGTCTCCAATCAGGAAAAAAATGTGTTTGACATGATCCATGTGTTTGCACAATTATATCACCTTACCAGCATTAGAAATTGGTTGATTTATTATTTGATGCCAAAATGAGTAATATTCCAGGTTCCTCCTTCTGTTTTGTTTTGACCTTCTAATTCCTGGTGCATTTTGGTTCATTAGCAAATGCCAGATTAAACTGCTTCTGTTTTCAGCAATCCTAATTGGTTTCCAAAGCATCAGAAATACTCTCTAGTGCTTCTGTAGCACCTTTGAATACCTACTCAAGGGTACCCATTCCTGTTAATGCTTCTCATTTTGTCATGATTAATTTTTTTCTGTAAAGCATGACAGATGAATTTATACATGTTTTAAGTTTTGTGGAGAAAAGAGATTAACAGTTTTAATTGGGTGTAAGGGATTATTTGTATTTTCTTTTTGATTGCCAGATTTAAGTCATAGGCTTGATGATGATGTTTGAAAGTAAAATTCTGAAATTTCTGATACTTTTCTTGAATGTGGTAGGGGCAATTAGAATATGCAATTGAATGTGATTTTTTTTTTTAAATTGTAATGTTCTTCCAGAATATAGTTACTTGGGAGTATGCACAGCTGAATTTAATGTGACTTTTATTATAACTGCTAAAATTGTCTTGTGGGTCTCCGAGGATAATTTCTGCCAGAATTCAGAGACTAATCTATGGTTGGTGCTGCTGACTGCTTAAGTATATGTGGATACCATTGGGCCTTTGCAAGTACCGTTGATGGTATGAGAAGCATTTAGGGATGCTAGGAAACATCTCAATGCCATATCCCACCCCCTATCATATGAGGTGAGACGACCCATGCTTAATAGTAATAGCATTTAGACTTATATACCATTAATAGCTATGAGATACAAAAATGAACATTTCAAAGAAATCATTTCTCCCCTGCCAGTCAGTAATGAATGACACCAATGGACGTTTAGATAGGGTATAAAATACAGTTGTTAGGAGAGGCTGTTGACAGAGAAGAAGCAAAACCATAAAATATATTTGCCACTCGATATCTGCAATATGACCAATGAAAAATTACAACACATGTTCAATCAAAAATTATGATGCAGTTGGCAAAATAGAATGATATTAAAATTAAATATCAGATTAATGATGGCAACCAGGAAGGATCAAAATCAGAGTAGAGCAGATCAAAGGTGAGAGATTTGAGGAGAGGAGTTTTTGCCGGGTTTTTGATAGAAAGGTACAACTTATACACAAATCAGTGTTTGATTTTTACTTACATTTAATCAGCCTAAGTCTCCAGCGCCTCCAAATTTTTCCTGTCTTTTGACTTGCCTATTATCTTTCTTGTTTTCTCACAATAAAAATCCACTCCTGGACTAGTGAATAAGATACCGGAATACTGGGATGGGGAACATCCCCAATGGAACTTATTTTTCATTGATTTGGGGGCACTAATGTTTTTTCTGAAGAGCAAGCACTTTAACTTAACCATCTTCCACTGTGGATAATCTCATCTCAACTGCAGCCCTGTCACTATTTCTACTTTCCTGAATTTCAGAATCCAAACAGATTTCTTCCCTCATGTAAAATTGACCTATTGTGTGAATTAAATTAGGCACCAGAATTTTGAGCTCGCAAGTATTTCCTTCCTTTCCTGGCTGCAGCTCTTCTAGATTTATTTTCCTCAAACACCCCAAATTCCCAAAATAAAGGTGGATCAATTGCTGATAGTTGTAAACAACATATATTTTGGCAAATGTTGGACTATATTACCTCATGCTATAATTGGCAACTTACATGATTGAATTCTCTTCCATTCTATAAATAAATCAATGCACACATAGAAAATATTATGTTGTGAGAATAATTGATATGATAGTTTTCTGAGGTTGGTGGTGGGCAAGTTATCACCTGAGCCTTCTCTTGAATGAAGTGGAAGGATCCAGACAAGTTTTCTACCTCAATTGCAGCATGTAATAATTTTTATTGATGTCCTATTGCAGTGTGGGTTAGGATAGGCTTAGACTATCATTAAAAGGGGTTAACTAGGTATTTCAGTATGGTGGTGCACACTTCAAAATGATTTAGAGGAAGTGCTTTGCATCGCATCCAAGTGCAGACCTTCTCTGTTGTTTATTAAAGCAGCCTGACCTTTTTCAATTGTCCACATGAACATTTTCAGCTCTTAAGAATTGCTCTCTTTGATGTCATGGGTGTTTGATAAGAAAAAAAGAATTGCACAGATGTGTTAGTCTACAAAGATGTGTTAGTCTACAAAATATCATTTCCCAAAAAAACCAATGGAATATAAGGATTCTTAGTGGAAGATGCAACATTCTTGCTACATATTTTCTAAATTATTTAAATGCCACTGTTTTAAAGAAAGCTGCAGGTTTTATTTTTCAGGCTCATTTAGAGGCCTGTACAAATTGAACTATTTTAATAAGTGAAGAAGTGCTGTGCTTATACAAGATCTGAAATCCTTCTTATGAATCATTTCAAACCATGAACAGACCCTACTTATTATGTTAAGTCTTGTTATTGCTATCACTAGCATGGCAAATTTCAACAGCAATTCATTCTGACACATGGGCGTTTATTGCCTCATGGTTATAAGTTTTGGCTCTTAGGCACTCATTGACCCTGTGTTCAATTTTCATTGGGTGTAAGTTTTGGCTCTTAAGGCACTCATTGACCCTGTGTTCAATTTTGATTGGGTGTTGGATTGATAGAGCAATAACTAAGTAATTCCGAAGAGGACACAGAGTCATCTTTAGAAGTTATGAATGGTGACTTTAAACATTTCTAGCTTGTCTTCTGTGGAAGCCCAAGGGAACAGCATCCATATAGAAAGAAGTTGGGATTTATTTATTTATTTTCATTTTGGTACGCTACCTCAGTCCTGCTTATGTACTGCTTACCCAAAAGACTTCAAGTCTGACAATTTCTTATTAAACTGATTTCAATTCAGTATCACTGAAGCAAGTTCTTAATTACTTGCACTTTCATCTGTGCCCACTGATGGAGTAGAGGTGCAAAGAGGGGACTTCATTTGCATATATTGATTAGAGCAGTGACGTGCAATCAGGTGAGGCAAGTGAGGCACAGCCTCACCACTCTCATCATGAAAAAAAAAAGTAAAAGGAAAAAGCTGAGCTAGTTGCTGCCTCACCGTGGATGACTCTGCTTAACCTCACTGGTGCTCTCCCTCCCCAAGTGTAGTGACTTCCTCCCCAGGCCCCCATTCATTTCTCTCTCACACACACACACAGCTGGATAAAACTATATAAAAATCTAGCCCAGCTTCACTGATTACAAGTTTGAAAAGGCAACGTGGCTCCACCTGCAATCAAACTACACTTGGGGAGGGAGAGCACAAGCGAGCACTGAGGAGACCACAGGAGGAGGCAGGAAGCCAGGCAAAGAGCCATGCTGTAGTACACACACTTCCCCCCAGCCTCTTTCTTTTGGAAGGCTCGGCTCGGCTCCCCTCCGGCTTCTCTGCCTCTCCTCTCACCCCAGCTTGCCAGGAGGAGGTGGTGGGTGGGCTTTATTGTGTTCCAGGCATTTCCCACCCAGACAGCAGGCTGCATTTGCAGTGGTGGAGGTGTTTGGGAAAGGCAGCAGGGGAATGGGGGTAGGGGTGGCAGAGGAGCTGCTTTCAAGCCACTGGAAAAGATATCCAATCCAACTTTTGTGTGTGTGGGGTGGTTGTTTGAGAGTGAGTGAGAGAGGGAAGGAGTAGGAGAGATAGTCCAATCCAACTTCTGTGTGTGTGTGTGTGTGTGTGTGTGTGTGTGTGTGTTTGAGAGAGGGAGAGGAAGGGAGAGAGGGAGGGAGGAGGGGAAGAAGAAGAAAAAGAAAAAGAAAGAAGGAGCAAAGGAGAAAAACAAATGCTGTCACTTTAAATTGGAACTGAGCATGCCTGGCTGTGGAATTCTGGGAGTTGAAGTCCACAAGTCTAAAAATATTTGAAACCCAGCACTGTGTCAGTGCCTCACCAGTCATAAACCTCACCGCACGTCACTGGATTAGAGTGCACCAAAGCTGTATTGTGTCTGTCCATCATGTTAAGGAAGTGTTAACTCAGAGTCTGTTGAGGCAGCTGCCCAGTTTTAATAAAGAAATAGGGGCAACCCTTTCCCTATCAGAGGGCTCTCTCTAGCTCACAGGGCATTTTTAAACTTTAAAAAATGAACAAATGCCATATACATATGCATATTGACTTTGCAATGTTGTCTTCTCTGTCTAAAGCCAATATTGCAAAATAGGGTTGTTGTTTTTTAATATGTTCTGAGTGAAGGTGTGATTTCCTTTCCTTCTGAATATTTAATTTATCTTACAGTTAGGGATTTTGATGGAGTTTATTCAGCATGAACTCCAAAGCAAATTCAGCTGAAGTGCACGTCTTGAACTGGGTTGGAAAGTAATGATATTCTAATAATAAAATCATTATTACCAGAATAATGGTAATCATTACATCATCATTGACAACCTTTATCATCATCATCATCTTAAAAGGGAAAGATGAAAGCAGGTCAGAATAGAACTCCTGGCAGTGGGCAGAGTCAGCCTGCAATACTGCATTCCAGCCACCGCCTTCATCCTTTGAACTCTCTGAAAACTACTATCATATCTTCCCTAATTCTTATCCAGGCAAAATATAATGTATTTTATTTAGCATTCCACCTAGGACATGGTTAGGTATGGATTGTCCCTTTATCCTTTTGGTACCCCCTTTTTAAAACTTGGTCTAGTTAGTTGATGTCTTTTTTAAACTGCAGTGCTGAGAATTGGACACAGTATTTCAAGTGGGCCCTGAGCAAGGTAGAGTAGAATTGGACAGTTAGTACTTATAACACTGACTCTATGTTATTGTTAATAAATCCTGAAAACAGGGGTTGACTTTTTAGCATTTGTTTCATGCTATTGGCTCATATTCAACATATGATAAGGTAGAAAACTTGGATTCTTTTCACAGGTATTACTATCCAACTGTCTTTGGTTCTGTACTCATTCTTTTCACTTCTTTTCCCTAAATATAAGACTTCTGCCTTATTAAATTTTTCGGGGTCTTAACTTCCATAATGTTAGTCATTCTGTCAGCGTTCCAAATATCATGCAGAATTAAATCAGAATCAGAGGCAAAACTTTCCTTAAAGTTCCAATTTAATAAGATAGACATGTTGGCATTGTGCTATGGAATCCCAGATCTGATTTCTTCCTGGGATTCCACCCAGTTGAAAGTTCATGATCTTATCCCCACACCCACAATCCATCACATGGTCCAATCTTCATCTTCCACGCTGGCATCTACGCCCCTCTGCTTCCGGTCAGGTGACAAGGTGCGGAGACAAAAGATGACCTTGAGCTTCTAGAAAAGAATGACAACAATACATTCCACAATTCTACTCCTTTCTATTCCCCCCTCCCAACTACTACACTAATGAAACAGCATAGGGAATTAATAGAAAGTGTGGCAGGCCAAAGATCCTAAAAGGAACATAACTACAGGCCTGACACATTCCTAATTTCATGTCATCTGCATCTTTGATAATCCATACAACCCATACATCTACATCCTTGTTAAAAATGTTAAACAAAAAAGCTAGGGCTGAGCAGTATGGCAATTCTATTCAATACTACTTTCCAAGCTGACATGAGACCATTTATAAGTACTCTCTGGGTACAGTCATTCAACCAATCCTTCTTACTGTTTTATCATTTAACCCAATGGTTACCAAAGTGGGTGGTACCGCCATCTGGGGGTGGGTGGGATGACTTAGGGGGGTGCTAAGAGGCAAGAGGGGCGGCGGGAGTGCTAAGAGGGCAAGGAAAAAAAGATCATGTATTGTGTTGGCTGCAGAGGGCGTCGCCCCTAGTTGGTTGGTAGCTTCCCCTCAGCTAATTCTCAGATGGAAAGGAGAAACTTGCCGAGCAGAAGATGGACTGTTTAAAGTCCTTCGGCGCGGGCAGAAGGACAAAATTACCCAAACAAACCTGGAAATAGCTGCGGGTTTCCCTTTAAGCAACGTCACCACCCTCCCCTCCAATCACTGCCTTCCTCCCAGGAGAGGGGCGTGCGCCGCTTCAATCGCCCACCCCCCAACACCGCCGGTGTCTTAACCGATCGGCTTGGCTTGTGAAAAGAGTTTTTTTTAAACAGTGGTGGATGGGGAGATCATGCACGGTGTTGTTAGGGGGAAAAAAACCCACCAATCGAATTCTAGTTGAGCTTGCGAGAGAGCTCTTTGTCACTGATTTAAAAAACAGTCACATATTTCGTGCCATCCTTTTCCTTTGTATGGAGACGCTGCTGGGTAAAAGCAACTGGGGGAGGGGGCGATGAGCAGAAGTGCGGTCGCTCCCTTTTGGTGGTGTGGATTTTGGTTAGGGAGGTTTTGATTACCAGCAGGAGGGAACTCGCATTGCAATCTTCCGTTTCTAGCCTTGGAAATACGGATGTTGTTAAACTCACAGGAGCTTTCTTTGATATAGGTATAGTATACTATATGTATATACTACTATAGTATAGGTCAGGAGCCCCCAAACTTGTCAACTTTAAGACTTGTGGACTTCAACTCCCACAATCCTCCAGCCAGCATAGCTGGAAGTTGAAGTCCTTAACTGTTTGGAGAATTCTGGGAATTGAAGTCCACAAGTCTTAAAGTTGCAAGTTTGAAGACCTCTGGTATAGGTTCTCCTGCTTAAGCAGGGGGTTGGACCAGAAGACCTCCAAGGTCCCTTCCAGCTCATTTATAAAGTTTATAAAAGCTCCACTGAATGCTGGCCGCGGGTGGATTTTCTTTTAGGATATGTGTTTAGTTTTTGAAATATCCCCATTCCCATCCTCTCTCCTTGCAGAATTACTGGTTTTGAATAGTTGGTTCGGCGAGCAGAAGTTTAGCCATTGAAACCATGTAAGCATATAAAGGCAGAATGCTTGTATCGTGCAAAATAATTGGCAATCTGAAGGAGATAAGATTATATATTGTATGCCTTTGTATGCGTGGATATGTGCACACATAAATTTTGCAGCAGGGTTAACAATGACCAGAGCACCTCTTGGTTAGCATAGCCAATAAGAAATTTGGCCAATAATATTAAGGCAAGTATGAGCAATTACCTGTCCATGGTTGCTTTAAAAAAGGACACCAGAGTTTCTTGCCATTTTTGGATGGGGACTGATGAAAACAGTAATACAAATCTTAAAATTGAGATTTTTTTTTTTAAAAGGAAAAATAGATTATACTTCAGTTTTGCTTAGATGTGTGATGTGAGTCAACAGTTTTTGATATTCAGACCACCAAATCTTAAAGACTATGCAGAGGGTTTGGAAGGGGTTAGTAGCAAAGCTAGTGTTGATATTGTGGAAATTAATGAAACTGAAAATTACAATGATGTTATTGCAGGGATGTGACTATCCAGCTAAAGTTTTAAGACTTAGATGTCTGAGTGATATCAGGATCTTCTTTTGATGGAACTTCCAGATTGGGTGATAAATCCATTTTCAGATACTGAGGAAAATGTGGTAGTGGAGGAACAACTCATAGAGCTGCAAAATGACATTGAGCTGAAGCCAAAGTTTAAGAAATTGTACCAAGAGTTTTGGTTACAGAAAGAAATTTCTGGTCGTTATTCTGCACTATGGACAGTGGTTAAGAAGCTCCTTGTTGCATTTCCAACATCATATTTGGTGGAACGTGTCTTCAGTGTGGTCATCCAACTTCTCTCCAAGCAAAGAAATCGACTCCAGATTATTGAACATGGCGATTTAAGACTCCTGCTAAGTGACTTAAAACCAGACATTGGGAAACTGGTATCACTTCATCAAACCCATCCATCACATTAAGAATTTACTGAACAGTGAAGTAGTTACTAAATTTTATTGATTTACTAAGTTACTAGTTACTAAGGTTCTTGATAAATGACTATCAGACTTTGAAAACCTGGTATCACTGGATCATGTTCAACAATTTTGTTGAATTAACATTAACTAAAAAGGTTTTTAAATTGGATTTTGAATAAATGTGCAATTAATTGTTGCAGTTTTGAATTTTACTGTTACTATCTTCCTTCCGTTGTGCAAACCGCCCAGTCACATGACCCCCCCCCAGCCACGCCCACCAAGCCATGCCCACAGAACTGGTAGTAAAAACAATTGAATTCCACCACTGGGTGGGGGGCACTAAGGATCAGTTTGTAGCACCAAGGAGGCGGTGGACTGAAAAAGTTTGGGAACCACTGATTTAACCTGTATTTACTATTTTATTAATTAGGATCTGATGACCGACTTTCTTGAATGCTTTGCTGAGATCACAGTACATTATGTCCATGAGATTTCCCCACTCTATTAAGCATGGAACTTTCAAAAAAGATGTACTACATATATAATGTACTACATATTGCTAATAGTAACAAGTACTGTTCTACCAATATTAAATAGATAGAATTATCAGAGTTTCCAAAAAGATAAGCACTAATAAATTGCCCAGATTAGAAACGTCACGGCATATAATTTTAATACTGATCAAAGAAGGCCTTTCCAATGCCCATTTTGGATGGGTGGGTGGGTGGGTGGGGAGTAAAGAAAGCGTTGGTCCCTTTATGCTGTTGCATTTTATAGCATCAGAAAGAAATGATGTTTGGAGGAGTGCCTGAATGGCTATAGCTGAAAAAGGAGTTACTCTGCACCGAGCGTTTTAGAAGAGTCCCATCCATGCATCTGGAACATGTTAGTATTTGGGAAAATGTCTAGAACTGATCTTTGTGGGAAAGCTAAGTATATATTTTGTTCTTTTATTGGGAAATAAATCATACATTTAGTTTGTTATGAAATGCTCTTTAACTGAGTAGTATTACCAATATCAAAAAACACTTAAGAAATGGAAGATTTGATTTGTTCTGTATTACAAGGAAAATAATAATACGGTTATAGTTCTTATGTGCTAAATAATTGATTCTTAAGTGTTGATTATATTTAAATAGTTCTGAATAGAATAAAGCTTCCCTATCAATATACCTTCTTGCTGATTCAAGATAAGGACTGCTGTGCAAAAGGTAGAAATGGATAAGAAACAAATTATTTCATAAGGTACAAAAAAAACTAGTTTGTTTTTAAAAATTAATTTTCATTAAAGAAGTGTCTTTCAAAGTAAAAACAATTCAAATTTAAAGGACAAAAACAAAAGAAAAGTGATAAGTAAATAGAAAAAAAATGAAAGAAAATAGACAAGAAAAAAGACAACAGAAGTGGTTTCTGATTTTCTTACTGGTAGATATACATATATTTTGTATTTTATCCCTTCTACGGTTACAGAATAATTTTCTTCTTTCAGTAATCGCTCCTTTCTTATGATCAAACTGTAAAATCACCAGTTTATTTTTTTCCCAGCAAAGAGTCCATAAGTGGTTTCCAGTCACTAATACATTTAGTAGTTCATATGTCTCTAAGCAAACTATTTTGTCACTTCTGCTAGTTCCATCATTTTTAGAAATGATTACTCTGTTGTAGTATTTCAAAGTCTTTCCATTTTTTTGATATAATACTCGTGCAGCAATAATATATAAGAATGGCCTTCCATGTCTCTTTTCTAATTGTCCATTAATCCCAGCAAAAAAAGTTTTGGCTTCATAGCGAAAACAAGTTTCCATCATTGAATTAATTGCAACCATTATTCTCAAGGTTTTTTTTACTTCCTCTTAACCCATTCACTCTTTCTTCATGTGTCTGTCCACAATTGAATTATCTTTATTCTTTCAGGTTGATCAAACCACCATCAGTATTGGTCACTCATTTCAGTCCACTTTCATTCGGCATTCATTCTTGGTCCTGCCTCTTCTTGGTTTAATACTCAAAATAAGTAATCCATACCTAGTCCATTCAACCTATCTTTATATTGGTAGTCCTCGACTTACAACACTTCATTTAGTGACTGTTCAAAGTTACAACATCACTGGAAAAAGTGACTTATGACAATTTTTCCCACTTATGATCATTGTGGCATCCCCATGGTCACCTGATCAAAATTCAGACACTTGGCAACTGACTCATATTTATGACGGTTGCAATATCCTGGGATCATGTACAGTAAATCATCTTTTGAAACCTGACAAGCAAAGTCAATGGGGAATCCAGATTTACTTAAAACTGTGTTACTAATGTAACAGCTGCAATGATTCACTTAACAATTGTGGCAAGAAAGGTTGTAAAATGGGTAATTTTACTTCCTCTGAACCCATTCACTCTTTCTTCATGTGTCTGTCCACAATTGAATCATCACTTAGCAACAGAAATTTTGGGCTCAATTGTGAGCGTAAGTCGAGGGCTACCTGTATTTCTCCAATTCTATGTGCTGAGAGAGTATGCTCTTATGCACAACCCTTTTTACTTATTTCAACAAAAAATTGTGCTATCCACTTTTAATTAGATCACATACTATCCCGTCTTCCTACCAGTATTGATGCATATTAAACATTTTTCCATTTTTTCATCCTTACTAAGATTTCTATCAAAATATACAACTTTATCTACTTGCTCTACGTTTTTTCGCCATTTGGTATAGCTGCATATAATTTTCTTGTCACAAGCAGCTATCTTTTATTACATTAATGTTCAAATCCATTTTCCTTGTGGCATCACACAATCTGTCTAGCATTTGCTGAAAGTCATTGGTTTCTCAGCCAATAACACAGTATGATCTGTATATAAAGGTTCATGTACAATAATGTCTCCAACCAATGCACCTTTAACAATACTACAAGCATTAATTATGCATTTATTCATAAATACATTAAACCAATACGTACTATTCTCTTTCTTGCAGCAGTGCCGTGAAGTATTCTGTACAGAATACTAAGCATTGTGTTTATTTTCATGCCTGTTTTATTTCTGTCACATATCACTCTTACCTCATTCAGTAACCAAGCCTCAATTTCATCTTCAAGCAAAACATCAATTCACAGAGCCTATTCACTTTCTCATATAATTTCTTTAAATCAGCAAATGTTGAATAAGCTTTATCATATTCCTGCATTACTTAGAGAGCTACTGAAAAAGCTACACTCTAATGTGCTCATTGCCTGCTTAGCATAAAGCTGTATTGTGCTTCCTAAATTTTGCTTTTGATTCCTTTCTTGTACCCTTTCAATCAGAATTCTGTCAGACATCTTTCCAAGCATCAAACTAATCCCTCTGTAGTTTTTGCATGGACTCTTGCCAGTTTTTTTTGTTTACATAGGAGAATAATAACATAATTCTTCCAATTGTCAGCCACAGATATAGTCTTCACATATGTTAAATAAGTTCCATGGGCATTCCATAACAAACCATGTATTCATTTTTTTCATTTTTCCAGTAACACCAACTAGGTCTATAATTTGTAACATACCAACACATTTATCATTTCCTTTTCATCATTTTTTCCCTTGAAATGCTAACATTAATAACAATGTGATTGAGTCCATATTGCACTGGTTGTGCTGGTTAGTTTTCTCTTTATGTGTTGTTGTCTTCATTTATTGTTTTTGTTATGGTGATTTTTACCTGTTTTTTTATTTCTTATCTGTTCACAGTCATATGTTTCAGATGGATGGCCATGTGAATTGAATAAATGATTTTGTTTCTGTTCCACTTTGTGTTTTCTAAAATATTCCTTCCAGCGCTCCCTCACTTCATCTCACTTTTATTCCAAATCCATCTACTATATTATTTTTTCCCATTCATTCTTATGGGAGGCTCTAACCCTTGTTTATTTCCAAAATATTTATTTGCATCAAAATCATTCTTCATTTTCTCTGCATTTCATGAAATCATAAAGTCATAGCAAGAACCTGGAAGTCTTCTATTCAGCCCCCTCAATCAGGGCCGGATTTTCCTATAGGCTATGTAGGCTTCAGCCTACGGCCTCAAGATCAAGAGGGGCCTTTCATTTTTATTTATTATCCGTGCCACATTTTTTATAAAGGTAAACCAATTACAACATGTTTCATTTAATATATTGATATATATCACAGTAATGATGTATTTTATTATCTCTCATGTAATTTACAAACTTAAAAATGGGAGGTGAAAGGGCCCCATAAGTGGAATAGCCTAGGGCAGTGATGGCGAACCTATGGCACGCGTGCCACAGGTGGCACACGGAGCCATTTGTCAGGGCACGTGAGGCGCTGCCAGCTGAGTTCGCCCTTTTTTAAAGCCATTTTTCGCCCTCCCCAGGCCCCAGAGGCTTCAAAGGAGCCTGGGGAGGGCGAAAAGCCCCACCCCCACCCCCCGGAGGCCCTCTGGAGGCTTCATGAGCTTCCCTGACGCCTTCAGAACACTTAAAACGACCCTCCGAGCAAACCGGAGACTTCCTGTTTGCTCGGAGGGTCGTTTTGAGCGCTCTGAAGGCGTCAGGGAAGCCTCCGTACAGTCCCTGAAGCCTTCAGAGTGCTCAAAACGATCCTCCGAGCAAACCGGAAGTGACTTCCTGTTTGTTCGGAGGGTCGTTTTGAGCGCTCTGGAGACTTCCCTGACGCCTCCCGTGGGAGTCCGGGGGAGGCTGTTTTCACCCTCCCCAGGCTCCTATAAAGCCTCTGGAGCCTGGGGAGGGCGAAAAAAGCATGTAAAAATGGGGGGTCGCACCTGTAGTGCACGCATGTGCACTGGGGGTGTGTCACGCATTGCATTATGGGTACGGCACACCCACACACGACCCCCCTGCGCTCCCCCCACTTATGACACGTGAGCCAAAAAAGGTTCGCCATCGCTGGCCTAGGGCCTCTTTTCATCTAAATCTGGCCCTGCCCTCAATCATATTAAATGTCAGTCTTTGCTTGTGAGCAATTGATGGGATGTGAGCAACAACATGTTTATTTATTTATTTATTTATTTATTTATTTATTTATTTATTTATTTATTTATTTATTTATTTATTTATTTATTTATTTATTTATTTATTTATTTATTTATTTATTTATTTATTACTTGAACTTATTAGTCGCCCCCTCTCCCCACAGGGACTCGGGGCGACGTACAAAAGTATTATATAGCGTACAGAGGAGGTAAAAATAAATAAATAAGTTACAATACCTAAAAAAGTTAAAACCCCAGTGAAATTAACCCTTAAAACTAAAATTACCAATTAAAAATGCCCTGGGCTGGAGAGGTTGTAGTATTATGCCAGGTCAGCTAGTCGAAACAGGTAGGTTTTCAGCTTCATACGGAAGGAGCGAAGGTCGGTTGTTGTCCTGATGTCTGGGGGGAGGTCATTCCAAAGGGTGGGGCCCACTACAGAGAAGGCCCTACTCCTGGGCGCCGCCCTCTGGCACTCTCTGGAGGACGGCACCCGGAGTAGTCCCTCTCTGTGTGAGCGGACGGGTCGCAGGGATGTATGGGGCAGGACGCGATCCCGCAGGTAACTAGGCCCTGTGCCAAAATACCATTTGCAAAAGGGTATTCAGATTAGAGGTCCTAACTTGCATAGAATAGAGTAAGAATACTTGGAATAAAACTGTCACTGGGCTTTGTTTGTGTTTATGGCATACCGGCCAAAATGTGCCCAAACTGACCAATAATATCATTACTCACAGAGACTTCTTTATGTGCTATAGGCTGGTAACCTAGACTACATCTTTATTTAAAAGCATGACTAAAGCTTTGGTATAAATTAAAGTCCTTCTTGAAGCTATTCAAGGACATTGTTCCCTGTAAATTTAATGTGCAGAGTTTGAAGGGAAGCAAGTGGGGGGAGGACTCTTTCGAAGGGGGAACAAGTGATCGGTCTCTCTGCTTATCTTGACCTATTGCTGTAGAACAGTAAGCTACGTCTCTCTTTTTGCAGTACAGGAGTTTTGCTGGGATGTAGCCAAATATGCTAGAGCAGAATACAAGAGGCAAACACCAACAAACATACTAAGTCTAAAATAACCCTAAATCTGACCGTGTGTTTTATGAAAAAGTTCCAAATTACATTTGTGGTATAGATCCCCAAGTAGGTGACAATGCCTGCATTGTCGGATTTATAGTCTTTGCTGACAATGGCAAACAGGATTAAGCAAAATGCCAACCAAAGTGGGGGGGGGGGAGGAAATAGTGAAATATATACACATAGTTCTCGATATCTGTGCTCACAGAATGGCTAATCAAAGTCAGCCACACCACAAGGCAGTTGGCTCACACCCAAGACAAGATGATGAATGCCATCAAGAAAGAGGAGTCCCAGCCTTAAAAAAGGAAGCACTAAATGAATCATTTTCTGATTATTCAGGAAAATATTTAAGACAGAGCCTGGTGTGAACTGACCTCTTCAAAGTCAGAATTGGGGAGGCGTTATTCCATCCTTATTTATTCCATCTCACCCTTTTTGTCCCACTTGCGCGTCCCCAGTTTTGCCGAAGTACTAAAGTATTTTGACAGGGTTTCATAAGCAGGGAGAAAGGGTTCATGCTTAACCTGTTGAGAGGTGACTTGAAAAGAGAATGTAGTTTAGGCCCAAACTTTTTTTATTTCTCCCTCTAACTCGGGTCAACTTTAAGTTTACTTGCTAGGCCCTGCCTTAATCCAGTTTAGTGTGAACAAGTGTACTAAAGATTGGACAAGTAAACAGTGCTTAGAGTCCCTCTGTGTCATGGGTGAATAAATGCTTATTTCAGGAAAACTTGATGGGTGGAATTATTAGCAAATTGCAACAACACACTGGCTTTTCCGGCTGAGATTTTTTTCACAGCGCAATTTAAAACCAATCTGTAATTTGGCCTCACTATCTGCAGATTTAAAGGCCCTGTCGACTTGCTTGTGAGTCTGGATCTCGTAAAAAGTTCTTTCAGATCTGAACTGACAAACAGAGTATAAGTCAACCTGTGTTCCTTCTTATACCAGACTGACGTCTGTTTTGTGCATGACCATACAACTCTTTCTCCTTTCCTTCACAGAACAATAAGAAACTAATTTTGAAATGGTCCCTCCATGCAACCCGTGCATTTATCCAGATGTAATATAAACTGGCCCTTTGTAAACATTTCTTCAGGATGCTTTGGAGATTTGCAAGGGAAGATTGACTTTTGAAACTTAGTAAATTCAAAAATTTTCTAATCATTATGGTGGGATTTCTGTAAGGCCTAAGAGGAAGCATTCTAATGGGCGTATGAAATGTGTTGCCCCAAGATAACTTGAGAGAGCTGGATAGCAGTAAACATTTTGTGTAATATACAAACTAAATGGCATTTGAGGGCTTTAACCCCAGTGGACAGAAGCAGATGATATGCTGATTTCTCCAATGAGAAAACAGTTGCCACAAACAAGATACTCTCCCCAAAAAACAGGCGAAAAAGAGGGAAACTTGTTTCCTGGAGATTTGGAGGTTTTGAATATTTGCATTGTGGCAGTGCTGGTTTGTGGACTGTAGATGACCCATGACGTTCATGTGGCAGAACATCTACCCGATGTTCTGAAAAGGGCTCAAATGTGAAATTGCTGACCTAGCAAAACTAATGTCTCCCTCAGATTGAGCATACTAAAAGAGTGGAAAGTGAATGTGGTACCAGTTTTAAAGAACCTAGCAGTAGATTCAAGTAATTATAAGCCAGTTGGCTTAATGTTTGTAACAGGCAAACTGCACGATATGATAATAAAAGAAAATCACCCAGAAATACAAATGAAGGAAAATCTGCATGGGTTCTGCAAACAAATTCTATTTCCCCAATCTTCTGAAATCTTGTATTCTTGGATATTCAAAAAGTCTTTGACAAAATTATTCATGGTGGCCCTTGAGTAAACTTAATAGTCATGAGATAAGAGCATTAGGACTCTGTTGGGATTGGTACTTTTTTTAGTTCATAAATTATCTTGAAATAAGGGCTAAACAGCAAGATGACTATGTTTATAAATAATACCAAATTATTCAGGATGGTAAGACAAAAAAAAAAAAGAGATCCAAAACAAACTTTATGAATGGTCAAGAAAACAGGAGATTTGATTAAATTTCAGTGCATAACAGCACAGATTGGGAAAAATCTCTTAACTTCTTATATGAACTAATGGGATTTAAGATGCTTGTACCTACACAGGAAAAACCTTGAACCAATCACTTTCTCAATCCAACACACTTCACAGGGTTGTTGTGAGGAAAATAGGAGGAAGGTATGTTGGATATGTTCACTGTCTTGAGTTACTTGTAATAATAATGGCAGGATGTAAATAAATTTAAAAAATAGTGTCAAAATAGATTGCTCAGTTAAAATGTGAAGCAGGTATGCTGCTACTATGAAAAAAACCCCAAATTCCATCCTAGGTTCATTAGGAAATGGGATATAAATAAAAATATCAACACCATAATGTCTTATTATAAATCTATGATACACCCACATCTGGAGTATTGTGCAGTTCTGTCTGTTAAATTGGAAAAGGACATATCAGAGCTAGAAAAAATGAAGCAAGCTACCAAAACAATCAGGGAGGTCAAACAATTACATTGTGAGAAAAGTCTGTAGTATTTGGGACCATTTTGTTTGCAAAAAAAGTGAGTGAAGATAGACACATTCAAGATGTACAGTCATACCTGACATGGAAAAAGTACAGAGGAAGAAATATTTTCTTCCTCAAAACATTGAGACCAGGAGTCAGCGAATGAAAATGACTGAAAGATTTAGAACGGATAAAAGAAATTATTTGTCACACTGACCATAGTACCTGTGGTTTTCATTGTCATAAGAGGTGGTCTTAAAACAGAACTGGGTAAATTCATGAATAACAAACTTATCAAGGGCTGTTGGCCTTGAAGATGCAGTTTTGCCTTATATTTGAGGTCAGCATTTGACAGATACCAGTTCTAAGAAAACTGGTAGGAGTGCGGCATATTTCCATCTCTTATTTGTGAGCATTCTAGAGCCTTCTGTTTTAAGAAACAAAATGCTGGATTATTGTGGACCTCGGCTTGATCTATTTTTCTATTTTGCAGATCAGAAAGTTCAATATTTGGAAGTGTGCTTGAGTCAGAATAAATAAAATTTTGTCAGCTTTCTTCCATCAGAATCAAGCATTTCCTTATCCTCACCTATAATTTTGCTGATAGATTCATTTCCAATTTTTAAATAACTAACGATTATTTTCATTGACAAAAAACAGAAAAGAATATAGTGCATACATGTAAATATATAGCACAAGGCATCTAAATTAACTTATATTGTTAATATTTTTGCTTATTGCATAAATTTTACACCAAAGTGAAAATTGAAATGATAATTCAAAATATGGAATTATCAAATCAAATCATAGCTACATCAAAATTTAAAAATAAAAAAGACAAAAAAGTGTTATTGTAGCCCCTTTTTAGGAGACATTGCAACTAAATATATATATATATTCAATCTTCCTTTGTTCTCTTTTTTTTCCTGACCGCTACCTCTTATTTAAATATTTTAATAACATGTTTTAAACTTCTGGGATTATTGCTTATTTTGATTTAAATCTTTTTGATGATTTTTAAACATTTTTCTTCTGAAACCACGTTCTGAGTATTTTAACTTTCCTTACCATGTGTGGTGGTTTCCAATTTCAGTCTAATATAATGCAAACATTGAGTGCTACCAGCATGACTTTAGGAAGTGCAGACCTCTCTCTATATTAAACAAAAAAAACCAAGCATTTTAGTTCAAATGTCTGTGCACTTTACTCTTTGGGAGAAATCTTATTACGTATAAAAACATTTAAGGATGCAATTCACACTCATTAAAAATCAACATTCATAACATTTGACATTTAATCTTTGCATTGCGTTGAACCCAAATCAGAGACTACTTAAATAATCATCGGATGGGTGAAATTTATAACAAAACCTGAAGCTTGTCGAAACTGAGAAAATAAGTCTGTTTGGGATTTTGTGTTTTGTGATAGACACAGACAGACAGACAGAATGATCTAGGAAGCACATTGCAAACGGAATAGAACTGCAGGAATAGGACATCTTTAGAATTTTATTAGTAACAACAAAATTGCAGTAGACTATATCCAGTAAAGACTCTCTTAACTGAAGAGAGAGTTCCTGTAATCAGCTTTGAAGTATGCATTAATGCGGTCAGGATAGAGATGGTATGTAACTCCATTAGTTGCTTGATGGAGTTATATAAATATTAGTTTTTATTATGAAATCTAGTGGATTTTGGTCAGAACACAAGGCATAATAAACCTCATTGAATTGAATTGAATTTATTTAATTTATATGCTGCCCATCTCACTACCAAGCGATCTGGGCAGCCCTCTTATTGTAAAATGGATCCAAGTATCCCTCTTTTAATTAATATTAGTTTAATATTGTCATGTTGTGTTAGATTATCATAATGTCCCTCCAACTGCAAAATGCTTGAAGACAGGATGCTACAGATGGATTTGAAATGTTGAAGCAAGAAAAAATTTGATGTTGGTATTCTAGCTAAGTAACAAAGCAGTTTAGTAATCAGGATTTTAAATTGGTAAGACTTTTGGAGATTCCACAATAATATAACTACTGAAGTATCAGGATTTATGAGAATTTATCTTTTAAGAAATCAAATATTACATTTTAAAAAGAAAGCCAACATACTTTTACCATCACATCATACCAACTAGGCTGTATTTCTGAATTTATTAGAAACAGCGGTCAGTACATCCTTCTAAAACATTACATTTAAATGTGCTTTATTGCAATTTTTATTGCATTTTTATTTTAAAGCAAAATAGGCCAGAATGCTTAGTGTCTGGAATTCCAAAGCTCACCCATCTATTTTTTAAAAATAAAAAACATAAACATCATAGTATACTTGGTGACACATATGATGTTGGATTACTCATCTAGAAACTACAATATGATTAACATACAACTGTTTTCTTCATGAAGCAGTTTCTTTTCAAAAGTTAAACAACATGAATTGGGCTACATCATAAAATGACAGAACAGGTTTTACATACCAACACGAATACCAAAGTTACATGCTGGAATTCATATTAAAAAGAATAAAAACAAAAACAATAGTTGTGGCTTCGTGAGAAGCAAATCTCTTGATAAAGAGTATCCCATAAGAGGAAAACCAAAATATTTCAAGAATGCAGTGCTTAGGTGTGAGATGTACAAAGGAGTGCACATTCCTAGAATACTCCACTAAAATTAATAATGGTATATTCTTAGAGAAAATGATATTTTATTTATATCTGTAGATATAACTGTTTCCATATGTAGCAATTAATGCTACAGCTCTCCTTTGCACACACTTTCTAGATGATGTGGCTTTTACTTTAAAAAATGCAAATGTTACTTTATCTCAAAAGAGCTGAGGTTTTGTAGAAAGCATTACAACTTTGCTTTATTTGAAGTGAGATAAGACTCGCTTTACTTTTTGTAGCGAGGGCAGTCAAAATATAATCCCAGTTTCAAACTAACTGGTTCCAGCAAGAGCAGGTGGCCAATTTGGACTCAGTGGGGCAATGTCGTAGCTAATGCATCTACCTATATACACGTAGTACACTTGCTCACACTCAAATACACAAACAGAAAATGTTGCTAGCAATAGATGACATGGAGCTGAAAAGTGGCAAAACACAATTAATAGACTCAAATTCACCCCAAATTCAAACTCTTTATACCGGTTGTTAGCCTGGAGTAGAGATACAAACAGCTGTGGTAAAGGGATATAGAGAATATTGTCCCCTAAAAATGCCTGGAAATAGTTCTGTTTTCCTACAAATCTGTTACCTGCCTTTAAAAATGCTGCAAGGTGTTAACTGCAATCCTTCCACTGTTGTAGGCAGATTAACAAATCATGTGGAAAATTAAAGTAGACTTTAAATGACCCATTGTTTTATTTTTAGTGTTTCAGTTCTCTTCTGTTGAACTCAGAGTTGCTTCTGTGCTATTTGCTCTGGAGAGCTCTTTAAATTATATTCTAAATTAACAGGAGTTATTTGTACCAATACGTTGCTAAAAACATATTAAATAGAAAAACTTGGCTGAAAAACTATGGTGCCAGCCAAAATGGCAGTGCTTTAACCTTTTTTTAAAAAAGAAAAGTCAGTTTATTGATATGAGGTGAAGTAAAAATCATTTGTGTTTCTCCTGCATATTTGCTATATATAGAAATATTCAAATCCTTTCCTCTTTTCCAGAATCTTACTGCTATATGTCCATCTATGACCATTAAGAAAACAACTGACTCTTTGTATTTCAATGTGGCTTTTGTGGTTTTAAAAAAAAAATACGTTGTAAACCCAACTAATATAAAATCATGTGCCTGGATTGTGATCAATCCCATTGAACAAGAAATTCAATCCAAAAAGATTGAACAACTTCACACTACCTTTATATACTTCTTTACATTTTCTCCAACATATGGGGCTTATAGCAGAATTTATCATATTAGGTTTCCTTGACATTAAGTATCATCTGTAAAGTACTGTTTTCCCTAATTTTCACTGAAATTTATTTTTATTGTTTTAGTTTTGTGAGGGTGTTAATATCCCAAAGGAATAGGTTTCCCCTCTCAGCATTTCCATAGCATTAGTTAACTGCCACTTCTGTTTCACTGCCCCCCCCCACACACACACTGTGAGATAATGGAAGATTGCTAGACCGATGAAAACGGGAGAATAGAAAGGAGACACTGTTGGTAGTGAAGACATCTACCATTGGCAAAGAAATATAGCCACTAAAAGTATGTTAAGATAGAGTGTTGGCCTAAGTACAACAGCAACAAGGTCTGCAGAGCCCAACTTTTTGTTAGGCTATGCAGCAATGAAGAAACAAGAGGTGAATTGCAGGAAGTATTGTGACATTTCTAAAGCTGCTAGGAAGGTAGAGAAAAGCCTGGGTTTGAAGAGAAGGACTGATGGCTCAGGTATAAAGGAAAGACAAAGATAGCAACACAGAAACTAATGGTAGCTCCTCAATTCTTAATGCTGAATTTAGCATCTGCCTAATCAATCCAGAAAGAACCATTATTCTTTATTTTTAAATGTTGATTTATGCCCCAACATATTTCCACTGTAGTGTTTGAAAACAATCCTATCCTTGGAGTAAGATATTCAGCTTTGTTTTTTGAACAAGAATAACTTTTACTATTAAAGTTACTGACAATCAAATCTACAGTTAATTTTGGCTATACTCTAAGCAAATAGGGAGTTTCAAGAAATGAAAAGAAGAATTATGCTTCCAACTGCAATTCTCTTTAAGGACAAAAGAAGACTGTATGTAAATTTACCTCAGAAACATATTCAAATTTCCCAAATCATAAATTACTGATTTAAGAATTAATGTGCACAAATAAAAATATGAAGCTAATGGTTGACCATGTATTCAAATGCTTGGCTATAATCACACACAACCTGTAATCTAAAAAAAGGTTGCCACAATACACACTACCACTTTAGTTTTTTTATTCCCCATTAGCTGTAAATTTAAGGTACACAAAATTTAAAACAAAAACAAACAAAAAACCCAACAACCATACATTTCATCAGGGAAAAAATAATCAAGTACCAAAAAGGGCTTTTCCAAATTTGAAAAAGAGCAAAAAAGCAAAATTGCTACATGAACAAACACTGTATTAAGTCACTGTACATCTTGTCAAGACTTTCCATAGTGAGTGCCAATGTTTATCCCCCAAATCCGTAACATAGCACTAAACATGTCCCTATTTATTTAAACAAACCACTATCTACCTGTTCCAAGACAGATTGAATGACCTGTCTCTATTCCTGAGATTATGCAGGTTGGTGTTTTGTAGAATTAATGTGGTTTCTTTTATTTTAATCCAAGTGCTACATTATATAAAAGAAATACAATGTGACTGGAGAAATTGCATATAAATGAGTTCAGTGTAAATGGATTTGATAGATGTAACTGGAAATTGAAGTACTGTATTCCAGCATAAGAACATCATGCTTAGACCATGATCCCAATGAATCCTATGGATGTGCAAGAAGTTATAACAGTGACAGTTTATATGACCTTTTTGAAAAACAAAAATATACCAAAGTATTTTCTGAGGCAGTATAAAATGGAATGGAGAAACAAACAGCTCCAGTTTGCTCATATGAGCCCTTGTATATATGTTTTAAATGGGTCTCTAGTTCATAAACTATTCATATGATTAAATGAATGGTTCAGGGTTATGCTTAGGGCTAAGAGTGCAAGAGACGTTATACCCTAGATATTACTGCTTCTTGAAACCTCACTTTAAGTGTATGCATTAATTCTTATTAAATACCACTGGCAAAGAAATTAATTACCAGAAGTAGTGGCATTTCAATTGTTTTTAACCTGACCCACTGAGCATCACAGAAAATTTAGCAATTGCATAAAAGATGAACTTTTGAGAAAACAAAATACTGTAAAATTCTCAATCATAACTCTGCATATTAGACAACACTATTTCGTCCACCCCATTTACCATTTAACACTGCAAAAACAAAGAATGGATCATCAAGATCAGCATTTTTTAAAATCATACTTTTTAACAACTCAAATATTTTTGTTTTCAGAAGCAAATATCTTTGCTTTGATTTTTGGATGTAGACATTCATTCATTGATTTGACTTCTGGAATTTTGTTGTTTTCTGTTCATTTCAGCTTTGCTTTAGCCAGTGATGCTTGTAGGGCAGCTAATCCTAACAATCAGCCAGGAGAATTAAGAACGCTGCCACTTGAGGTCAGCTACGTCTCACTAATGTAAAAAAATTATTGGAGTCAAGGACATTAAATCAAGAACGCCCGCTGAAGCTGAATGCAGATGGTAAAACATATTCTCTATATATTTCAATTAGATTTTAAAGAGTGGAAAATAATAGAGCCATATTCATAAACTGGATCAAGGTGGCTCCTGAGGTGTACATGAAATAGGTGATGTTTAAAGGAAGTGTACATTTCAGAATTACTGAAACCAACAAATTCCAGTGAGTTTGAATGGGTAAACAGGGTGAAATTTATTCATAATAATGGGAATTGGTAGATTTTATACTGGCAATCCATTTTATATTTATATTTTAAATAGCAAGACTGATTAGTGAAGGCCCAGAAAAGTTCCACTGATGTTGAGATATGACTTTTGTAACCTAACCAATACTTGAAAAATGTGCAAGTGCCAGATCAGACCGTACAACCTGCCTGGTACCCAGAGAATCTCCGTGCTATTTCTGAAACTAGCAAATTCAAAGTCACATTTAGCAGTAGAGGCTTTCTGCAGAGTAAAAGGAAAGTGTGGTGTCCAGGCTTTATTTAAGAGGATGGGAAAGGGTCAAGCCTAGGGATTACACAGCTACAGTTCTTTTCACAAAGAACTACAGTCAATCCAGTTTTTTTTTCTGAAGACACTACTGCAACTCTTGGCTTAAATGGCAGTAGAATAGTGCAAATCAGAAGTGCTGTTGGGACATATTAAGCAGTCTACTTTGGCCCCTCCAGCTGATAATTAGAACTCAAGATTTTTCAATTCCTGTTCAGCAATTTCATTTTCTGCATAATACATATGCTTTCTGTAGTGCATTCTGCTATATGTAAACATTTGTAACAGTCCAGGGGCTCAAGATGTCATGAAAGCAAGGTAAAGCAGAAGAGGTCCATGTCCCAATCCCCTGGCATGCACTTCATGCTGAATTTGCTTGTTTCCCCCTTCCTTTGTGTAAGCAATTGTTCTAGCTCAAGTATACAGAGAAAATTCAAGAAAATCATATGTGGAGTGACAAAATGACAGCATTTTTAGGAACACAAATTCTCAGTCTAGTGGATCCAGTTCTTATTATTTGCTATTATTATCTGATGTTACACAGAATCTAGATGGATCTGATGACAGCAGAAAACCAAGTACAGCTGTTTATGTTCTGATAAATTCTACCACTTTTATAGCTTGAGCTGTCTGACAAAATTCAGTTACCCAAATATTTGCTTGATGGTAAAACAACAATGAATCATAAGGATACGTATACAATCTGTGCAATGGAATTAATGATTTAGGGTGCAAGTCAAACATATTACAAGTAAAATTATTGTAGCCAGTTTCAACAATATATAGACTGCACTCATAGGGATTTTTTTTTTTGGTTTAGCAAGCCACTGAGAAGCAATCCATTGCACTTTTCAAGAATTTTTTTTTATAAAAACAAAATCAAATAATGTTTTCAAAACAGCAAAAATTATTAAGCATTTTAAAAAAACATGCCAAGAGCCCGCTTCATTCTGGTATACATTCCAAAGCTTAGTATCTTTTAAAAAGAACATCTGAAATAGTTATAAGAAAGAAAAATGTTAAAAACTAATGGGGAAAAAGTGGTGCAGTTACATCAGGTCAGTTATAAAAATGATATGAGAAAGTTTTAGCTTTCATAATTTTCTCTTCAAGTTTTGGCAAGTGTGCGATTGCAAATGCAATTATCCCCATAAGTGCTCAGTCCAGCAATGAGAGAAGTTTTGTTGGATAAAGTTTGCTTTTTTAAATTTGAAGATCGGTAGTGCTGTTGAAACTGAAACTTTGTTATGGTTGGTAATATATAAAGCAACATTTCTTTGAGGATATTCTTTTAAGAATGAACCTGAAACTTCCCCCAAAATTCCTTTGGTCTCCTCTCACCAAATACCATGCTACATCAAGATGAGCCCTCATTTGTGAGTTATTCTAACTTGCAGCAAAGTTGCTAAAATTAACACAGAAAAGCTTCTTTCGGTGAACCTTTCTCCTATTTTCTTGGAGTTTAAGACTGAAAGACGTTACCAATACCTCAGAAAAGAAAAATCCATGTAGAAATTCCATTGATGGTGCCAGGCAAAAATGTTCCTTCAATTTTGCTTCAATGGATTTTTAAACACAGAGTTTGATAGAGTTTTCTTGTTCTTTTGGGGAAATCAAGAGGCAGTCTCCTTATGAACACAGCTGATCTTCAGGTAGCACTATGGTACCTATCCCGAAGCTGTTGCTGCTAAGTTTCCGATTCACATTCATCATATAACTTCTTGTGCAAAACAAGCAGTCTAAGGAGAAAGAATGCCCTCTGGGTTCTAATAAAAATTGTAGAAAAGAAATTCGAGATAACCAACACTTCACCTATACTTCATCTTCCTAAAATTTATCTACAAAGGGAGGGCATCTGTGCGTAGACAGGATAAGCAAGACGGACATTTAGAGAGTCGTTGTGTTGGACGAGAGAGGTATGCTGGTAATGGAGGACTAATTCTTTAAGGGTGCTATATAGGTTGTATGGCTCTGCAAACCCATAACCTCTTGGAGTGCTGTAGATCACACAGTGTTTAACTTCGCCTTCAGTTCTGTTAAGGAAAAGAAACAACATTTAATGTGATAAGTTAGCTAGAAGATAAAGATTCAGAAATTAATGGACCATATAGTTTATGAATATTTTTTATCTGTGTAATCCAAGCTATTTTTAAAGAAGATTTTCAGACCATTAAGATATCTATACTTTTAACAAATGTGGAGCTGTATCTAAGAGATTACATATATATAATTTCTACCAAAATAGTTTTGTTTTTAAGTAATAGAATTTAGACCAATAGGGGAACTATTGGTTCCCCTATGAACTATGAAATATTTTGTCAAAAGAATTTGAGTGAGAATGAAGAAAAACTCAGTTTTTAAAAACAGCCTCAAATGCCAATTAATTATATTACTTATTTCTTTAAAAGATTGGTATTTTACTGCATGCTCTAGTGATTTTCTAATTCTATAAAACAATAAGTTCACCAAAAAGAGAAACATTAGAGGAATGGTGGCTGTGGAAGTCCATTATAAAAAGTCAAATTAAAACATGCTGGTATTATCTTTAAAAAGTTTTTAAGAACTAAAAAAGAAAACATCCTTAAAGCAAAAAGCGGATGGACTGAACCACTTATACTCCAAAGCAAGCTCCTCTAATATAGGTACGCTTTGCAAGTGTACTGAGAGCTTTCAGGTAATTCATAAAGCCAATACTTACACCACAGAACAAGCATAGCAGCCTTTCTTGCTACTTTCTCGAATTAAAAATGCTCCATCAGGTTTCCCGCAAAGCAAATCTTCTGCCTGGATGCGATTGATGTCTCCCACAAACCAAGTCTTTTCATCACAATGTGGCAGATTTTCATCTTCCTCATTCATAAAATATGTACTAGGAAAACAAATAATTCTTTTTCCTTAATGCGGGTTTACTTTTTATAATAGGATCACTTATTCTTGAATAAAACAATGTATATAAACATCAGCAAAGCCTTGCCTTAAAAAGAGTACTCAACACTGCCATCAACTTTTGTTAGAAACATAACACAAACTGTAGAGTAGGTATCGGTCATCTCATATGTAAATGTGCATTCGTATAAGTAAAATAATGAAAGCAGAAGGTAACTGAAGCATTAGTTACATTTTTTGTATTATATTTTACATATGGTAAAAATCCATTACAATAATAAACTTTTAATTTTTTAGGATAGCATATAAAACAGAAAATATTAGTGTTATTTGGCTGTTCTAATGGATTTTAGACATGGTCTTTGGCTAAGAAAATATACATACTTATGTGGTGATGACATTATTCTAGCACAGATATGTATGCACCTCTACTAGGATTTTAAATACAATTTAATAGCAGTATAACGTTAAACAATTACACTTACTCATCAACAATTTCATTTTTGATTCCCAGCCAGTCATTAATTCGTTTCTGCCTTACTCCTTTATGATTAAGCCAGCTGCCAAAGAAGACAATACTAGTTATTAACTTTCTATAATGATTTGGATCATTCCACCAAATGCCTCTCCAAGATCCCAGGGATACTAGACCTATTATTTTATCAGTGTAAATGGTTTTATCACAGAACTATGCCCAACAACAATGTTTTGAGAGAGAAGAAGACAGTTGTGCTTCTTTTGTGTGTTTGTGCATTACGTGGCATTTTCTTTTCTTGACAAAAACAAGCTGATTATGGCATAGAAAATATTTGTGGTATGTAAGAACATGCCCTTCCTCCTTCTTCCCTCAGTAATGAGAGAGACTGGCTGATTTATTCAATGATGCCTCTAATCATCATAACACTAATGCATGAAGTCACCATATTGCAGAATGGCATAATTGAACTAATTAGTCTATGAACATTGCATTGCCTTTCATTTCAAATTGTCTGAGAATATGGAACAAGAATAGTATTGAACAAGCGCTGAAAAGGCTAGCTAAATTTATAATTCTTTTGTGTCAAGAAATTCACTTATCTTATACTATGTTATTAGTAGAGGCAAACATTAGTGGGGAAATTGACCTTGTTGGCCATGGTCTTTTTGCTTCTAATTAGAATCCCACTCTGAATCAGGAACCTTTTATATTAATTAACAACTATTCAAGCATTTTAAAAATCCTTTTGTAATATCTTGTTTAGTTTTGTTACCATTCTCTTGGATTTAAAGTAGAGACTTGGTGTTGTAGTAGGTAGAGAATAATGGTTAGGTGCTTAGCTTGTGCTTACTTACACAAGGTACTGATCTCTGATTTTACGTAGCTGGATAAGATCAGGTTTGATACTGTTCATTTTCTTGTCTGTTTCTCGGTTTTCCAGGGCTTGTTTCTTCAAATCTTGTTCCAGTCGCATCTTACTATCATGAATCTCACCCAGGCGTAATTTCAATTTTTCATAATTTATCATAATCCTATAAAAATTAGTGTTTTTTACAATTACAAATATACATCTCAAACTAAAATATTAAATTTTGATTTTAAAGTATGCACATATTTTATCCATAATCATATAGCACCCAAATCAATAGCATGTACTCAACAGAATAATTCTTGTCCGACTTGAAAACATCCCATTTCCAATTCCTCCTTTAAAAAAATAAAGGCCTTAAAGTTTTATTAACAGTATATACTCGTGTCAACCTCAATCAGCTAAATTATCTTCATTATATCAAGCAAAATCCTTATAGTATCTAGAATATACCTAGATCCCTACAAACTGCTTTGATGTGTCTCAGGTGATAGAAGTGATGAGACTGAAGATAGAATTCTGATCTCAGAGGGAAACACTGAGATCTCCTCTTGCCGTTTTGCCAGCCTCCAATGCTGGGTCTTTGACAAGATGAAATATCTCGATCCAGGAAAGTCCTAGCACCAATATGAAAGTGGGCCGAGAATATGATGCTAAGCCTGATATAGAGAGCATAGAGAATGCCTTTGAAGGACAGTGGGAGCATCAGTGACCAAGCTAATGATCAGATGAACACAGAGACTTTTACAAGAAACAAGTGTCAGCAGCTGACACTTGCCCCCAGCTTTCAAACATTCCTGTTACCAAGAAGGGGCTCGTTTCCTTCTCAGTCTGACCATTTCCTTCTTTCAGATAATATTTAAATGATATTGTGAGGAAGACAGATGACATGCTGTGTAAAAATGATTTTGGCATATGGTATCAGAATCTGAACTAAACGGAAATTCAATTATATAATTGAGTATTGCTCTGCTGCTATAATTATACCTCTAGAATATGTAAAAACGTCATTCAACACGATTGTATTATTAAATTTTCCTGCTTGGCTGTATCTTTGTCCTGTAAAGATTCTGCTGACTTCAAACAGCATAATTAAGTTTTAAAAATTACAATTAATATATACCTGAACTGTTTGTCCCTTAATTCAGAAAATGGAAATTCAAAATATTTTTTAAAGACTGTATGTTAAAACCATTAAGCTTTTTGAACTCAAAAGAATATTCCTGTAATTCATAGTCAGAAACTGCATACTTATGTAATGACTCCAGATTAGTTATTTAGGTACTCTTTAATATTTAATGCAGCTAATACGGAGCTGAGTGAGAACAATTAAACAATATGGGGCTGACAATGTAATTACCATAGGGAACTTTTATTTATTATATTATTAGTAGGTATAGTATTTAGTAGACTTACCGTTCAATTTCTTTCTCATTCCCTTCTCTTCGAAATCGTTCAATGTATTCTTTGCTATACCGTTCTTGGGTGTGGCACTGTTCTTCAAATATTTTAATTGTTTCATTAAAAGCTTCTATTGCTGTCCTCTTCATCTGAATTTCCTGCACAAAGCAGTCCATTTAAAAGATGATAGTTTACAATCAGAAGCATAAAGCTATTAGAATGACTTCTTATGTATTACCATTATTTGAAAATATAGCACAGTTTATAGCACACTATTAATTTAGGGGGGAAATTTATAAAAGCTTTTTTAACACTTTAAATTTTGTTAAAATTGATTCAAATCCAGATTTGTTACCTTCCATGATGAAAAAAGCAACTATGTAAGTAAAGAAATTAAAGTGGCTTCAACCATGAAGAACTAACCCCCAAAACCAAATATGAACCCTCCAGCTTTAGATGTTAATGTAGAAGCACAAGAGAGTTTAAAGAGGGAAGCAACTTGAAAAGCAAAAATAATGTAAACAGGTCTATTTGCATGAAATAGTGATAAGATATGAGAAGGAGCTTTCATAAATGATGTAATAATTTTTCTAATATGTTTCGCAACAATGCATATTTTTCTCCTGAATGTGCCAATCTGGGAGGTTTCTTTTAGAAATAAGGAACAGGAAGTAGCATTCCAGATGTGGTGGTATCTCAAAATGTCTAGCACACATGAAAATGCTTCCCGTTCCAGAAGGTTTATTTCCAAAACTAAGAACCATCCTGTAATTCTTGAATTCTGCAAGAATAGTTTCCACCTGGAACAAAGACTTTTCATATACATGATGATATAATCCCAGTTTAGAGGGAATGTAAATCACAAATTCTAATTTCATATTGGTCTCTGATATATAGTAAAATGGCATGTGCAGGGTAGAAAAAAGCAAAACAAATGCTTTAAAAAAAATCCTTCCCATATCTGTTTTCGTGATCAAATTGTCACATGTATGTTTCAGAATATAGTGAGGAAAATTCAGAGGTAGGTTGCTCCTGATTTGGCCCAGGCGAACCAGTAGTAGTGGCGATGAGAGGCTCTACCCACCCGGATGCACACATCTACCCTAAAACGGTAGTAAAAAATTTGGCAATCCACCAATGGGAAAACTATATATTGAAAATCAAGCACCCCTTTGGTTTACATGGGCATTTACTGTCAAATTCTATTTTTTGCATAGGTCACCATGAGAATGTAAATCAACTTGAAATATACCTGTGATGTTCTGGTGTATTCTTCATATAATCTGTCATATTCTTTACTTTTCTCTTGATATTGAGTGTGGTATTCCTGAAGTTTTTTGCCCACAGCATCAATATTATCTTCTTTTACCAGCTGATCCTGCATACATCAGAGTAGAAAACAGATACAATTTTCTACAAAAGAAATTCAGATGCTGCTTTCAGTGTATAACTACCTCGGGGAAAACACATCAATTTTCTTAATCCTATAGTACAAAGTCTTCTAAATTACCAACATTTCTCCACCCAGATTTTAAATGCTGACTGTTCCAATTACTAAGGAAATCTATACATCTAAAGACAATATAGTTTTGGGATTTTTTTGGAGATCAACTTTTTTAGGATAAATCCCCAACACTAACTTCTTAATTAATTGTTTAATCTCATTACAAAGCATAGTAGGTTTTCATCAATGAAACTGGATCTTTTTTTACTAAAAAAAAGATATCAAATGAAGATTTTATGATAAGTAGATAAAATCTGTTCATCTTAGTTTTGCATCAATTCCTTTTTAAAAAACTTGATGTGAAATTATATTAGAAGAACAGATCTCAACCATTATAGTTTAAAATGATACCAAATAATTGACATACATGGCGCAAAGATAAATTCTACTACTAACAAGTCTTAAAAACGATTGCATTTATTTACGTTGAAATACTATTTTTTTATTTTACATTAGATAATTAATGAAATGGGTACTTTAAAGCAAAAGCTCTTGAAACAATCATATTTTAGCTGTGGTAAATTAAAGTATTCAAATAGGAGTAGAAAAGATTGCTCCCAGCCTATTTTATCATAAACATTCAATGAAATCTACCTATACGCTCTTTGAAAACTTACCTGCTGGTATTTAGATACAGGATACATCAGCTTCACATCAAGTTTAGGATTATACTGGGCAAGAGATTCATGATGATAGTGGTTAATCAATTCCACAACAGAATTAAATGTCAGTGGATCAGAAAAGCCATATTTCCCATCGAGATGATAGATTTTTATTAATTTATTGTTGCCACCCTTCCTAGAAGGTAGATAATAACAATCATCAGGTACATAGCACATTGCATTGATGATGCATATAAATCATAACATACTTTATGCTAGAATAGAAAGCCAAATAGAACAATTCCTGCATAATTATTTTGCACCATAATTTTTCATTTTTGTCTGTAACACTTCATTCATTTCTTTAATATTAGTATTTAAAAAATTATATGAAAATGCATTCTAAATATAGGTACACCCAAACCTTACTAGCTGCTAAGAACACCATGCTTAATTAAAATTTTAAATTAAAATTTGGTAGAGGAAGTTTTTTATGAACATATAGAAAACATTATTCTGTAAACCTGAGAAAGTTTATAAGGCACGATTTGGCTTCTTTGCCTAATTATATGGTCAGATGTTCTATAGAACTACAAGGAAAATAATGTAGCTGGCCTCAAATATACTGCAACCATTTGTATATCTGCGTTGCTATAGGCAAATAAAACAATTCTTCTGGATTCAATATATTAAAACAATTGGTAGGGTGAACCTGGAAAATTCAATCCTTTCCATTTCCAGATATTATTTTATTGTAATATACTTTTCTTGAAGAATTAGTATCTCAGAATCAGCTGAGATAAATAGGGGAATATAATTCTCAATGGATTTTAATCATGTGGTTGTTGTACATATTTATGTAACAAAACTAAAAATATTAATGGCCTGTCAAGAAAATGCTTGAAGCAGAGTGCAGAAGCAAACCTTTAGCTTTGGCATTTTTAAATTCTTTTTTAGACCTATCCTGCCTTTACTAAAAAAAACAAACAAACCAGCCGCCATTAATTTTCAGAAAGCACTGTATTTGAAGACAAAGAAGCAAAGAAAAAACAAATATTTTTTTTAAATAATGAAAAATAAGTCACAAACAGGAATCCCATTAGAAAATAGATCTAATTTATGAGGGTAAATCACCCGAGATTAGGAATTAAATACAAGAGAGAAGGATTCAATGCAAAACACCACTCCTTGAAAATAACCTTTGATGTGAGTTTGTTTGGTTTGAGAATAATTTGAAGAAGTGATTAAGGCATCCGCTAGAAACCATGAGTAAGTAACTAGTAACTAGTCCTGCCTAGTTATTTTTTCTCAGGTCTAGGAAAAAGGCACTGGCAAACCACTTCCGAAAATCTTGCCAAGAAAACTGCAGGCCATAGTTCAGATCATCTCTGAGAATTGGTCACGATTGAATGGAAGAATTTATTTTCTTAAAGGCATGGCTATAGCAGTAGTATGTATGAAACATACAGGTAGTCCTCAACTTACCACCACGATAAAGCCCAAAATTTCTGTTGTTAAATAAGAAATTTGTTAAGTGAGTTTTGCCACACTTTAAAACCTTTCTAGCCACAGTTGTTAAGTAGGTCACTGGAATTGTTAAGTTGTTAAATTGGCTTTCCCATTGACTTTACTGTCAGAAGGTCACAAGTCTGAATTTTGATCATGTGACCACAGGGATGCTGCAACAGTCATAAGTGTGAAAAACAGTCATAAGTCACTTTTTAGTGCCGTTGTAACTTTGAACTGTCACTAAACAAACGTTGTAAGTCAAGGACTACCTGTATGTGAGAGATATCAAGAGACTGGAAGTATATAAAAGACTGTGAAATTTCATGACTTCCTTTCCTCTGCACATTTAACTTTTTGTGAAGTCAATTTGAATCTCACCGGCTCGAGATTGACTCAGCCTTTCATCCTTCTGAGATCGGTAAACTGTGGACTCAGATTGTTGGGGGCAATATGCGGACTTTGTAAACCTCTTAGAGAGGTCTGTAAAGCACTGTGAAGCGATATATAAGTCTAAGTGCTATTGCTGTTGTGCTAGTTGTTCCAAGGAAAGGCAAGTGTTGTTGTTATTATTATTATTATTATTACCATTAAAGAAAACCATTGTATATTATTGCTTATTTTGAGATCTTTAGTTTGCCTTCAGGTAACTTTCTGAGACAAAAAAAAAGGTATAAACAACAGCCATAGGGAAACTGCTAAGGATAATTATAACAACCAAGACAATGAAAAGCAGGTCAAATCCTGACAACCCTGTTTTTAATTCAGACTTCTGACATCCTTTGGAACTACTCTGAAACCATCATCTTCAGAACTTGGTTTTATAGAGAAAGAAAAAAAGTGCTACGTTGCCAATTTCCATACAGTTTGCAAATGCTCTGGCACAAATGATGCTACTCTTTCGTATTATACAGCACTTTTATAGCCCAGCACATACAGTACATAAAAGAACTTTCTAGGACAATAAAGAATATTTACCATTCACATTCACTGGTTGCAACACATCAATTTACTAGCAAGCACTAAACAGAACTTTAGAACAGACAGGACAACTTATATGATAATATTCTAGTTATTTACCGGAGCGTGAGTGTATAGTCTCCCTGTTTCTTTGTCGATGCATCTCGCACCAAGAATGTTCCATCTGGCATGTCTCGGAGTTTGTCATTTACCTCTTCTCTGGAAATATAAGAAGTAAATAAAATGCATTTACTTTTACTTTTAATGGTAATAGCAATGTTAATTGTAAAAACATCTAAGGTGTTCTTGTTTCCTTCTAAAACAATTACACATTTCCTAATTAAAACTTTCAGAACACTATTGCCTAAAATAGTTTGCAGTCAATTTTTAGAATTTACTTATATGGTTTGAAGCGTCAATTAAACTTTTTTTTAAAAAAACCCAAGCTAATATTTGAACTAGATATGTCTGATTAGTTATAGTTCCCGATAGGTGCGGTAACTAAGAATTGCTTCACATCAGGTTATTTACTGTTGATACTTTTAAATTACTTTAATCCAAAGATAATTTTACATTATTTAAATGCATACAATGTATCAACTTTTGTTTTGTACCTGATTATTTCCTGAACATATACTTGGTTGTAATAAATGATTATGATGCATGGGACTTTACCTAAATAGTAAGCCTACTTTTTTATTGTTTTTATGAAGCAATTTAAGACAACTACAAAATCAATGATTAAAGAATGACACTGATGTGTAGAGGTTACTGGGCAAAAGATATTTTTAATGAAATTAAATGAGATATGCAAACTATTGATAAACACAATCTTTCTAATTTGTAATGTGGCTATAATAGGAACTAGCTCTGCCAGTGGAAAAGAAGCATTGCTACTTTCCTGCAACCTCTCTAAGAGTACACTGTACATGACTTACTGAATCATATACTCTGCATTATCTAATCAAATACCTTTTCTCACGATTCTTTTTTAAATTGGACAGTTATGTTAAATGCAAAAAGGTTTAAGATCAAATTCACTTGAAATTAGGCTATTTTAGACATTTGATTTTAATGTAAAAATCAGTTTTTACTTATGAAAATGTAGTTAAAAAAATTAAAGTGTCCATTTTTTGATTTCGTTATGATTTAACAAGAGCAAAATTGTAATTTTAATATTGAATAAAAAAACTTTTCACCAAGCTTACTATCTTCACAATACTACCTACATAATTGCATATTATTTAATATTATTTACCTTGAGATGTCTCCCCAGTACCATTCCGCTTCCTGCAATGGCGAGCTGCAGTTCTCTTTTATCTCATTTGTATTGATAGGAGTTATTGGTTTGGAGGGCTTTGGAGGGAGAGCTGAAAGAGAAATTTGGTCTATTATTTCTGACCACATATTACAATTTAAAAATTTTAAAGAGAGGATTCAAGTGGGAATAAGACAACTTAAGAACACAATTATTAACATGCAAAAACTAAATACAAAAGTGTCATTCCTGAAATTTAACATACATTTTATTTAGCTGTTATTTGATTACACATAAAACTATTTCATCTGCAAATTTTATTTTGGAATTAGGTAGTTCTTGAATTAAATAAATTACATTTTCTGTTTGCCATAACACAACATACAGTTATCTTGCATTTTGAGTTCAATCAGTTTTTACAGCTAGTCAAGAGACTCTGAGTAATATGAATTGTATGTTGAAATGGAAGAAACACTGTATGATAAAATGGGGCTAAGACTCTAGATATAACGTATAGATGGAACAGTGGGGGAATATATGTGCTTAGAAGGACTGACATTTACATTGTTATAACTTAAAAAAGAATCAACCAACAGCATAAAGCTATATGCTGTTGGTTGATTCCAGAAAAAAATGTCTTGAATGTAGAAAGGTACTTCAAATTTTGGAAATGTGATCAGTAAGAAGGGTCATTTTATCATGACTAGTAGATTTGTAAAAAGCCAGAAATGTTTGGATTCAAATACATAATACAAAGAATTTTAAAGAACAATATTCAACTGAAACCAGAACTTTTCTGGCTAGGATTAATGGAAAGCCAATTTAAAAAGAGCCATAGAAGATTATTTAATATGCATGAACACTTACATACACACACCGGGGGGGAGGGGGGAGGAGAGGGGGGGGTTCAGATCTGGTCTCCCTGACCTCAAAAACATAACTGATTACTTTTGATTAATATCCAGATGGAGTAACAAAAAATACCACATGTGAAAGGCAATTGCAAATCACATTTATATCACTGTCAAGAAAACTAACTGGACATATCCATGAAGTCATTGGGAGCTAAGTTTGACTCAAAAGAGACACACTTTTACGAGTGATGAACCATGTCTTTTCAATACAGCACTGGCAAAAAGAAAAACCCAAACCATTGAAGATCTCAAATAAAATATTTCCTAAATGCTTTCCCGCAAATATTTAGCACTACGTAATATATTGCACAAAATAAAAGCAGTATTTAATTTCAGGAATACATTTTGTAGAAAACATGTGAGGTCTGCATCCTAAGGAACTTGATAGAACACTGCCAAAAAGACATGGTTTGGATGCATAAAGCTCCTGACATTTCCATTTAAAATTGCCCTATCCTAACTGGGTCAGGAATTTTCTTTTAAGATAAAATAGATGGCCTATGAGAAACAATGTCCCTTGATGCTTTTAATAGAGCTATGTATGTTCATGAGCAGGAAAAGTAAATCCTAATGTAGTCACACTAATATAGCTAAAGGGAAAACAAATAACAATGCTGAGGTCAAACTGCATGCTAATATTTTAGGATTTTAATGTAAATACAGCAAATTTATTCTCTGTTTACTCCAGAGGGCAGAAAACAAACCAATAAACTCAAGTCCTAAGATGTGGGTTTTCAACTAAACTTCAAGAAATACTTTTTAGCAGCAGCTATTCAAAAATGGAATTGATTATCTTAAAGCTGGTGGATTTGCCTTGTTAACGTTTTGTATCTTTTTAAAGATTAATTTTGTTGCAATGGACTAGATCTCTGAGGTTCCTTCCAGCTTCATGTTTCTAAATGTTTCCTATCTCAAAATATATTTCTAAACTTGACTTGAAGAGTGAAAACAAGTATCTTTATTAGCCATGTGGATGATAGTTAGAAGATAAGCATAACACAAGGTTTAGAAAAGGGGGTGGATGGTGGGGGGGGGATGTAGGTTTAGAATGAATTCCTATATATTTAGAGCAAGAGTGCAACAGGAACTGTGATAGAGTACAACTATTTTCTAAACACCAATGTTAGTTAGCATTCTGTGCCTATGGAGCTGTCAAATTACAGAAGATAATGTTGCAGACTCACAAGATGTCAATATATCTTTCAGATACATAAATAAAACATATTTGAATATTTCTGCTCCCATACATTTAAAAATAATTATTGATATGACAGATTTAGGATTCTTATTTCAATTTCAGCTCTGATCCTGAGACACCCATCACATATCTCGTAGGCACTGGGCTCACAAAAAGTGATCTTTAATCAATTATACTTTCAATCATAGTGGAAATGCCAGAATTTTGCATTACATTATATTTAATTATATAATATATTTATAAATATATAAATATGGGGTGTTCACATTAACTCTATATGAAACCATCACTGTTTCACAGAACAAACTGTGAATATAAATATAGAATATTTAAGAAAAAATCACTTCACATGCTATCTATGGAGAGAACATACTATAAATTACGAATATAAAACCAGGAATAGGCGTCTTAACTATCAGGGAGGCAAATTTCTTTTGAATATTAGGAAAAATTCAACAGTAAGAGCACTTTAACAGTAGAAATCAATAACCAATAAGAATGTGAGCTCCATTTCCCTGGATGTATTGAAACAGGCTGGACAGTTATGGCCACTTTTAATTGAATTTATGCACTGAACAAGGGCTAGACTGATTGGTTTAAATGGTCCATTTCAGTTTTATGATTCCATGAAATAAACAATAGCATGCTAGGATACAGTTACTCTGAACTATGTCCTGCTATAACTGGAAAGGGATTGAGAGAATTAAGAACAAAGTATGTCAGTTGCAATTTAGTACTTGCTATACAAAGAATAATTTGCAGGTATACAAAGTCATAATCTAAGCAGCTATACATAGTTTGAAAACTGAGCTTGGCTCAATGGTCCATGTAGATGCCAAAGAACTAAGAAGACCAGAGCAGAAACCTCTCTCATAATCTTTTACAGCATCTGTTACAAATCCCAATGCAATGTACTGGATTTGTCTCTTTAGAAGGATAAGAATACTTCCCGAGTTCTTTGCAGTTCATAAAGAGACAAGAGGACTTGTATGCTGCTAAAGGCAGCTTTATTGTTAGCAGGCTATTTTTAATAATCTGTGAGCTGCTCTGGTTACTCTGGTGGGCTAAAAGCAGCCAACAATTTCATTTGAATATAATCATCCTTACAAAAAAAAAAGAGAATGAAAAATAGAAATTAAAAAGATAAACCTCATGCAACGGGGGGGGGGGGGGGGATGGACTCCTAAGAAAACAAATGTATTTAAAAGAAAACAAATGTATTTAAAAGAAAACAAATTTATTTAAGAGAAAACAAATGTGTTTAAGAGAAAACAAATCTATTTAAGAGAGAAAAAAATTAAACACATTACTAAACCTTGACCACACGGATGGAAAACCCAAGAACTAAATCAGCTATATAATATGAAAGAGAACATTAGATAAGAATACATGCAGGTACATAATGTAGAACATGGCATCAATTTTAGGTGCCAATTACATGGATGATATGTAAAGATAAAACATGTCCCAGAAAGATTTGAGCTGAAAGATACAATACACAGTTCAAACTCATGGTCAATATAAATAATGGGTTAAATATGCTTAACAAGTGAAAGAGACTCTAGGAGCTATGTGTAAGAGACATTAGAAACAACAAAGTGGGGAAAAAAAACATTCCCAAAATTTTACACAGAAAAGAACTGAACAAGGATGCATAGTAACTGAATGATAACTTTCAGTATCAACCAAGAGAGGAATATGAATGTATCTCAATCAAGAATGTAAAAATAATAGGAAGGAAAATAATAATAATGAAAAAAGTTTTGAAGGAATTATAGGAATATTTACAGTATAGCCAAGACAGAACTACTAAAGAGTAAAAATAAAAATTACCTAATACAGGCCAAAAATATTAAATTAAAATAGCAATCCCCTTTCAAAGGAAATACAGAAAGATTAATACAGTAAATGGAATATATTCATTAAACCATTCACAAAACCTTTGGTATCATAGGCAATAATCCATCTGACCTATAGATAAGCAATAGGTACCTGCACTTATTTAACTGTTAAAAGTTTAGGCAAAGCAGCAGCTAAATTACTAAGTCCAATAAATTTCAACAAATGTGAAATAATATTCTAGGGCCTAGTGATGAAAAATGATCAGATTATATAGTCATCCTAAAGAAGGGATTCAAAAAAATAATCCTTGAAATTACTAACCTGTCATAGTAATTTTTTGCTTAAAATTTTACAAAGAACAAAGTTTTCAGAAAAGATAGAGGGACACAAGATCAGATAACAAACATAAAATGGATAACAGAGGAAGGAAGGGAAAGTAAAAGAAGAAAATTACCTTTTCTTTATTGACTACAGTAAGGCTTTTGTGTAGATCATACCAGAACGTGTCCTACATTACAGCTAATCAAAGTGTCCGAAAACCCAATTATTCTTCTGAGGAAGCTTTAAAATGATCAAGAAAGCTACTATGAGAACTGAAATGAAGAATCAGGGTAGTTGAGAATAAGGAATAGATTGAGAAAGAACGCACATTGTCCCCATATCTATTTAAATTGTACAGCAAATACATTTGAAGAATAGAAGATGGTGGCTTGGACCAAAATTTGAGATAAAAATGCTAACAATTTAGGATCTGAGGTGACACCACTTTGTTAACTGACATTAAGTTTGTTAATGTGAGAACAGTTCAAAATGGAACCTGAAAAATCTGGGTTGGTGTTCAATATTTTTTAAAAACTGTTTATTGAACTTGTAGTTGATGGCAAAGCTTGACATATATCTAGTTTTCTTGGGATCAAGGAAAGATAGTGTGCATTGACCTAGGAAAAGTAAAGAGATTTACTAAGGAGGAAGCAACAACAAATTAAAATATGATCATTTCTATGATCCCCACTCCACAAAAGATCCAAACAAGTGAAAGTAATGGTTATTCCAGTGATAAATATAGAAATATAAAATCAAAACTTTGAAAAAAAGTGAGTTGAAAAAGATGGTCACCTTCAATTTACAGATTTAGAGATGTTTACTGAGAGCATTATGAATGGCAAAATTAATCAATTGGTTCTGAATGAAACAAAGACTGATGCTCCCTTAACCTGGAAAGTTTAGGGAAGTGAGAGAATGAGAAGGCAACAGAAAAGACAGATGGATAGGATCAAAAAAGATTACTGAAATGCGCTTGAAAGAGCTATAAATTATTGCTGGCATTTATCTATAAAGCTGCCAGGAGTTTCAGCCCAGGTTGATAACACATAACTAAATTACTAATGGTAAACAGTTTACATACATTAACAACTTACTCATAGTTTTATTGTATCTTTTATAACCCACATAACCCTGAAAAAGTTTCCAAATACAGATTCAGAATGGCTCCTTTGTTAAAGTAATTGTAAAAGTTTCTTTCCAGTTCTAAAAGTCTACGAAAAATAACATTTAAATGTGAAAAAACGTGCATTTGAACGTTCTAGAATCTAGGCAGTTGCATTCAATGGCTTTCATACAAGTAGCAGAGGCTTTTATTAACAGCTGTGGATTTTCTCTCTTGTCTCCCAGGCCAGGTGTGAACTTGACATTTTTAATAACCAACTTCCAATATTTTACTAACGGGGAAAAACCAATCAAATACCAGCTGTTATGCGACTATCAAGTGATGCCAAGAACCCAAAAGCAAATATGTCCAGATAAAGCTTGTCCAATAGAACTAAAACTCGGCCAAAACATCCCATTGCTTTATTTAATAGAGTACCAACTTTAATTTTAAAGGAAGACTATACAATATAATAAAAAAGTAAAAAAACTGAAAAAGGCAAAAATGAAAATAACACTGTTTATAGAACTCTGGTTTTGTGTAGTTTTTAAAAACTCAAATGTATCAAATAGGAATGGCAGAAGATTCCTAAGGAATAAGCAGAAATATTTTTCTCCCCAATCTGCTGAGAAGTACACGAACTTTGGGTCCTTTGGCCTCAGGTGTACCAGGAAAACTACTACTGTATTTGTGGCAGAGATATGGATCTTTTGGCTCTCAAACAATTCAAAATTCAATTTATAGCCAGCATAGCCAATATGAAAAATGCTATAACTTAGTTCAAACAAGATTTGGAGGGACACAACTTCCTCTAAAGGCAATGCTGGATGGAAAGTGAACATGTAACTCTTTTTCCTCCCCAGAATAAACCTTACATCTTGATGATGGATCTAAGTCAACATGAAATATCTTTTTATCAAAGGAGATGTTAGAGAAAACATTACTACATCTTTGGGAAACTTTGTATAACCCCAAACTCATCATTTTTCATTAGTGATCTACTGTTCCAAAATTAATAAATCAGCCTTATTCCCACTCTTAAAAGTTTTTAAAAAAGCATAATTTGAGTTTGAAAATCTGTATTTTAAAAATCCGTATTGCTGAAAAACACTGGAAATAAAGCATTATGAATTGGCTGTAAATGATGCATATTTTTCAAAGCAAACTATATTAGTTTATTACTTTAGATAGATTTCAGGAAATTAACACAGTACTTAACTATTCATAGAAAGCGGGAAGAATCACATGAAGGGCTCTCAAGACTAAGTTCTTAAATTTGCAAGACACATGCAACCTTAGTTATTATTTGGCCAGCTAATAAAATTTGACAGTTCTAGGTTAAATTAGCATCTGTTTGAACCAAGCAATGGATGTATAAAGTAATTTAGATTATTTCTCCCATAAAGCATTGTGAACAAAGTATCTGATTTGCTGATTTAACAAATCTCTAGTCTTTGGCATACAGCAGTAGTAGGGCACCGGGTATCAATGCTCTAGAAGTATCACACAACAACTTTAAGTAATTGTCAAAAACTACACTGATGAAGAACATTATTGCCACATAGGGTGTGCACTTTAAAATAAACCTTAAATATAATTTATAGTTGACAAATATAGAACAGTTTAATGTAGTGGGCAGAGAGTGGGAAGATAAAGAATGTACATGGAAAAATATTTTCCTTTGAAAATAAGATTCCCTCATTTAATGCATCTTTAATGCAATAAATATAAATTATATAAAAATATGAATATAGTGAATAAATGTATAAATAATTCTTTTCCCTTGGGGATCACTATGGTCACTACTGTGGTCTCCTGATAGAATTTTAAATACTGTATTTTAGTTTTTCTTTAATGTATGGATCTATTTGAAAACACAATGTTAAAAAATGTAGCAATTATTTTCATTGACAGGAATGTTGTCTACCCCTGAGTTGCCTTAATGTTACAGTTGAACTATTCTTCTTGGGGGTGAAGGGAATCAGTATGACAAAAGCAAATTTGAATGACAATACCCATCTCTAGTTTTGCATACCATGTTTACGATTTGGCAGGCATTTATTTTTCAATATCTGGGAATCAATACAATCAATTTCAGATTTCGGCAGCTAGCTAGGCATATGCAAGCTAAATTAGATGATTTTTGACAATAAGAAACACAACTTTGTACAATGCAATAAGACTCTTAAAATGTATCTGCAGCCGTACTCCCATTTAAGCCGTACTTAAAGTCAGCATCACCAACCAACCTGCTGCATTCAGAATTCCAATGATTCTAACAGAAAATCGGAAACTGAATTTTAAAAGAAACAGCATTTCAGTCAAATATGAAATGTGCTTAAAATCACGTTAGTGATGTCAGTATGCTGACTATTTATGAGTTTCTATCAAGAAGCTTTAGCACAGCTGCTCAAGCTTTTCAAATTATTTTCCTTTTTCGTACACATAATTTAGCTCAATAATTCAATTTTTGTGTGAATGTGTTTATCTACATAGAAATAATGGCCTTTTTCATTTAGTGGGCTTTCATGTATAAAGTTTGCACAAGACTGCAGTCTTATTACCTCAAAATATGAAACAAACTGAAGCTTTAGATAGCAAAAAGAGAGTTACTAAAAGATAGTCATACTAATATTTTACACTCAGGTAGTCCTCACTTAGCAACCACAATTGGGACTGGCAATTCCATTGCTAAGCACTATGGTCACTAAGTGAAATATCACATTATCATAATGGGCTTATAAACTAACTTTCACTTCAGTTGTTAAGCAAATCACTGTAGTTATTAAGTGAAACTTCACGTAATGGCTATTAATAATTACTTCTGCCTTCTCTACCAACTATGTTTGTCAGAGGCCAGCTTTCAAACATGAAAATGGTGAGTGTAAGACTGCAGGATAGTCATAAATATGAGGACTGGTCACAAAGCTATTTTTAAACATAGCTGTAACTTCAAACAGCTACTAAATGAGGCAGTCAGGAAACAAGGCTTATCTGTACTAAGTATAATCTTTATTGTCATTGTACTTAAATACAACGAAATTGGTTTTAACCTCACTGGTGAAAAATTGTAACAAACGAAAAAAGAAAGAAAAAGAAAAAAAACTAGCATGTGCATGGAGTGATTGTGGTTGTATTTAGAAGTCTCACAGCCCAAGGATAGAAACTATCTTTAAACCTGCTTGTTCGGCTGGCTACTTTGATGTCTTCTGCCTGATGGTAGAAATGCAGAGACACTGACCAGGGTGTGAATCATCTCTGAGTATCTTCTTTACTCTGCTAAAGCAGCGAGATCTGGCGATGTCATCCAGTGGTGTCAGAGGGCAACCAATGGTTTCTTGTGCCGAATTGATCACTCTCTGTAGTGCCTTCCTGTCCGCAGCTGTTAAACCATCATACCATACTGTAATACAATATGTGAGGACACTTTCTATGGTGGACCCTGAGGGGAGCCTGTGCTGAGCTTCAGCGTGGAAGATGTAAAGGACCCAACCCTTACTGTTTGTGGACGATCCGTCAGGAAGTCTTTGATCCATTCACAAGTGACGGGAGGGAAATTCAGGTCAGTCAACTTTTCAATGAGAATTCCTGGTAAGATGATGTTAAAGGCCGAGCTATAGTCTGTAAAAAGCATTCTGACATAATTCCCAGATTTCTCAAGGTGGCCCAGTGCAATATATAGAGCAGTGGTGATGGCGTCCCCTGTCAACCTGTTGCTTCTATAAGCAAACTGGTGTTGATCAAAATTTGGTGGAAGATAGGACCCGAGGTGTTGTAGGACCAGTCTCTCAAAGCACTTAATCACTATAGATGTCAGTGAAATGGGTCTATAGTCATTCAAGCTTTTTATGGCTGCTTTCTTCGGAACTGGGATTATTGTGGCAGCTTTCAAGCATGATGGGACTCTAGCCTGTTGCAGGGAGAGGTTAAAAATCCTTGTCAGGACCCCTGTTAATTGGTCAGCACAGGTTTTTACCACTTTCCCCAAAAACCCATCTTGACCTGCAGCTTTGTTGGGATTTACAGCCTTCAGCTCAGCTCTCACTTGATGTTCATCCAGGGTGAGTGGCTGGAGCTCAGAGGGCCTTTGGGCTAGAGCCACAGAGACTGATCTTTTGACCATAAAGCGGCTGAAGAAGCTATTTAGCTCCTCTACTAGCAGGGCATTAGCACTGGCTATTTTTTTGTATTGCCCTTATAGTTGGTTAGGTGTTGTAGTCCCTGCCACACCTGTCTTGAGTTATTATCTTCCAGATACTTCTCTACGTTTTGTTTGTATTTCTGTTTAGCCACCTTAATGCCTCTTCTCAAGTTTGCCCTGGCTTCATTGTATTTGTCTTCATTTCCTGCCTTGAAGGTGGAGTTTCGGGCTCTCAGAAGTGATTGTACCTCTGCTGACATCCAGAGTTTACGATTACTGTAAACTCTGATGCGCTTATTCACTGTTACATTGTCTGTGCATGTTTTAATGTATGAGAGTAGTGTGTCAGTGAATTCTTGCAGCTCCAAATGTTCAAATATACTCCACTCGGTAGTCTCAAAGCAGTCCTGCAACTGGCAGAGTGCTCCTTCTGGCCAGATTTTGACAGTTTTCAAGACTGGTCGTATCCTTTTCGTAAGGGAGATATACTTTGGGCACAGTAGCAGAGAGATGTGGTCAGACGTACCCAGATGGGAGCGGGGGATTGCTCTATATGCCTGTCTTAAGTTTGAGTACATATGGTCTAGAGTATTCTTACCTCTGTGGTACACTGCACATACTGCACAAACTTAGGGAGAACAGACTTTAGACTGGCTTGATTAAAATCCCCAGCCACAATAAAAGTGCCCTCAGGATAAGTTTGCTGCTGCCTCTCGATGGCGTCATGTAACTTAGAGAGCGCTGCACTAACATTTCATCAGGTGGAATATAGACAGCAGTGATAACTATAACAGAAATCTCTCTAGGTAAATAAAATGGCTGACAAATGACAGTTAAGAATTCCACATCTGCAGAACAGTGAGTATAAGCAATTCTACTGTTAGTACACCGGTTATTATGTGTGTAAATACAAAGTCCTCCACCTTTGCTTTTACCAGAGTTGCTGTTTCTGTCCAAGCGGTGTGTGGTGCAGTTAGTTAGCTCCACTGATGCATCCAGCACAAGTGGAGGAAGCCAGGTCTCTGTGATGATCATCACACAGCAGTCACGAATGAGCTTATTTGCTGCCATCCATAGCTCTAGTTCAGTAGTTCCCAAAGGGGGTGGTACCGCCCCACTAGGGGGCGGTGGGATGACTTAGGGGGGTGCTAAGAGGCAAGGGGGCAGCAGGGGGGGCTAAGAGGCAAGGGAGGTGGCAGAGGAGTGCTGGAGGTGTTCTGCTGTGCTGTACTCCCGACTTACCTAGTTTAGCACACAGGTGCAGAAGGGAATGCGATGGGACCAAAAGTGAGAATCCTTCCCCGCGCGGCTTGTGTGGAGGTGTGCCTTGTGTGGAGGCTTAGTCTCGCCTCACCAGGAACTGGCGATGCCGCATCTTTGGGAAGGCTTGGGTCTCTCTCGCGCGCCTTCAATGGGTGGAAGGGCTGGGTTCTTCTTTGTCGCGCAAGACTGGCAGTTAAAACTGCTCCTCCAGCTGCAGGGGGCGGGGGCGGCCGCGAACCCCTAAACATAGCGATGGAGTTGTCTTCCCTGCTTCTCTCTGGCTTTGCCACCTTCCTTCTCCGCGGCCTGCTGTTATTTAACGAATGGGTGTGTGGGTGAACAGCTTCACAAGAGCCGAAGGTCCTGTCCCACCCAACATGAGCGCATGGAGACCCTCGGCTGGTCTGTCATGCTGTGTAGAAACTGAGCTGCTGCCTCCGTAAAAAATTGCAGGGAAAGCTGACATTTTGGAATGTGATTCTAAGAGGAAGAGCGTCTACTCCGCTTGAACTACTTTCTTATGTAAATAAGGATTGAACAGCGTACAAAAGAGATTGTGGATTGTCATCCTTTCATGCTGGGGCAGGGTGTGATTTTGCAAGTACTTCATAGATGCACGTTTTTTTCTATAGTATTAGCATTGTTAATAGGATTCTTTTTAAAATCATCTGGATTAATAAACAATCTTAATCTTGCCCACTGCTGGAAATACTCCAGAAAATGTGTTTTAAATTAGTAATAATTTTTATAGCATTAGCTGGCTGGCTGATGTGCTGAAAGAGGGAGGCATGTTTTGTTCAGAATAGTTTGTGGAATTGAGACAAGTGGTTCTCAAGCATTGACACACCTAATAAAAGTAGCTTACAGTGCAGTTTAACATCATGTCCTGACTACATCCTTGTGTTTTCCCCCCCAAATGAATTGTCATTGCCCTGATCTCATTCCCAGTAATGAGTGAAATATCTTTAATCATTAGTTGTACTAGCTATAAAGTGGCATTTTTCCTCCTTTCCTATTGACTTTGCTTGTCAGAAGGTCGCAAAAGTGATCAACATGACCCCGGGACACTGCAACCATCATAAATATGAGTAAATTGCCAAGTGTCTGAATTTTCATCACATGGGCATGGGAATGGTGCAACGGTTATAAGTGTGAAAAACAGTCATAACTCAATTCTTTCAGTGCCATTATAACTTCATACTGTCACTAAACTAATAGTTGTAAGATAAGGACCACCTGTATTTCACAAATTGCTAGGGAAGATTTAAACTTGCTATCTTCCTGCCTACATTCCAAACTCTGCTATCTCTTTGCTCTGTGAAAAGTCTTCTTTCTCCTGCTGCAGACTACAGGTAGTCCTCAGATTATGACTATAATTGAGCCCAAAATTTCTTTTGTTAAGTGAATTTTGCCCTATTTTATTATCTTTCTTGCCACTTGTTAAATGAATCACTGCACTTGTTACTAACGTTGTTAAGTGAATCTGGCTTCTCCATTGACTTTGCCTTGTCAGAAGGTTGCAAAAGATGATCATATGACCTCGGGATACTGCAACCATCATAAATACAGTATGAGTCAGTTGCCAAGCATCCAAATTTTGATCTTACGACCATGGGGATGCTACAATGGTCATAACTGTCAAAAATGGCCATAAGTCACTTTTTCAATACCTTTTCAATGATGAAGATTTTGATCGTTTGCTGCTTCATACAGAAGTTCGTTGGCTATCAAAAGGCAACTGTATGAGATGCTTTTACAATCTTTTTGACACTGCTGTGGAGTTTTTTGAAGACAAGAATGCCTTGCTCAGTGGTGAACTCAGAGATCAGGCATGACATTGCTTATTTATCAGTACTATTTGCAAAGTTCAATGAAATGAATTTGCAGTTGCAAGGAAATTAGGTCAATTCTTATTAAGGCCAAATCTGTCATCTCTACATTTATTTCAAAGTTAACTCTATTCAAGCGCAATATAGACCGTTGCAAGCTATACCAATTTCCGAGCTTCTCTGAGCTGGAAGACAAAGGTGGGATACAAGATGATGATCTTCACGTTTTTTGTGACCATTTAGACATGCTGCATAAAGATATGTCTGAGCCATATCAGGGTCTTCTTTTGATGGAAATTCCAGATTGGGTGATAAATCCATTTTAAGATACTGAGGAAGATGGGGTAGTGGAGGAACAACTCATAGAGCTGTAAAATGACATTGAGCTGAAGCCAAAGTTTAAGAAATCGTACCAAGAGTTTTGGTTACAGAAAGAAATTTCTGACCGCTATCCTGCACCATGGACAGTGGTTAAGAAGTTCCTTGTTTCATTTCCAAAATCATATTTGGTGGAACCTGGCTTCAGTGTGGTCATCCAACTTCTCTCCAAGCAAAGAAATCAACTCAACATTACTGAACGTGGTGATTTAAGACTCCTGCTAAGTGACTTATAAACCAGACATTGGGAAACTGGTATCACTTCATCAAGCCCATCCATCACATTAAGAATTTACTGAACAGTGAAGTAGTTACTAAATTTTACTGAGTTTACTAAGTTACTAGTCACTAAGGTTCTTGATAAATGACTATCAGACTTTGAAAACCTGGTATCACTGGATCATGTTCAACAATTTTGTTGAATTAACATTAACTAAAAAGGTTTCCAGCCTTCCAAGGTTGGTAAAATAAGCATAACTAAGACATTTCCATATTAACTTTTATGATAATTTAGAATCTGCTTTAAACTCCAGAGTTCCCATAGTATGGACTGTATTGTGAGTGTTGAGCCACATTTTTCCTAGTTCTGTGTAACTTATATCACACTGAAACTAACACTAGTATTATCTTCTACAATGCTGATGTTCTGCAGAAATTGAGAGTTTTTTGTTTTCCCATTGGCAGGAATTCTTGCCTCACCCTGTCACTTGATTTTTAGCTTCAGCATCCTGTTTCTGATAGCCTCTAAATGCCTATCGACGTATCTTCCCTTCACTGGTTTACCACAGCAGTATGGAGTCCATGATTAGAGGTTGCAGGTAAAATATGTTGTATTCTATTATCATCATCCCTTATAAAATGATTTTAAATACAAGAGAAAAGGCAACTTTATAACCAGAAAGGCTATTTCATAGCGATCAGATTTCCTTTCCTTACAAATGATCAAATACATTCAATATGGATTAATATCAAGTGGAGGATATGAACAATTTAAACAATTTAAATTTCCCTTATGTGGAGGGGGAGCTGTTGTTGCTGTTTCTCAGAAAATGGGAAATTGATTTAATTGTTTAAACTATTATTTGTCACCTCTTTAAACTCTGATTTCCTCAGTTTGTTTTCTGCACATTGTTATACCTAAATATGCAGAAAATAACCTGAGAAAATCAGGGCTTAAAGAAGTTAATAGTGGTGAAGATGCTTGCCTCCCAACTTGGAAGGCTGAGAGTTCAATCCTAGGTAGCTGCCAATGTTTCTCTCCTAGGACACAAAGAAAAAAACATCTGTTGTGAGCTCCCTGTGGCGTCAGGAAGGGCACCCAGCCAGCTCAGTTCCAACCAGTTGCCTCAACTCTTCCCTGAATTAAGGCATCACAAGGTTGTAAAAAGGAAGGCTTTTTTTACATGTACGTAGAAAATGCATATTCTGTGTTTTTCGATTGGCAGAAAACAAGATAAATACAGTATGGCATTATTATTTTGGAGGAATTGGGAGTTAATAATGGCAGTATGGAAAATAGTCTAAATCATACAATAGACTTTATAAAAGAAATATTTCTGCAACTTTACATTGTAACACTGATGAAGACAAAATTAAACAATATCTTATTATGAAAAGTACTATCATGGTTAATAATTTTAATTGTAATATTAAGTACAAAGAGTTAAACAAGTAATTAAAATAATGACTAAAATTACTCAGATGCTTTGTCAACTATGATTACATTGCATACAGACCAGTGACGGCGAACCTATGGCACGCAGAGTCATTTGTCAGGGCACGCGAGGTGCTGCCCTGTCAGCTGGCCAGTGCGCATGTCCGCGCTGGTCAGCTGAGTTCACCCTTTTTTAAAGCCATTTTTCGCCCTCCCTTGGCTCCAGAGGCTTTATAGGAGCCTAGGGAGGGCGAAAACAGCCTCCCCCCCCGGATGCCCTTCGGAGGCGTCAGGGAAGCCTCCGGAGGGCATCCGGGGAGGGAGGCTGTTTACGCCTCCCCAGGCTCCTATAAAGCCTCTGGAGCCTGGGGAGGGTGAAAAAAGCATGTAAAAATGGGGGGTTGCACCTGTAGTGCGCGCATGCGCACTGGGGGTTGCACATTGCATTATGGGTGCTGCACGCACACACACGACCCCCCTGCACTCCCCCCACTTATGGCATGCGAGCCAAAAAAGGTTCGCCATCGCTGATATAGACTGTCGCTTCAAAGCGCCAGGACATTATGAATGAGCAGTCACAGAAAAGCTTCGGTGTTGTTCTTCTTGGGCCCTACAAGGCTGTACAGATGATGCATGTCATGCATGGACATCTGTGCCTTTTAACCGTGTATTCTACATATTAAGGAAACCAGACATGACTATTTAATACTTCTACCATTTAGTTAAGTATTAACTGTCAATGTGACTGTTATACATGTTAAAAAGCTTAAAATAACTGGACATGATAAAATGCTATTAAATTAATTCTACACTTATAAGAGAAGGCACTCATTTATTTTATTCTGTAGATTAATCCACAGATTGTGATTGCGTTTAACTATATTGTAACATTTAAGTTCAGTTCATTGTGATGAAGAGTAACACAGGCTTGTTACACTATGTGATGAAACATAACAGTGCTGACTACTTCTGCTGTACTTTCATTTAGAATTTATTCTAGCTTTTGTTTAGAATTTATTCTGGTTCAAGAATTTGAATCCTAAAATTCATCAATAGGAAATTTTTTATTAGTGCATACATAGAGGCAGAATTTACAGTTATCACTACCATTTTTAGGAAAACAATTTAATGAACAAAGTTAAGTGTTAGGCACAATATACGTTTATTGTTGCAGCACAGTGCAACAAACTTTAAACAGTTATTGTATCAATCAGCAAGAATAACTATTACTATGGCTATGACTATGGTGTGTTAAATAATGATGTTACTTGCACACTTCAGAATTTTCCTGTTTCATTAAAGAAACTAAAAAAAATCCTTTAATATCTCAGATTTTTATATAATGATATCAAATTAATATTAAATAAACAGGTGATAACATCTACAATGTTCCAAATCCTCTATAATCATATCTGATTATAGAAATAGGGAGCAATATATTCACCAAATTAGCCACCTAATTATTTCTTTGAGATTTAATGAGTATTATTCCATTATAGCAAAATAACCAAGCCTACTTATCAATGCAAAATGAAAGAATTATTAAGGCACACATACTTTACTGTATCCAAACAAAACATTATCATATTTGTAATTCTTTAGGTACCAGGAGACTATTGAATAAATTACATATTTCTTGCTTCATACATAGTATGAAGTTAGGAGGCCAACAGTCCAGCTCTGGACATGAGCATTTCCCATCAGAAGATCAAACCAGCTGAATAACAGGATCTACATGAACAACTTAAAGAGTGGATTGGAAGTGCAGTTCTCTAAACTTAATCTAACCGATACACCACACTGGCTTATGATGCATCCTTTCATTTCAAAACTCGCTAAGCAAAACATTTAGTTCAGTTATTTTGCTTTCATGTTCTTCTGAAACAAGATAATCTTTTTCTTTGCTTTTTTTTGCAACTCAATGTTTGAAGGAGATGGCTTTACACAATGCTTATTGTGTATTTGTTACCTTGTAACAAAACAAATCTGATCAGAACAGTAATGGGAAAGAGTAGAAAATACTTGTATTTAATGGTAGAAACGTGTCAACAGGAGGCTAATCAAGAATTAGAACAGCTAAAAAAAAGAATTTATTTTTCTCATTTTTATAACTATTGTAATTTGTTTTCATATAAGGGGAAAAGTCCTTGGAGATTAAGAAAGAAGAGTTATAACAGTACCTAGAATAATATTAATTAGTCTCTTCTGCCTGTTTATCCCTAAGGTAAAAGAAATCTGGATATTCAATAGAGACTTGTATCTTTAGCTTAAACTAAAGCTATTAGGTATCTTCTATGTTTCATGGAAGATATCTGTATCCTTACCGCATAGCAACCAAGGGGAAGGAGGGCAATTTAACATGCAAAAGCGGCATGAAAAATAGGCTATACATAATTTTTAAAATCATTTTGTGAATTTTTTTCAAGATCCTACAGTAAATTATAATGTGATTTGTTTTTTTATTACTGTATATAGATACCTTAAATACAAATTTGCTGTGACCCTAACTCAAGTCATTTTCTTCAGGCATGCTACCTTTTCCAGATGCATTAAGCAATCTCCGGACAAATCAGTTTTTCTTGTTCCAGGTAGAGGCCAACTGTACAATGCTGATAAGTAGCCTTCTGACTATTACAAAACTATCCCATTCAATGCAATATTACAAGGTTTATTTTTAAAAAGTCAGTCTTTTTTAGGAACCAATTTATTTATGATTTTGTTCCCCTTCCAAAGCAGGTTTCCAAACATCTTGCAGGTCAATATAATAAAATGCAAGCTGTAAAATAAAACATTAAATAAGATGAAAATAAATGACTGAATATGCCTCAATTGGGGGAAAGTACTATTTATTTAATATCTCACACTTTAGCAGGAGACTCTCTCTCTCATTGCAGCATAGAGAGTCATAAAAAGAAGAGTCTTTTCCCTCAGGCTATAATCTAAAATATATTCATCCCTAGGATAAGGGGAAGGACTGAAGCAGTATTAGTATGCACTCAGAGCCAAATAGCCACATTATTGCATAAAACAAAACTGGTGGAAGAAGACAAGACATATTACATGCATGTATTGAAGCATTTACTATTTGGAATCTTATTATTTCATTCCAAATGAACACTTGTAAAATAAATGTGGCTGAGATGTAAGCTAAAATCCAATAATCATAAAACATTTCGGTTGTCTTTTTCAAAATATTCTTCAAGATATTATTGTTTATAATAAAGAATCCAATGAAAGATTGTACATTTTGCACTAAAAGATACCTCTAGTGAACATTTTCACTGTTCTCATTAATTTTCACTTATGAGGAACTTCTCTAATTGTTTCAACTAATTCTGAAAATAATTAATGAATCATTATAGTCTCTGTTTTCATGTTTTGTGTTTCCTGCAATATTACTATAGTAGTATCACACACATTCCTATGTAGTTTTTTGGGGAGCGATGGAACAGTAGGACAACATTTCTGTCACTTCATTTTTCAGACTTTTAAGACTGACAAAAGCGATTCTTGATAGTACTGTAGCAATTCTTTCAGCTAGGTCTCTTCTATTTCTCCACAGTCTGATCATCAAAAGTAAGAATGATAGACCACAAAAGTGGTGTAGAATTAATGCTATTGTGCATCCTGCTTCTACCTGATGAGAGGTTTAGAAAAGCAGAAAATGAATAGTCCTAAAAACATGGTTTCCCTCAATATTTAGTGGAAAAGGAACTGGAATGCAATCTTTGTTTATTTCAATCAAGTATAAGAGAATAATGGCACATTTGTTGCCTTATGATGCCATAAAATGTACTTTTTTGTTTTACCAAACGTTTTAATGACTAACACTTTTTTTCTCCTGAAGTCAAGTTGCAGCCCTTACCTCCTTAGATTTAGATGAATGCAAAATCACAACTAACTAACATTCTCCTCATATGAGCTCCAGATATAAGGAGAATGTTATGTCATGATTTTGCATACATCTAAATCTAAGGAGGTAAGAGCTGCAACTTGACATCAGGAGGGAGATGGTGCTATATATAGTGGACTACATTTAAAGAATAGCAATAGCATTGAGACTTATATACCACTTTACAGTGCTTTACAGCTCTCTCTAAGCAGTTTACAGAGTCAGCATATTGCTCCCAACAATCTGGGTCCTCATTTTACTGATGGATGGAAGGCTGAGTCAATCTCAGTTACTTAAGACTGGCATAGAGTTCCCTAAATGAAATTTGTGAAGAATGATAGCAGGATTTGTCAGCTTTCTAAATGCGTATTAGTCACTGAGATAAATAAAATTAACATTTGAAAAGTTATTTATATTCTGATTTTTAAACAACTTTTCCCTGGAAAAAGAACTTGCCATTCCACTAATGCAGTTAATGAATTCCTATCTTCTAGAAACTCAACACAACGTGTATATATAGCATTCTGCACAATACAGCAATTACTTTATTTGATAGACTGGGCTGAGGTACAGTTATAGGCCTTAAATCAATATATACATAACTTTTATTAGTTTCCAAGTAGCAGCCATGCTTTGCTATGACAAAATAAAATAAATGATCTAGTCAATAATATAATGGGGAATGCTTTATGCTGATTAAAACAAACATGTATACAGAGAAATTCCATAGGATTTTTCTAAGGAGAACTCATAGTAATTTTGATTTTCTGGAAATTATTTGATCATTTAACCAGTTTAACATTCCGAAGGTAGCAGTGATTAATGAAATATACTATAGTTCAGTAGATATATGTATATGTACAAATGAATTACACTTTTTTAAAAGTTATCTTAGTGTTTAGATTAATCTTCCTTTAAATCTCAATCTAGCCACATCTATAGATAAAAGTCATTATCTATTATAGATTACTCAGTTAAATACTTGGTAGGTAAAGTCAGCAGATGTTTGCAGCATAGGGCAGTGTATCTCACCACAGAGTCCTGCGCATGGCAAATCAATAGGCTGTCATGTCCAGCTACAGGGATGTGAGTTTTGCCAAAACCTGCTGCTCTTGTGTTCATTTGATTACCTTATCACAAACAAAAGATATCAAAGTCTCGCTGTTTTATTAGGACACACTGGTCATCTGTTGAAGAAGACACAATGCCATAAATGCTGTTTAATTTCACCCAGATTAAAAGTTGAGTATAGTATATTGAGTATAGCTAGAAGTAGTTCATTTTACAAAAACAGACAAATTGCTCCAAATTGGCTATTCTTCCAAAACGTTATCCACTTCTGATTAATAAATATCATCATATGGCTATTTCATTACTCTAAGTAAAATAACCAAAAGAACAATTTGCCACAAGATAACCAAAAGCTTCAATTTTACCACTGGAATTTCAAAAATATTTTTTTTTGACATGCAGTTGATGCCATTATGAATTACTACATGCTAATGTGCCACTGATTCAAAAGACCTATATTGCAGCACCAAGACTGCTATTGCAACTGTTTTTCTGGTGTGTTCATGATTTTAGGAAGGGCCAGGCATGAGCTGTCCCATACTACATCTCTGATTTAGGAAGTACACTACTTTGTAATCCTCCCTTCTATTTTCATGGTATAAGAAAGAGATTTGAAAGATTCCCAGTATCTTTTAACAATCCCACAGACAAGAATTATGAAATCCAACACAAATCAAAATATAACTCTACAATATCCATCAACTTTTGTTTGAAAGTCCATTGCCTTTAAGAGACTTAAAAGGACTTTTTGTTCAGTATGCTACTGTCCAGTCATACTGTAATATTCCTTAGTATGTTTTTAAAAAAACAGCACAATTAAAACTCTACATTTTAAAATCTTTCTTCAATTTAAGGATCTAGGTTTAACAAGATATATTAATTCTACAAATCAGGAAGCTAATAATGAAACTATAGTTGCTAAGAACATAATGACATTCTGAATGTTGTAATCATATCATATCCTTCAGAGCCAGATTTAACATTCTTCCTTCAGCACTCCTCTAGGGCAGGTATAAGAGAACACCTATAGCAGAACGGGTTTCTATATGTGGTAAAGGAGAAGTGAAAGATAATTCACATGTTCTATTACACTGTGAGCTATACAGAGCTTGTAGGTCTGCACATATTCTCCCCTTATTAGAGATATTGCCAGGGAGGGCAGACAATTTTTATCTAGGCTTTCTCCTCCAGGGCACTAACCCGGTTACCATGTATGCAGTGGCAAAGTTCTGTGCTGCTGCAATGTCCATAAGAAAAAAAATTGGCTACAGAAGTATAGTTGTCATCTTGTACCAATTATCTGGACATATCTCTAACAATCTTTGGACCATTGTATTTACTCCTATACTTAAGAGCGTTGCACCCAGGTAAACCAAGGAGTGACCCGAACAATCTGAGAAGATGTATGTTATTTTCTACTTTTAATGTCAATACTTTTTAATTATATCTTAATGTCAGTACTTTTTAACATATTGTAAAAACTAATGTGTATTGCTGGTCTTTGACCGTAATAAAGATTTACTTACTTACTTACTTACATATCATATCAATAGTAGAAAACTATAGTGTATCAAGCTTAAAAAAAGAAAGATTCTTAAATAATGTGAAACATGTAAGACCAACAACCTGTCATCTACAATTATTTATTCTTATGGGGTGTGTAAATGGAATATTAACAATAACAATGGTTGAAATGTTCTACAGCAGCATTATGCCACAACTATAGTGTGCTTATATAATATGTCATGACATGTTCTCTATTAATGTTGGAGAAATTTACAACAAAACAGTGAAGTCAGAGTATTCTGTCTTAAGTTGAATTGAAAGATAAATAACAGAAAAATATGTTTCACAAGCTAACTTTCATTATCTGACTAAAGAAATCTATAGCGCTCAAATTCAATGAATACAGTCATGATTCATACCACAGAATTTTAGGAGATTGTTTGAATCTTATTAAAGAAACACATATATTTTACATTGTGTTCTCTGTCATTTATGTGGACTCAGCAACTATGACATCTAATCTTCACATATCTAGTACTCTTTACAAAAGGATTATTCTTAGAAAATGGTAAAATTTCTGCAAAACATTTTTTCCTCAACATTTTTTTCTTAACACAAACATGCTAAAATTCTATTTTATAATTCACTTTATTGAAGTTAGTTTAATTATGCAGGATCCAACCGGGACCAAAGGATCTTCCAAGCTTTTGGGCTCCTACTGGAGCCCATCATCAGGGAACACCAAGGTCCCGACATACCAACATCTAATGCAACACAAACAGTTCATTAATGCAAAAGTAAACAATTAAAGGAAAAATTACCTTTATCTTTTACTTTGAATTTTATAATGTGTAAGCTTTGAGGAATTAAAAAAAACCTGTTGAATGAAATTATTTAATCATGCTACTTGGCAATATCTGGGGATGGGGAAAATACGTCCCTGCATGCTTTAGGTATGTTTGGCAGGCAGATGTGCAATATGAAGTTATAAGACTTAAATGGAAGAAATCATAACATTTCAGTTGATCTAAAAAACTGTCTTCACAGATTTGATTTTTCCTTCATCAAAACAGTTACTTCTTTTAAAAAAAAAGTTCTTACCTTTGACTTGTGGTGGAGGGGGTTAAGCATTTATATACACTTTTGATTTTAATTCAGCAAAATCAACCTACGTTGACTAATTTTCAATTGATGAGTTTTCAACAACAAATACTGTGATAGAATCTACCATGTTTCCCTGAAAATAAGACCTTCCCAGATTATAAGCCCAATCAGGCTTTTGAAAGCATGTGCTAAAATAAGCTCTCCCCCAAAAATAAGCCCTCCCCAAAATATTGCAACACAGCAGCAGCCATTAGGTGACCATGCTTTCCGCCTCTTGCACCTCAAAAATAATAAGACCTCCCCAAAAATAAGGCCAAATGCTTATTTCAGGGGTCAAAAGAAAATAACAACCTGTCTTATTTTTGGGGAAACACGGTATATATCTTATGGTGGAGAAAGTCACTAGCTCTCTTGTCAAAGATATAGTCAGATAGTTTTCCAATTTGCGCCCATTTTATTGGAGGCTGTATATCAGCATGCTGTACCTGTGCTTTGGAACTGGCTGAAGATTTCAAGGTGGCATGGGTGGCAAATCTAATCCTAGGGGTTTTTATAGGGAAAAAAAATACAACTGGCCCTCAAAAGGAAAAGATTTCTAGAAGAAAAGCAACTTCTTGGAGGTTAAAAGAAAATCACAAACCAACAAATGGGAAGAAACTGTACAATTATAGTAAAGGCGGCTTCCTGACTCAAATCTGTAAGATCTGACTGACTAGGAATATCCCTGAACATATTAAACACTACTCTGATAAGAGAGCAAGAGGTTAAATAGCTGAAACAATGAATAATGCCTTATTAAATTATGAGATAGGATCGTAACCTTTTCAAAAAAAGAATGTTCTCTCTGTGAAATGAAATGATGCACCTAATCTTTTAGAAACTAAACATCAAATGGTGGTCACCACAGCCAAGAGTCATTAGAAGCATTTTTAGATGCAGGCTGTTTCCAATTTTATCAGGGAAAGGTTTTCTATTAAAACTGTTTCTCCCAAGAGAAAGTGTAAAGATTTTGAGTTCAAAGAATACTGACTTTATCTGATAGTGAGGTTACCAGCAGAAGTTGGAGAGAGGGTTTTCTTTGAGAGTGGGAGTGAATCCCAAATTGCCTTATGAACATAGTATCTTATTAAAAAAAATTAATGACCCCCCCAGACTGATTTCTGAATTATTACCAAATGTGTCACTTGTTTGATGCACTTGAAGATCCACAGAAAATTGTGAGAAACTTTGGAAATGCAGAAGGCAGAAGGAACAGAAGAGGGGAATTTGACCACCACAGGAAAAGTTTCAGCCTCACCCTTGGAGTCAAAGAAGAGATGGAGTGAGTCTCCCTGGGACTGCAATGCCTATGCCTATGCCCATTCATTAATTCGTTATAGCTGCTCAACTCGCAACTGCGACTCCCTATATAGTTTACATGTTTTGGTGCCTGGGCAGATTTGTGGGTGTCAGCTGATAACTGTGATAGAGAATTGTGATAGACAATTTCTACAAACAATGCAGAAATTGTGCAGTCTTGAGTACAACATATATTCTCCAGTGATGGTTGTTCCCTTTCAGTGAAAAGCGATGGACATAATGAGATGTCTATTCAAAAATCAGAGAGGGTTCAAGTTTATTCTTGGCCTGTGTAATTATGTTATTAGGTACCAGAACTGGTCCATGCAGGCAGTCTGGTTGGCATTGTTTGAATTGTTCTTACAGATTAGAATGTGGAAGGAACTGATTTCCAATTTAAAAAATGTTACTAGTGAAGTTATAAAAGTCCTTTATATTATTTATTTTGGAAAATTTATATAGCTGCCTACTCGCTCGTAGTGACTCTGGGCAGCTTACAGAAAAATGTAAGAAAAATTAGAGTACAAGGAATCAGTACCATTATAAAGTACACTATTGGAATCAGCTCCAACTGACACAGGTGGGATTTATTTTCATTTGCTTATTGAGAAATAGCAAAAGCATTCCTAGGTGTTTTTCCCTTTTGAATTATTATACACACGACAAGCCAAAGAATCTCTCTCAATGGTCAAAGACAACTGAGAGAAAAATCCCGAACCCATTACAAATGTTACTAAATATATTTTGAAAATGCAGGAATCTTTGGACCAAATGAGAATAAGAAAGAAGGAGCAACAGAAAATGCTATATGAGTAAAAACTAAGTTATGAGATTTCCACCTTGGACATAAAAGTATTTATTTTGCTTCTTTCTAGTACAACTGACAAGGTCTTCTCAGTGTAATATAGTGCACTGGGTCTAAATTATGAAATATTCATACATGGAAGATGGCCATCAAATTAAATCTGGCATAATAAATATCTGGAAATTTCTGGGGTTGGTATAGACAGTTCATCCTTACATTCTCAAGTAAAATGCTCCTCCCAACTCACTAGTCAAAACCAACACAAGTGCAATGGGCTAGGATGTGTGAAAAAAATGGTCAGAATTTGAAACCCACCTTTGCTCAAACTTCAATACTAAACAGCCCAATTCTTCACAGCTCTTTATATTTTAATGTAGATGCACACACTGGAAGTGGGAAGACTTGAGCAGGTGCCACCCAGAAGCACAGCCTAATGGCAATCAGTCAGAAGTTACTACATGAGGAATTACATACCCTATTATGAATGCATAGCTATTTAAGTAGGTGGTAGAATAACTATTGGGCATGAAAGGCTTCAACCATGAGACTCTAAGGTGGTTGCAGGCCATGCAATCAACAAATCCACAGCTCATGAGTTGGTCTTTAGCACTTTAACTCCATCAGTTCAACACTATGCATGACCCAAGTAATGAAATATGATGATAGTTTATTTGTTCTGAATTAAAAGAGAAAGGTGCTGCCATTTATGATAAAACTATTGAAAGTAGCTAGAGTTCCAACTTGACCTGCAATTCATACATCAAAAGAAAGAAACACATCTCCAAAAATCTTTTAATAAATCTAATGAAAAAATGCTCCAAGTTCCAAAGACAAGTTCAACTGATACATTCTTCTCTGATATACTAATCTTCAGTAGCTCATACCATTAGACTATTTGGGAACTAAGGAAAAGATTATGTGGTAGAGAAGAAGCACCAGCTTTCTCATCTGGATTTGAAAATAACATTTGACTGAATGAATCAGCTAGTCCTCTATAAAGCCGTGCTTTATAAAAAAAAGATGATGAGGAAAGGAAAACATTGTAGAAGACTTGCAAGAAGCTCTGTCCTTGGATGAGAAGAGATAGGATTTTTGTTTCAAGGGCCAAATTAACCGCTAGGAACACAGGAAAGCGGGGGAGAGCTGGAAGATATTGAGAAGCTTCATGTTGTGAGAGAGTAATTAACAACCTTGCAAATTAATGGCTAACAGCCAAACAAACAGAGTTGCACATCTGTGAGCCTCCCTCAGAAGGTATATCTCCCTTGGAGGAGCTAGCATCTCTGCAAACTATGGACAACTGAGCATCAAACAGATTGGTTTGCTGAAAACCCCAGAGGCTTTAACTTCAAATGGAGCTAACTTGAATTTCTAAAAGTGAGGAAACTGACCTCTGTTTTTAATATGAACATTTTCTTTTGTTTAAAGCAATGATTTTAGATTAGCCTTGAAGCTTCCGGAATCTGGTTGTGCCCTCTAGGGAGAAGGAAGGAGAAAAGATAAACCCAACTTCCTTCTTAAAGCTTAGCTGGCGCCATTGTTTACAGAGCTTGCAGACTATTTGGGGAAACTCCTAATTCTACCTAACACTATGTGGACATTCAATAGTTTCAGTTCTTAAAATGCTTTTAATTGAAGAAATACAAACATGTAAGAAAAAATAAGGAGCTCCTAAACTCTGCATTGAAGCTATATTAGTGTTTTTAATCAACAATCTATATATTTTGGTACCTCTGAAGATTTTTCTTCAAGAGCTGCAAAATAGCTATTTAAAATAAAATATCAAAGTTAAAAAGTATCTATGAAGGTTGTAGAAAAAAAGTCAACAGCCAATATTATATACCATCATTCTAAACGGCAGTAATTTTTTGAGCAAGAGATTGAAAACTGCAGCTATTAATATATAAAAGGCCTTTAAACGTACTGTTAATTCCTATTTTGTAAGTGTTCTAAGTAAATAAAATGTGTAAAAAATTTGTAAAAACTGTAAGAAGATCTGGTAGTTTCTCTCATATATGATTCTAATAACCACAACCAAAAGATTATTTGAGACCTCCCTTTATTAAATATTAATGAAGCAAGATAGTTGGGCAATTTACATCATCAGGTCTATGTATTTATTCTATAGTATTTAAAATATTTGTCTATCATTTCACTTACTGTTAAAAAAAAAGACTGAAAGTAGTTTATGGATAAAATATTGGCAAAAAGTTCTATTATAATAAAAGCCAATACTGAATTTAGATGAACATCTTATATGTATAGGAACCTTTCAGAAAAGATAGTTTGTACCTATATTTAAATATATAATAGAATTAAAGTAAGATTATCAGAAGTTACTGAAAGTCATATTCATATTGTCTCTACTTTCACATACTAATTGTAGAGGAACACAACTGGGAAAAGGCTAGTTTGTTTATGTTAGGCTTGCTACAGACATGGCTAATTTCTGTGGGATTAGAGAGCTAGTTTACAGATCCCTCTAGTCTAAACAAAGCTTTTTCTTAAATTCAGTTCCTGGTGACTTCACAGACATGCTCATACAGTTTTTCGGGCAAACAATATAGAAGTTGTTTGCCATTGCTTTCTTCTTTGATTTTGTTTTTTTGTTTTACTCTGCATGTAAGTCAGCACCTCAAATATATCCTGCGGTATCCCATCCAAATACTAATTAGGTAAATGAATGCTAGTGGGATACAAATGTCATATTTACACTAAAAATGGGGTGATGGTGTTATGTGCTGGATTGCTGGGTGTGTTCCGGGTTCTAAGAAGAGTGTCGAGCGGGCAGTTAGGTAATTAAAGCTATTGATACTTGATCCTTGCAATAATTGCCTCTGAACAAATTATATTCATTGACAAAATTCTATTTTATATTGAAGACCTCCAGAAGATAAAATGTGGTATGCCTAAAGTAATGCTCATTAAAAACAAGGTTTGAATACATCTGACCTAAAAAAGATCACCATCACTTGGAGACTGAATCATTTCCTCAAGAAGCTGCCCTCAAATCGCAAACATGGACAACTATCTGTCACATTCCCTATCTTCTCTTTTAAGGGAAGAGTTGGCATCAGAAGAGGTCATAGAGAATGTGGGGTCCCTTTCAGTCACACCTGGACACGGGATGGAAATTGCACTGGTTGCTCCTGTGTGTGATTTATGATTGGCTCTAGAGAGCAAAAGTCTAATTCCTTTGGTCCTCCTGGATTTCTGAGCAGCCTTCAATAACACTGGCTGGGATCAGAGACACTGTTCTGTTTCTTAAATGAGGGGCTTCAGTCAGGAGTGTGGTAGAAGCGAAGCCAAGCTCTTGGCTCCTCCAATGTGGAGTGCTCTAGGGTTCAGCCCTCTCTCTCATATTGTTTAATAGTTGCATAAATTTGCTAGAGAGGTCATCCGCTGGCATTGGGTGATATATGATTAATAAACAGTATGTATGTACATACATACTGTATGTATGTATGTATGTATATATGTATGTATGTACTGTATTTTTCAGAGTATAAGACGCACCTTTTTCCCCACAAAAAGAGGGTGAAAATCCAGGTACGTCTTATACACTGAATACAGCATTTCTGACCTACTGGAATCCCACTCATTTTTGCCCCCCCCCCAGCTCCCAGGAGCACTCTACAAGCCTCCCAAAGCTCTGCATGTCATTTTTTTTTTTTTCAAAAAACGAGGCATGCATATGGTTTGGGAGACCTGCAGAGTGCAAAAAAAAAATTTTATTTACCTCTTCAAAATCCTGGAGAATCTTATACTCTGGTACGTCTTATAGTCCAAAAATACAGTATGTATTCCATTCCATCTCTAACTCTGGGCAGGTCTGAAGTTCCCCAAAAGATGATCTGCAATAGAAGTCCTCCTGAACTTGCAGATAACTCCTGCTAAAACCATGAGCAAGAAAGTCTTTGCTAGCTTCAGCTGGCATGCCGGGTGAGGTTGTTCTTGGAATGAGAAGCATAAGGAACAATATTTTACATCCTTGTCATCTTGTAATTGGGCTACTACAGTTCACTCAATATAGGACTAGCTTTGAGGATCGGTGACTATAGCTGGTAAAAAATGCAACTTGCTTATAATTACCCTATTTTCCTGAATGTAAGACCTCTCCGGATAATAAGCCCAATCAGGCTTTTGAGCACATGTGCTAAAATAAGCCCTTCCTGAAAATATTGCGACACAGCAGCAGCCATGAGGTGACCACGCTCACCACCTCCTGCACCTCAAAAATAAGAAGACCTTCCCAAAAATAAGGCCAAGCGCTTATTTCGGGGGTCAAAAGAAAATAAGACCCTGTCTTATCTTCGGGGAAACATGGTAGTAAGGGAGGGCTATTACAGCCAAGTTGCATCTTTAATATGGGAGCTACACTGGCTACAGTTTTGCTTCCAAGTACAATCTAGTCTATGCACTGCTCAAATTCTCATGTCTGTAATCGTTAACAAGATGGTACAGGTCATCATACAGCTACAATTTTAGAATCAAGATACCGCAAATGGGCTAACGTATAGAATGCACCTGAAATCTGCAACCATGACTTCCACAGAATTGAAATTTGAAAACACTGAAATAGCTTCAATGCTGCTGTGCCCCTACCACCCAGAGATTCAGTAAATCAGTCCTACCCTAATTCTCTGGAGGCCAAGTGGACTGGCTCCTCCCTCTGGAGATCATGTAGGCCAGCCCCACACTAGCTCTCTGGAGACTGGGAAGGAGTGTCCCACATCAGCGGCTTTAGGGCAGTCAGCTGCAGACAAGCAGTCAAAAGTGGTCCCCATTCCCATTTCTTTTTTTCTTCTTGTCATTCTGTTTCTCTATTTAGATAAGGAAATATCTCTGAAACGATAATCCAATGGGTCATGGATATAATTTTGGTCCTGGGCTTTTTTGACATCATGTAAAATTTGCTCATTTGATTTCAACAAGCAGAGTTGAAATTATAATTCCCTGCCATTTGGTAAAGAGGTGTGATAGATTTCCAAAAATGCTATTCTTTTGAGATGGCCTTCAACATCTGGAACATTTTGCTTTTAAGTTTTAACGGCTGTCTTCCTGTAAAAATTCAGGAAGTTAAAATACTGCTGTTTCATGTAGTTTTTATGGAATAAGCTTTATGCTCTGTTTAAATATGCTCTGGTACAACAGGTAACAGATTTTTTTATATATTTATTTTTATAACAGATTTTGTAACTTTTTTGACATTGATAATTGATCTTCTCATTCAATAATTATTAGTTTGTATTCTACTGTATTTATTTCATTGTACTGTAGGAAGCTGTTTAGTGTCAGTACTTGAAATGGCATACCGTTTTTGTAAATAAGTAAATTATGTCATCAGCAATGCAGACTGTTCTGAAGTTATGCATTTTTAGTCCGCTAAAATGAGTGGCGCTTCTCTATCAAGAAATCATTGGATTTCTTGTCCATCCTCAAAATCTTCAGTTAAAATACACAACAGTTTTCACCTATTAGAAAAATCCTGGAAATAACTACTATTGGGCCTACATCTTTTCAGTCTTGCATTTCACAAACCATTTGTACAGTGCGGTAGAAGAAACCAACAATGAGGAATATTATAACAGACTTTTCTAAAAAATATGAAGTTGTCTTAGCTATATGAATTTAAATCCAATAAAACTCAAGTCCTGCATTATCTGAAGTGGATGGCAATGATTAAGCAGAGAAATGGGGCCATTTTAAGTCATCTATCCCTAACATGGCTTTTACTGGTTTTCATGATTGCATCATACATAAAGGTATCAGAGGAACAATTAATCAACCAAGACATCAGGGGTGGAATTACTCAGGTTATCCTTGTTCTCACTCATGTGCTACATTAAACTGTGCTTTAAAAAATCTTAATTTTAAAAGATTCAACATGCATGTTTAAAGGATAATTTACAGACAAATATCCTATTCTCACAAATAGTCATTATGATTACTTCCAATATTATTTTCTCTATTCTATGCATTTCATTTTTATTTCTCTATATCAGACTTATCCACCTAAAAAAACTTTTTAGGATCTGCATCTCATTTGCCATGAACCTGCTTGAATTAACTATTCAAACATTTAGTAAACACTCAACTAAGTCCTCTGAGATGCAGAATATAGTGTTTTTTTGCTGAAGAAGTCTAATATTAAACTTTAGTAAAACTATTCTGTTATAAATCAAAAACTTTTTTCTAAACAAATCAGTAAAACAGAGTACATGATTCTAGGATGTGAAATATACCTTATAATGAAACACCTTCTTGACAAAAACTCCCCCCCCACCAAAGCATCTCAGATTTGAAAAAAATAATATAGCTGTACATTCACAAATAGAAGTATTATTAAATTAAAGCTTAAATGAAGACATGCATTCAACAGACAAATAATGCTTAAATCCAAATAAGTGGATCATAATGAACTTTTTTTTGGGGGGGGGGTGGAAATTCTGAGAGCATATTATAGACATGTTCACAAAATGATTAATATGGGTGGGGAGTTTGCCTATTCATTAAATAGCTAGCTGTAGTTCATAATCAGCCACACAACATATATTTCACCAGAACAGAAAGAAATGAAGTTGATCTCCACACTATTCCCCTATCCCCCAGAATGTTCTCTATCCCTCCAACCTATCTTTGTCTTTTTTTTCTGAACAGGTGAGCAAACTTCCAAACAAAACACTGAGCTGTACTATCTATCATTTTTATTAATCCTCTGAATACCTACTCAGCTCAGAGAAATTATTCTAAACAAATATGATCCACAGACTGGAGCTTCACATTACAGTGTGCCAGCTTCCCATTTTTAATTCAAACAATCTAAAAAATTCAGAGAGCATAAGGAGTTGAGGGGCATTAAAAATACACCTATAGATACAGATATACCATGCTGCCTATCAGAACTGCAACAATCTATCTAGTTACCTAGCATAAGAAGTATTTTGAAGAACCGTGTTGTTTCACATAGCCATAGGATTGCTGCATACAGATGGACCCCGCAGAGCACACGATTTCTTTAAAACCTATGAAGTAAGTTACTTGTCCTCATGGTTTTAAAGAAACAAGATAAATGTCTGATGAAGCATCAACATTTGAATGTGAATAAGGAGAATTCTAATCATTTGCTTGCTCTATTATTAGAAGCAGTATTACCTGCTCACAGCTAAAAATATGAACTTATAACTAGTACTTTAATGCCACTCTCCATTACCAGCTGTTACATTCTGCTATCTAAACTTGTATTATCCCTTAAGACATCTTCAAGTTGAAGTGCACACTGCAAAATTATCCCATGCAGAATCTGCTTCATTTGCATTTTATTTCAAAGAAATACAACTTTTTTCTCTCCCTATGTTATAAAAGCTTATATCCCAGAAAGACTATAAATGTAACAGTCTGGCTTTACAATGAATTTTAGCTTTGTTGGATTATTTAGATGCATTTGCAGATCTCAGTTATGCATTGCGATGTGCCCTTGTTTAAAAAGTGAGATTTAACTGAAATGGAAATATATATTAAAAATAATATCTTAAAATAAAAATTTCTAGAGTTTTGACAGTCTGAGGTCTGACAGTCTAAACTTCCATAGTACCTAATTTTGTTACCATACTGTACCATAACTATCAAATTCCAAATATTAATAAAACAAAGATAATTGCCTGTAAAGTTCATGGTATGTAAGAAAACAGTGAAAAACTAAGCACATTTGATTTAATTATCAGCCAAATTCTTATATACAATTACTTTTAAGAAAATTCTTCTTAATTCAATGGGACTCAAACGCTGAGACTATAATACTATATTAATGAAAGAGCCAGAGTGATAGTTTTTTAATATCAAGCTGATTATTTTTTTTAAAAGCCCAGAAAATTTATAAGAATCAGAGGCTTAAATCTCACTGAAATATTGAAGCACTAGTTTTATAAACTTTGGATACCTCAATAATTCTTTTTATAAACATGCATTCAGCCAATTAAGTTTTCTTAGTAGCCTACTGAATGCTTTTCTCCAGAGAAATGAATGAAGGTGGAAGAAGAGGCATCACCATGGTTAAAGTCTATTGTATAATACTATTACATCTGCTTCACAAGGATGATTTCTGTTATTACTTTTGCTTTACAATTTAATGATCCCCCATCTGCACCCCCCCCCCCATGCTCTATCAAGTAACGGCAAGAATGTTTTCTCTATTTAATTTTTTTTATTTCAATATTGTATTTTTCTAAACAAAAATGGTATTTAAGAAAATGTATACAGATACATTTTTCATATTGAGGATTTCACCAAAGCAGAAGCTTCAAGAACTGTGAAACTCTCACAATCATAATTCTAAACACATTACCAGAGAGTCAGCCAACCTCTGGCTCCTCTTGTATCTTATTCCTTCCTAGGCACAAAAGAAGCACTATGTGAGAACAAAGTAAAAACAATACTTCTCAAACAGTGGAAATACTCAACATTAAATGTTGTAATGCCTTTAACTGTTCTAAGATACTTAAAACTGTGATGATATGCATGCTTACTTGGTCTTAAAAGCCCACTGAACTTAGTGGGACAGATTTTCAAATAAACAAGCACAGGATTAGACACCAGATATTATTATTATTATTATTATTATTATTATTATTATTATTATTATTATTATTATTATTATTATTATTATTATTATTATTATTATTATTAATTATTAATTATTAATTATTATTATTATTTTTTGCCCAGAACACCCAATTTAGAATCGAAAACTAAAAACAGAAAGTGTTAGAAAAAAAGCAATATTAAATATTTACAACTAAATATTTAGTTAGCTGGCACATCAACCAACTATAAAAAAAAGGTTGCAGGTTAGATTACAATGTAATCTAGGTAATTAGAACTTTGAAGGACAGGAAAACCGAATGCCCAAGATTTTGGAATTTAGAGCATTTTTCCATCTTTACAAAATATAGTCCTTTGAAAACGGTGACTATAACAGAAGAAGAGTAAAAGTTTACAGGCTTCCATTCAAGCACAGACCTTCAGAAAGGAAAGCTAAAGCCTGCACCATTGGGGGGAAGAGAACAATGAACTTCTGCAGATGGCTGACACTGGGGGAGGGAAAAAAAAAAGCACTACCACTCTAAACCTGAACACATAAGTAAAAAAAAACCTGGTTTACCTGGAGGGTCCATTTCGATATAAAATATCAGCTCCGTGGAATAGGGCATCATCACTTCTCTCCAGTCCGTATCATCGCGATCCATATCCCACACTGTATTGTACATTGTGACAAACAGGCAGGTGGGCGACGATCGCTCGGGAGCTCTCTTGCCGGGACTCTTTTACTTTTTTAAAAATATAAAAGTCTGGCACAGCACGAAGTAAAAAAAAAAGCCTAGCCTCCCGAAGCACGTACAAAAAAGAGAGAGAAAAAACCGGGAGGGGGTAGAGAAGAAACTTTCTTAAGAATAGCTCGATGGCTTCCTCTTCAGGAAAACCACTCCCCTCTCAGGAAGCAAAAGAAATGCCCCCCTCTTTCAATTTCCCCTTTGCTTCGAGGGAACGGAGCCGCTTAGTTCATCTTCTTTCGCAGATCCAAAATAAAAGATGGGGGCGGGGGTAGACAAAAAAAAAGAGAGAGAATGTTTTAAGATGAGAGAGATCGAAATTTGGGGAAACGGAGCTGCTTGGAGGCAGTTGGAAGATGGGAGGGGGGGAGGCTTGTTCTTAAAAAGCAAAGTTTTAAGACAGGTCTACGCTACAAAACCCTCCCGATGATCTCCCTAAAGCCAGCAAGGCAGAAAACGCCAGGCTTTTCTACCCCTTCAGGGGCAAAGCTCGCCACCGCCGCCGGTTCAGCGACGCTTCCGTCCCCCTCGAAGCCCCAGCGCTCGGCGGCGCTCACTGCTGCAAGCAGCGGCTCCCGACCGGCTTCTCGCTCCACGCAAGCCCAGCCTCAGCTCTCGCGCGCACTTTGGTGCTCGGCTGTTCCCAACCCCGGCCAGTTTCATTTTAAAGAGGCACCGAGGGCCCCAACCGTCGCTAACCGCCTCTGTGCCGGGCATAAGCCCCGCCTCCGAGGTGGGAAAAGAGAGGGCCAAGCGACAGCGAGGCCACGCCCCCTCGGTTTAACTCGCTCGTGCTCGGCCTGGAGGCTGAGCCGAAGGGCTTCCTTTTTTTTTTTTTTTTTTTTTTGCTTCTGGCGAAGTACCTTGGCCGTGCCAGGAAACAAAAGCTGCTAGAAAGCGGGGAGGGTCGGCTTCCAGTTTTACCTCGAATTGTTTTTCAGATTTCATATATATATATGTGTGTGCGTGTGTATATAGTGCAAGTGGCAGTGATGCGAGGAAGCAATGCCTCCAGCTGGAGCAGCTGGCGACAGATGCCCCTCCATCACCCGTCTGCCTTATGTGAATGTATACACCCCCCCCCCCTGCTCAGCGGTAGAGCCGCCAGAATATTCAAAGATAGGAGAACCTTCTTCCCGGTGCCCCCCCCCATTTTTTTCTCAGAAGGCACACAAAAGATGCAAACTCCCCTTCCCCTAAGGGTCCGCTTGATTCCTGTCATGATTTGACAACGCGTAGTAAATGGTAGGTTTATCTTTCACTACATATTTCCTGCATTTTCAGTTGGTATATAGACAATATTTCAGGGGTTGTGTGCCTGCTGCTGGGGCTGAGACTGCAGATGATGATGTTCTGTTGCACGGGTGACTCTATAGCTCTTTAATGTACACAAAGAGCAGGGAGAATTGGAACGTGCTTAATATTTCAGTATGGAATTATGTGTATATTATCGACACTATATGATGGGTCACCCTCAACAGTCCATCATTTGAATGACTGATGTAAAATATGGAAACTCTAGACATGTGTACTTTATGAATAGCTTTGAATGATGCACATATAGTAGTTTAGAATGTGAAAAGTGCCCACTGGGTATGAAGCTAATAACTAAGCACTTTACTATTCTTAAGTACTAAGTTTAAGAATGACTATCAAAACTGAAGCTAGTACTCAGTGTATTTTATTCTAGTATTGTGTAACAATACACACATTTATATGGTAAATCTCCATGCATAAATAGAGGGAAGCTGGCTTTTCAAAGGGAAAAGTACACTATCAATTGGGTTTTCATGACTAGTCATGGTAGTAGTTGAAGTTGAAAAGGCTTTGAACAGTTGGTATTTCTTTTACCTCTAACAAACTGCAAGTTCAGATGTATGTCTTGTATACAGCAAGGGTTGGTCAAGTGAAAATATTGTCAGTCTTAATTATTTTATACCTTTGTGATACTTGCTTATAAACACATGGACCCTCACCAGTGTCTAAGTGTATTTCAGAATTATGATTAAAGCTAATGTGTAACTGACACTTGGATGACTTCCAGAAATTTTGGGACTATGCAACTGCTCAGAGAGGTATTCTTGTTACTCTGAAGACGTAGGATTGGTGTCTCATTATGATAGTGCTGTGTCCTTGGATTCTTGTCAAATTTAAGTAGTGTGATTAATTGGCAGAATATATTAATGATTTTCCAAAATATAAAAAGTATATGTTCACCTTATATTAGTTATTAGTTAAAATACTTTCCTGTGTGTGTGTGTGTGTGTGTGTGTGTGTGTGTGTGTGTGTGTGTATGTGTTACAACCCCTGGTATGCCCAAATATGGCATACATACATGGTGGTCTTGTTGTATTCGGGTCTTTTCCCACGTAAGATTGAGATTGTCTTGGCAACGTTTCGCCGAGGTTCCACTCGCCATCTTCAGGCTGGTGTTTTTGGCTTAAAGCGTGGTCGGAGATGCCGTCTTTCTATAAATCTTGGTGGTGGGGTGTGTGGCATTGGGGTGTGTGTGGCATTGTTTCAGTAAGTGGATTCATTGACTGTGTGGCTGTATCATGATTGGTAGATTGGTGCTGATTGGTGCTGGCTGTGTGTCCATTGTTGTTTTGTGTTGTAATGGCCTGGGTGGTGGGTGGGGCTTGTTTGTTTACCAGGGCTGGTTTCCAGATGTCTGGCAGGCGGGAGGCATCGTCACATTTATTCATGTTGTGGGGGTATTTCTCTATTTCGATAGCTTCCATAATTATTTTCTAGTTGAAGTGTTCAGTTTTGGAGATTAATTTGGTTCCTTCAAAATTAATTTCATGTCCTGCAGCTTTAAGGTGTTGGAAAAGGGAGGAAGTTTTTTCTTTTTTTCTTACTGCGTTCTTGTGTTCTGCGATGCGTGCATTTATTCTCCTGTTTGTTTGTCCTATGTTTGTCCTATTGCCAAGACAATCTCAATCTTACACAGGAAAAGACCCGAATACAACAAGACCAGCATACCTACACCCGTGAAAATCTACAAAAACATACATACATACATACATACATACATACATACATACATATTTGTTTTCGTAGATTTTCATGTATGCAGGTCTTGGTGTATTCAAATCTTTTCCCGTATAAGATTGAGAGTATCTTGGCAACGTTTCGACAAGGTCCCACTCACCATCTTCAGGCTGGTGCCTTTGGCTTCGTGCTTGTACGAGCAAAGCATGATTGGAGCTGCTGTCTTTCTATAAATATTGGTGGGGGTGTGTGGAGTGCTGGCTTTGTTGCTGTAAGCGGATTGGTTGGCTGTGTTGTTACATCTTGATTAGTTGATGGAGTTGATGTATTCAGATTAGTCGGCTGTTTCGTTGCTGCACCCCCCTCCGACCCCCACGCAAAGCAAACTGACACACGCCATGGATACATGGCCAGACCGCAAACTAAGAGCCAAACCAAAGCCCGGAATGTCACATCACAGCCATCTGCTCAGAACATTACATCACAGAACTCAGGAGGTTACAACGCAAAGGCTCAGGATGTTACAACGCAGCCAACCTCCCAAGATGTTGCAGCACAGGACTCAGGATATCACTACACTAGAGCTCAGGATGTCATCACACAGCTCATTACCCAGGTCATTACAACACAAAAGAACAATGGGCACACAGCTAGTACCTCAGCCACAGAGGATGTTACGAAACACCCGGCTAATTTGCATACATCAACTCCATCAACTAATCAAGATGTAACAACACAGCCAACCAACCCACTTACAGCAACAAAGCCAGCACTCCACACACCCCCACCAATATTTATAGAAAGACGGCAGCTCCGATCATGCTTTCCTCGCACAAGCACGAAGCCGAAGGCACCAGCCTGAAGATGGCGAGTGGGACCTTGTCAAAAGGTCGCCAAGCTACTCTCAAACTTACACGGGAAAAGACCCGAATACAACAAGACCAGCATACCTACACCCGTGACAATCTACGAAAATAAATAAATATATAAATAAATACACACACAAACACACACACACACACACACACACACACACACACATTTGATTTCCCCATTCAGATACTGAAGTTTGTTAAATTTCGCTGCTGTGCCCCTTAAAATTCAAAATCTAATCATGTTCATGATTTGATCATAAAACATTGGCCAAGCGTTATATTTGAAAGAATGGCTATAAAGTACTGGAGAATAGTGTATCAATACTTCCTTTCATCCATTATGTTTGTGATGTATTCTGTATAAATAGAGTCAGAATGTTCCCTAACCCCCCTAACCACAATTCTCTTACAGCACATTATGAATTATTGACATGGTTATTCACTGTAATATTTGTGATCCATAGCCAAGCCTTGCAGGGTTATTTATGCTAATAAGGTTATCATGTGGAAGAATTATCTGCCCAATCACACCTGGTACATGTATATTTATTTTACTTCATGTTTATACAAAATATATATGATGGAAGTGTTGGCCTATCATGGCATTATTTACAACTGGAGTAAAGTCAATGACACCTGCACTCATTCTAATTAGGTTTCTGATTAGTAACTGCGATTTAACATATAGCTAATATCCTCACTTCACCAAGGTTATGCCAAAGTCTCTTGAGATCTGTTTTAGTTTAACAGTGACAGAGTTGTCAGAAAATTCAATTCCAGGACCAGCTTGTTGCTATGCTTGAACATTTCTACTAGTTTAGGGTTAGTAAACAAAGAGTTTAGGTATTTTTAAGTCTAGATGTCTTATTATGCTCAAGGTGGAGATTAGTTGTTTAAACAGATATTCAAATAGCTTTAGATACATTGCTAAAACTTTCAAGTTCTTTGTTACAGAAGAGGACCTGCTTGCTTTATTATAGTATATGGAACAACAGCATTATTTCGTAAGGAGGAGGTTTTTTTAAAAAATATATGTGTGTATTTTCACTTTTCCTCTCTGCTCTCCTTATTTCAAGAAAAGGCAAAGTTGCACATTCCGTTCCTGGCTCACTTCCAGGACGGACGCCAGGTCGGCGGGGTGGTGGCGGTGGAAAGTGAATGTCGGAAGGGGGAGGGGGGTAGAGCGCGTATTAGTTAGCCCCGTTTGCCAGAGCCCCCTCGCTTGTCTTTTGTCTGGGAAGAAGCAACGAGCTCGGGGATTCGCTAACGGCCTCCAACAGAAGCAGCCAATAGCAAAGCCGCAGAGCCGGCTGGCAGTTTGAGGATTGGTTGGCAGTCTCGGTTACTAAGCGGGACCGAAAAGGAGGATGAAGGCGCGCGGGGTGGGGGGAGGTGGCGCGTAGAAGTAGGAGCGAAAATGCTTGCGGAGCCCGTCTCCCCTTGTCTTCAATCAGTTCTTTTCTGCCCCGTTTTATCCAAAGGTGTTTCAGCAGCAACGCGAACAAATAGACCAAGTAATACGTGTCGAATGGCAGCCATAAAATTTGATTACTCCTCTGGACATTGGTAGCCTTCCCGATCGGACCGTCCCATATAAGAGATACGAAAGTACCTGAATGGTGAGTGGAGGGCAGTGTTGACGGGGACCACGTCAGATGGCTCCGTCTACACTATAGCCTCGCTTTCCACCGTTTCACACTCCTCCTAGTAGCCCTGGTGCCCTTGACAGCAGAGATGGTGATGATAAAACTCTATGGCTTTACCGAAAGTGACAAATTCGGTTCTAGCGGGATAATCTTAAATCCCACTACGGTTTCAATTGAACTCCGGTCTTGGGACTGAGAGATTTCTTTAATGTATTTTGAGATTTCAAAAATAGAAAGATTAATCATAGATAATGGAGTCTTAAATAGTCTGCTATTGGAGGGAACAATATCTTCAATTAAAATAACTAAAGATAGGAAAGAAGATATTCTGCATTTTCCCCTACAGGTCTGAAATAGATTGATAGTTAGGAGACAACTAAAATAATCCTGGTCATGTTTCCTCAGAAGTAAATGTCATTTGAGTTCACAGGGAAATACTTCTAAATGCAGAATTGCAGCTTCCTTCGAATACATATGTACTTTTTTTTGCTAGTATCCCAAATTTATGGCCTGAGTATATTTATTTCAAAGTAAATTTCACTGAATTCAATAGTAACTGTAAGAAAGCATATTTGGAATACATTGCAACTTTACGCGGCATTTATACCCTTTGCTATCTCATTGCGGCTACTCCAAAAGTAAAGAATTAATATTACTATGACCACAGTATATAGGTTGGTCTAAATAAATTAACTCTGAGAAAAAAGCAGGGGTCTTGGACATTTCTGAATAATAATGGAGCAGATTGTAGATTGAATGCATCTACTTAGCAAGAGGTGGAATCAAAGTGATGTTGAACAGGGTTGGGCGCAGCTTATAATTTTATAGTTGTCTGAAAATGCCTGATTGAAATACGTCAAAATTCACAGAATGTATTTCTGTACATCTCTGTTCAACTTACCTGCAAAGAAATGTCCACATCTAAAGACATAAATCTTAATTAACATGTTTCTTCAAACATTAAAAGTGTTGCTTCTTTATGCACAGTAGATTATTGCTGTGAAAATTAAGAAACCCATACTTTTTCCAATCATATTTTTCTGGAAACATAAAGCAGCAAGATATAGTGAGTGAATAAGCCTCTTGCTAATCCAAAACTGAAGTTTTGATGTATGATTAAAGTGAGCAAATATTCTGCTGAATATTTAGAAGCCTACGTTCACTTTTCAAAATCATGGTAGAGAATTTGAAGTTTAAAACTACTGCTTAAATAATTCACTTAGAAAGTTATTAAAAGAACTGTGTTGCTATACTAAAATGATTATTTACAGAATTGCTTAAAAGTTCAGAGTTTGATTCAAAATAATTCCACTAAATAAATTATGTATCATTAATTACTGTTTAGTGAATCTCTGATTGGCTACTGTGTCATCTTTTTGGTACATTCTTCAGGAATTCTTTCAGTGTTTTTCTACTTGTCATTCTTTAATGCAAACTACAGTTAATAAGATTGCAAAGATATTTCTGAGTTTAAATAACATTGATGAGATACTCTTTCTAATATATGGACCTCAGTATATATTTGTACAGCACAGTCATATAAAATTCTTAAGCAAGTTTGATATCTTTTTAAGACACTTTTTATAACTCCCACAGCTCTTGTAGACTATACACCCTAGGTAGAAAGAATAATGCTAATCATTTTGCTTTACACTAATTTGGATACTAGTTACTAGGCAAAAATATGTTTGCAAGGTGGAGATTACTTCATATGAGATGAAAGTAAAACAGAGGCATCCCTTCCATACCACTCAATGTCTGGTCTCATTTTTCCACAGAAGAAGGATTCAACTTATATTATTTTTATTATTTTTTACGTCTAGTTCTAATTGATTACTGTTATTAATTATATGTGTAACTACAATAAAAGCTATTTTGCTGAAAGAGCAGGATTACATGTTTTAAAAATAAAAATAAACTTCAGAGCCTGCATTTGAATTCCATATATGATTCATCCATGCAAGATCAAGTGCCTTTATGCTGATTTTTAAAATAACAATTTGTTGATATTTTTAGATATCATGTAATTATTACTTATTTAGTAATATGTCCTTTTCACTATAATATAATAAATAATAGGAAAACTGACATAATTTGCATCGAATTGTTATTGACCTATTATGAACATATTGTATGTCCTGTACTAGCCCTAGAAATGTTCACTGAATTTAGGTCAGGTCATTTTCACTGTAGTTAATTTCCTATCGCTGTATTTTTAGCTTAGCTACAGTTTTTCATCTCTTACGTACAATGGATATTAGACTCCCATAAATGTCTGATCAATACAATACACCCTAGGTAGAAAGAATAATGCTAATCATTTTGCTTTACACTAATTTGGATACTAGTTACTAGGCAAAAATATGTTTGCAAGGTGAAGATTACTTCATATGAGATGAAAGTAAAACAGAGTTTTTCATCTCTTACGTACAATGGATATTAGACTCCCATAAATGTCTGATCAATACACAAAGTTAAAGAGAACTTTACTTCATGGCAACGGCCACAGGATTTATATGTCTGAAAAGATAATACAATGTTTATATGTATGTATGTGTATGTATGTGTATGTGTATGTATGTATGTATGTATGTATGTATGTGTGTGTGTGTGTCTATATATATATATATATATATATATATATATATATATATATATATATATATATATATATATATATATATATATATATATATATATATATATATATATATATATATATATATATATATATATATATATTAGTTTTACATCCTGTCTTTTCACAGGAATTCAAAGTGACATACATGCTCCGTGAAAGAGATTGCACAGACACTGGTTGGCTTAAAGACAGGTAAGCTTCCATGACTACAGTAGATTTGATCCTTAATCTTCCCAGTTCTGGTCAAACCTTACAGTATATTTTACTATACTTTACAGTGATACTATAATTACAATACAAGTAACATTTAGGAAAATGTAAATTTAAATTCTTACCAATGTAAATGCATCCAAGTCAACTTTGAATAATATCCAATATCTTGTTAATAGATAATTTCTTCTATTTTATGCATTCCAAATTTGTCAGTTTTCCTCTACTGTACTGGGGAATACTCTGTTACTGCAGAAGTCCATGCTCTATAATATATAATAATATGTTGATGATCTTAAAAGATATAAAATGAATAAAATCAACAATCGCCCTGCTTTCTCATACAACATCCGAGAGCTCAAATTCTTTTTTATTTCTTTGCATCTAACAATTTCTACTTTGAGGTGACATTAAATTTAAAAGGCTTTAAAAGGCTTAAGCATTTTCATGTGTTGTAGTTTAGAAAAAGCCAGGGCAACTTTTAATAGAATATGCAGAACACATTCTAGATTCCTTTTGGATAGTACTACAAAAATATGATAGTCAATAACCTATTTTAGCTCTGGCAAACTCGTAGGGTATAGATTCAATAGAATAAAACATGCTGTGCAGTGAATTCCATGTGAAATCATAGGGAAGTAATCCAGCATTTGTATATTATGTTAAACACAGGTTAATTTTAACCAAAGCTTGTTAAGTAAATCAGTACAATTAGGTTTTTATACCTTGAGTCATAAATCATGCTTTGCATGCCTTGGGCTTAGATTCACAAGTCTTCAAGCTCTCTAATTTTCATACTAGCTTCTTGAGGAAATCTAGGATCTGTAACCTGGTAAAGCAGTAGGAAATTGATAAAGCCCAAATTATAATGTCATTTGTACATACAGCAAAATGCTATCTATTGAAATTACAGCCAGGTGAGTCACATTTAGAATCTGAAAACTATCAGTGGGACAACAGTTAATGTCAGTGGGGCACATGATTGAACGACCCAATTCCCTAGATAAAGTTCTGATACTGGGAAAAATGAAAGGGAAGAGAAGAGGAGCAACAGCAGCAACATACTATAGATGGATTCAGTTATAGAAGTGATGGGTATACTGCTGAAAGACCTGGTTAGAGACATATTGTCATGGAGAAAACCTATGTGGTTACTAAGATTAACACTAACTTGATGGCATATAATCAATCATGTTAGTAGGTCGATCACCAAACAGCAGAATGGAAAACTGAATAAAGCTTTTTAAATGCTGTTCTTCATTTGGTGCCCTTGTTTATCCAAATAAATTTCCCATATGTGAAAAGAGTTAATTGTCCTTTAAAATAGTTAAAATTGGAAAGTAACATTAATTTAAATCTCTTTATGTTAATTAGTTAATTAGTATTAACTAAAGCATATATAACCTTTGCTAAGGTGTATTTAGGTGTGATAATATTGTGGATTACACACATTATATACAGAATGCTTACGATTTTCTAATATGACACTTTTTCAAAAAGCTAGCCATACACATAAGCCATAAATTCTCTTGTTCTTGGAAAAGTTCTGACGCAGGTTGCCTCACATCTTTAGTAGAAAAAATGTATTTAACAACAACTCAAATCTTTTTACTTTGACCTAAATAGGCAAACCATTGTAAGTACAGTACTAGAGAAGAAAGCAAAAATTCCTCAGAATGGGATCAATTGATGTAATCTGTGATAAATGTCCTTCCTATGTATAGATACACCTACTCTAAATGTGAAAATCAACCCATTGAATAATTCAACATGAAAATTTTTGAAGCAGTGTAACAATAACCTACTCTATCCAATATTTCTTTTCTGTATACTGTATGTCATGGCATTTATCTCTCTCTTTCTCCTCTACCTGGAACCCAAAAGAGATGGGACTTGGTGGAAAGAAGGAAAGAAAAAGTGAGTTTTGTAAGAACAAGTTTTTTATTGCATGTCTGGTAGGGTGTGGGTGTGGATATTCATTAACAGCTACAATTTAATTGCAATTTGTAGCATTGTCATCAATTATGCTGTCAATGGAAGTTGTGAGTAACATGGGCAATTAATTTTTTTGACAGTCTACTTTGGAATTTTGAAAGGGTCTATTTTCAGTTTTCCAAATTTGATTTCTGTTTTAATATTTTAAAAAAATATTTTTAATTTTCAAAATAAACACAACACATAAAATCTTCCTTCTTTACATACTGTAGAAAGTGTATCAGTTGGTTACAAAAGGCTTTTGTGCATCTCTTCCACAGTCATCAAGCATAATTCATATTAACTCAAGTATTTTAACTCAGATATTTATACATATTACCATCATCATACCTCCATTTTCATTTGACTATAATTGTTTAAACGTCCTTCATCATAAAGTATACCAAGATTTAATACATAACCACATGCTGGCATTTCATTTACTATTTCTGAAATCCTCCAATAACACTGAATCCTTATGTTCTATTCTAGCTAAACATCCATAATATTTAATAACAAAATTTTCTAATCCTCCTTTCCAAATCACTGTTTACAATTTACATCCAGTTTCCTTATGTTGTACCCATACATATATCTATATATATATTTATATATGTGTGTTGTATTTGTACTGATAAATAAATAAAGGGAGACTAGTATAGATCTATTTCGAGCTAATTAGCTCTCATCAGCTAGCCATACCCTTACTGGGATTTGAACCCGGGCTGTATATATCTTAGGCAGAAGTCTTAGCCACTAAGCCACGGGCTCACTTCCTTATCAGTTGGCATACCAGGGGTTGTAACACAAATACATATCTATATATATCTATATATATCTATATATATCTATATCTCTATATCTATCTATATCTCTCTCTATATCTATATCTATCTATCTATCTATCTATCTATCTATCTATCTATCTATCTATCTATCTATCTATCTACGTTGTTATAATTATTCCTCCTTTATTTGACTATATCCTGTATCATAACATTTTCCCCCCTAATAGTCAAGACTTAACTGAATCTAACTTAGTTCTTTTTTATTAACCTTTATATACAATCCAAAAGGATTTCTAATCTTCCCTTCATGGGTACCATTCAATATTCATATCCAATTATTACTTATCATACCACTACACATTGTATACATTATTATCATTATCAATTATTTATTTAACTATATCTATTGTCACTAAATTTCACTAAGTTTAACTAGTTTTAAATTATACTCTTCCATCTATCAACCTGTATCTTTCCAGTAGCAAGACAGTCTCATATCTTCTGCCATTTGTGGTGTCAGTCCTCTAATCATTTCCTTAATCACCAAATTTGATTTCTATCCTCATTCTATCCTATTCTCTTTTCCAAGAACTCGAGAGTTTTTCTATAGGGATCTTCCTTCATTTTATCCCCACAACAGCATGCTTATGAGGTAGGTTGAGTTGAGAAATAGTCCAAAGTAGTCCTTTGAGTTTTTGAAACTAAAAATGATCTTCTTAGCCTAATCCAACACATGTATCATTATACCATACTTCATTCCAATACAGATTATACAGTATTGCTACTATATATCCTCTTCCAAGTTGGTGAAGTACTCATGGCTGCAGATTGTACAATGAAGTGAAGTTGCATGCAGTTCATAAAAAAATGAGAAATAGTGTTGCTCAAAATAGATATTAACAATACAATCCTATATATGTCTATTCAGGAATATGTATTGCTAAATTCACCAAGACCTACTCATATATTAGCAAGAATCAGATTGATTTTTAAGGCTATTTCATTAATGCAGTAGCAAGAGAGGGAAATGGATGAATGCCTTATTTATTTCCTTCCTTCTTTCTTTCTTTCCTTCCTTCCTTGACTTGTATGCCATTCTGGCCATAAAACCAACTCTGACAGGCTTATAGACTTGAATACAGTAATTGGATTTAAAACATGAAACCAATTTTTTTAAAAACCGTAATAAATGCATAAGAAATGGTTCAAATACATACAATATTCCCCTGCAAGAAGGAAAAATTAAACACAGCAGACTCCAGTGGCTTGCTGAAAAACCACGTGTTACTGGTTTAGGAAAATCCAAGAATTGGGGCTAATGTAATCACTGGAAAATAGTGTTCCAGAAATGTTCTGTGAGTGAGAAGGCCAAATTCTGGGAATCCTGGATATATCCATTACAGATATAGGGCTCAGGAGGGGTCTTTTTCTGTCACTTTTTTTATATGGGCAGAAGCCATTGGGAGTAAGAACTGAAAAGAACCAGTTCTTAAAGTGTATAAAGGCCTTTAAAGGTGATATATCATTTTGAGTTCATAATACAAAGTCACCGAGGCAAAGCAATTTGTACCCATAACTGCTTGAGCTGCTGCATTTTGGACTTACTGAAGCTTCTAGGTTGTTATCAAGGAGAAGCCATACACAGAATATTGCAGTAGTCCAGATTAACTAAAGCAATAAATAATAGTTATGCCAGTCATATTCTTTAGCCACATTTTTCATATCCAATTCACTTTATTCATTATGAATCCACTCCATATAATTTAAAGAAAATTTTGGCATGTTTGGTAACAAATGAAATAAATCACAGTATTTTATTACTAAAACAAAAAAGAATATCATATCTTGAACAATAGCAAATGTACTTTCTCATATTTTTATAGATTATAGAGAGAATAATCTGTTTAAATAAATTCTCAATTTTGATATGGAATTTCCTTTAGTCCCATGGCTGACCATAATCAGTGGTAGAAAATTATTTGAAAATTATCCACACTCAGTAATTTAGCATGTTAAGATAAGATCCATTTTTAAAAGAAATCATTTGTTTTAGGATCTTTGTAAGCCTAAATTCCTGCTGTTTTTGGAATGATGTTCACACACATGGAATATTATTGTTTTATTTGTAGTCTTTGATCCCATAGTCCTCTAGAAAGTGTTAAATATAGTTTATTTGACTCTGTGGTTTCATCTATGCCTTTCTTTGTTGTACCAGGTTGCATTATTTTCATACTTAACTATACTTGAAAAATCCCTGATTTTTTGTATAAATTTTTGGTAAATGAATTTAATAGCAGTAGAATTTTAACTGCTTTTCCCCCATTTTAATCCAACAAAAAGGTCTGAATGAGTAGAAACCATATATATGCATATGTATGTGTGTGTGTATAAAGTATGTAGGTGTATCAGTTCTGTGACATATATTAGACTAAAAGATGTACATGGAGATTCTCAGTCATCCAGGTCTTGGTTGTCTTGAAGGTGCTTTTTCCCTTTTCTCAACCATGACCTGGATGACTGAGAATCTCCATAGACATTTAGCTATGCACTTTGGGATGAACATCCTTTGAATGGTGTGGGAGTATGAACAGATTTTCAGAAAAATTGCAGACTACAGGAACCATTTGCGCTTCTGTTTGAAAAAAGAGTGCAAATGACCAGCTGTCTGCAAGGAATATAAATCCTTCCCCACCATCCAGTCAGAGCTGAAGAAGCCTTCTTGGATGAGAAGCAAAACATCTTCAACATCCCCCCCCCCCAAGAAAGTCCAATTGCCTTTTGAAAAAAAGCACCTTTGAGTTAAGAGAGAGACTACAAGAGAAAAGTGGCCCCGAATCTCTCAGCCCTTAATGTAACATTTTCAACACTATGTCATGTTGTTTTCATTTTGTAGAATATGCCATTTATAATGCTTCATTTAAGAGGTGTGACCCAAATTTAGGAATGGAAAGTAGGACCCCTACTTTTGAAATGCTGTGATAAGGATTCAGTTATATTTTGAGTACCATAATTTGAAAATAATGATATTATAGTCATAGATTAAACCAGAGTTTGCTTTTAAGTATTACCGAGAAGGTGTTGGAAGAGAAGAGTGGCATTAAGATCCCACTGACAGTTCTATTATTTTGACACATTTTGCAGCAAGAAGGATAAATACCTGATCTAAGTGGGTAGTAAACAAATCGAAGAAAAAAAGGCCTTGAGGATATAAAAAAGTTTTTTAAAAGTCATATTTCTTTGTAAAATATTGAGCATACACCACAAACAGTTCTTACATTGAAGGTAGCATATTGCTTTCAGTAGCATTCTTTCAGTTTGATCTTTCAAAATGACCCATTATTCCACAATGCACAGTTGTCTGATTTCAGTCACTCTTTTAGTACATTTTTAAAATGTTAAAAGGTTTCTCCTATCTGTAAAAAATGCATTTTTCTTGGCTTTCTTTTCCTAAGGAACACAGTCAGGAAATGAGGCAGACGATATCTTAACATGAGGTGAAAATTGCAGTTGCTTAATGAAACTTTAATTCTTTCATATGAAATAAAAGATATAACCCTGGAGGTGGGGGAGTAGGAAGACTACAGTTGAAATGTATTATTAAACAGTACTCAATGTATGTGTGAGACATGTTGTCTGACAGAAAAAGTGGATTCATATATCGGGCTTAATTTTAATTTAATTTAATTTAATGCTTCTAGACCGCCCCCTCTCCCGAAAGGGACTCGGGGCGGTGTACAGTTCATACAAAATATAACAAGATACAATAAAATTAAATATGTACAGTTGACAGTTGACATGGAGGAGGTTAAAATGCCGTTAAAAGAACTGTACAAAGCAGATATAAAATAAATTCAAACCCCTAAAAACAAATACAGTAAATTAAAAAACCCCTAAAATAACCAGATATAGTACGTTTGCCAGGAGGGACAGTTGAATTATGCCAGGCCTGCTAATCGGAACAGGTGAGTCTTCAGTTTTTGCCGGAAGGAGCGGAGGTCAGAAGTGGTTCTAATGTCGGGGGGGAGGTCATTCCAGAGGGTTGGGCCCATCACAGAGAAGGCCCTACTCCTCGGTGTCGCCCGCCGGCATTGTCCAGTGGATGGCACCAGGAGAAGTCCCTCCCTGTGTGAGCGTATTGGCCGCAGGGATGTATGTGGGAGGATGCGATCCCGCAAGTAACTAGGTCCCGTGCCATGGAGCGCTTTAAAGATGGTAATCAGCACCTTGAAACGCACCCGGAAAACCACAGGTAGCCAATGCAGCTCGCGCAGGAGAGGTGTTACGTGGGAGTACCTCGTACTCCCCATCACAGCCCGCGCGGCTGCATTCTGAACTAACTGCAGTCTCCGGGCGCGTCCCAAGGGCAGCCCCATGTAGAGAGCGTTGCAGTAATCCAGGCGGGACGTCACCAGCGCATGAGTGACCGTGCGTAGGGCATCCCGGTCCAGTAGGGGGCGCAATTGGCGCACCAGGCGAACCTGGTGGAACGCCCGCCTTGCCACGGCCGCCACATGGTCATCCATTGACAGCCGGGCATCAAGGAGGACGCCCAAATTGTGCGCCCGTTCCACAGGGGGCAATTGCTCGCCCCCTATGGCCAGCGATGGAATCAGCTGGCTGAATCGAGGTGCCGGTAGCCACAGCCACTCAGTCTTGGAGGGGTTGAGTTTAAGTCTGTTGTTCCCCATCCAGACCCCGACGGCCTCCAAACACCGGGACATCACTTCGACAGCCTCGTTGGGGTGGTTTGGAGTTGAAATATACAGCTGAGTATCATCAGCGTAGAGGTGATACTCAACCCCAAAACCACGGATGATCTCACCCAGCGGCTTCACATATGTGTTGAACAGGAGAGGCGAGAGGACCGACCCCTGTGGCACCCCACAAGTGAGTGGCCTCGGGGTCGACCTCTGTCCCCCTGTCAACACACACTGCCTCCGGTCGGAGAGGTAGGAGCCGAACCACCGCAAAACGGTACCTCCGACTCCCATCCCCTCCAACCGGCACAATAGGATACCATGGTCGAAAGTGGATTGATATATCGGGCTTAATTCAGAGATAATGAGTGATGCCCACAAAGATTTTTCTTGGCACCTTACTCTACCTGATCTTAATTTTATTTTTAGATTCTGTTAATTAAATAATTAAACAAGGAAATCAGGCAAACTCTAAAGCCTAGCAGCAGCTTAGAGCAAGTTGTAAACAAATTACCATGTATTGCTTCCAACATATAAGGTATATAGTCCCTTCAAGCAAAGTTAGTATATTAAAACAGTTGGTGGCTGTTGTAGTCCATGCTTTATTTAAAAATGCCCAGGCTTTGCAAAAAAATACATTTAACATAATGACTTGCCCAGAGAAAAAGACAAAGGTAGGTTGGAAAGAAAGGGAAAATAGATTAGCAACAATTTTGATTCCTAATAAATTAATGTTTTAACTGGCCATAACCATAACAGCAATTTCTTGAACAGGCCAGCTTCTTAATGATATTTTTTTGCGAAAGCTTTTATAACATGCACTGAAAACTCCACATATGTCCACCATCCCAAAAAGTTGCTTATTTTTATACTAATAATCTAACTATTTGCAAAATGCTAATTTGTAATTCAAGATAAATCAACCATAATAGCTCAGTTAATACAAGAGCATGTCTGAAAAAGATTCAATTATTCAAAGATATTTTCTGGGGTATAGTAAGGAGACTTTCTTCACCTGGGAATGGAGGAGAAATAATTTTCACAAGCAGGTTTGACACCCCTTCCTTTTATTTTAAAATTTAAATGGTAACTTGCAACAACAGTACAAGAAATAATAGTTTTTGCAGATCTGTGCTTGGTTATCATTTGATTAAAATTCTGCAACGAAATATAGCCCTTTGCAAAATTAAATCTATTTCAGTGGCTATATTCTTTCTGATTTTGTCTTTTTATTAAAAATAGGACCATCATTTTGAAATCTAGTCATTATATAAAAATATGATACATACATTTGGTACATTCAGTTGGATGCATCAAATTTTAATACACAGCTGGAGAACCTAAAGTATACTTAGTGCTTCCATTCACTTTTGTAAATTGCATGAAAGTATGTATTCTCTTTTCTCTTCAGAAGACTACAGCACATCCAAACACTGAAGAATGTGCTGAAAGATATTTTTCTGAATAAATTATGTTTTGATAGGAAACCCAGACTCAGGTGTAAGCTGAGTGTCTTGGTCCTAGAATTTTTGTCTCTGATTACGTGAAGGGTTTACTTAATAGGGCTGTGCAAATTATTGGAAACAAATCTCCCCAACATGCTGGACTGTTAATGAAGAATCTCAGTTTCAGGTCCTGCAGAACCTGAGAGTCTGTAATTGTATTGACATTTTATTTCCTATGGTGTAAAGTGCCTAGAACCATGATGGCGAACCTATGACATGCGTGCCACAGGTGGCACGCAGAGGCCTCTCTGCGGGCACACCAACCGTCGCCTCAACCTATCTCCAGCGCACATGCACACATGCCTCCTGCTGGGCAGCTGGTTTTGGGTTCTCTACAGTGCATGTGTGGGGAATGGGGCACATGTGAGGAACACATGCGCACATACATGGGGGGTGGAGTGCATGTGTGTGGGCGCTCGCATTGCATTTTGGTGGTTTGTGTGTATGTGCGCGCTACCCCCGCACTCCATTTGGGGCCTGGAAGACCGCCTGCACCTACGTGGGAGTCAAAGTAGGGCATGGGGGTGCCGTGCGAGGTGCCCCCGCACCCTGTTTTGGTTCTGGAAAGCCTGCTGCACCAACCTGGAAGCCAAAATGGGACAAAGGGAAGGTGGGGTGCATATGTGGGGGATGCACGTGGGGGGGGTGCACGAGCAAGGGGCAATTGCATTTTGGGGTTGTACACATGTGCTTTGGGCACTCGGCATCAAAAAGGTTAGCCATCATTAGCCTGAAGATGAGGCAACAGAAAAATTCTGGGATGTAAATTAATAAAGTTACAAATAGGTGTTATGCCCTTATTCATGCATGTATGTCATGTGACATCACAACACATGCAGTGTTGTTACAAAAGGAGTGGAGTTTGTGTCATTGTAATGACACAAACTCCACTCCTTTTGTAACAACACTGCATGTGTTGTGATGTAACATGACATACATGTTTTTGTTATTTGTTTTCCACCCCAGTCCTCCCCCTCCCTGTGGCCATGGAATCTTCTGCTCTCTGAATTGTTAAAGCAGATTAGTGAAGATGAAGGGACTTGTGGACATGGCTAAATTAATCCCTTTGATTAGAGGGAAAAAACAGTATTTACATTTATGTTTGACTGGAAAGAGCTTATAAACTTTTTGCATGAAATGGAAAAATGGACATTATTTTTGGTTTTGATGATTAGAAAAAAAAAGTCTATAATAGGCAAAAGAGTGAGATTTTTTTGCAATCATAGAATAAGGGTTAATTTTGTAACTATCAAACTGTAACTGTAACTTGTGAAATCACAAGCTTCTTACTGTTCCTTTTTTTCTTTCTGTCTGCATTGTTGCCTGTTTTCTTCCTTTCTTTATTACTTTACTTGTCATTAGCTTCTTTTAGTTTTCATGTTCTTTGTAAGACACACACTATCTATCTATCTATCTATCTATCTATCTATCTATCTATCTATCTATCTATCTATCTATCTATCATCTATCTATCTATCTATCTCTGGAAAGCCTGTGTGGCTGCTTTCAAAAATAGCTATACATACACATCAGAATGGGAATGACCAAGGGCAGCATCTGATTGCCAACACATGGCTCTGTTAATATGTCAAAAGAATTATTCTGTTTGTGCTTTAGCATGTTGCAAAACATCTCTTTCAAATGCTTTGATAGTCTATCAGTGAGAAATCACAGTCATGTCCCTACACATTTGGAACTATTCTGCATTGCTGATTCTATATAAACTTGCTCTTCCACAATTTATTTTAAAAGCTGGTCACTGTCCAGAATTATTTTGAGCATTCTATGTAAACTCAAGTTCTATTTGAACTCCCTGTTCTTATAAGTATGGTGTTATAAGATGACTTTCTTTTTGATGTCATTCTCCAGATTCTGGAATTTTGCAATACTGCACCTTCCTATCATAGTTTATAGTGCTATGCCAGCTAAGAATCCTGGACATTGGAATTAATTTCTTTGAATTCCTACAAGAACAGCCGAAAGCCCGCTGGCTACAAATTCTGAAAACTAAAATCCAACAAAATCTGGAAGGCATTGGATTGGAAAAGACTGAGCTATATGAATCAGTCCCCATCAATAGAGACAAGCGAATCTTATCTCCAATCATAGATGTTCATCTGTGGGTTCATCAGTTTTATTTACAGGTTCAGCTTGTCCATTTCTCACTATGGCCAAGGGCAGAAAAAGGTCATTACTATAGAATAAATGCATTCATTTGACTAAGAAGCTGTCAAACCTCTAGAGAAGTGATGTTTTTAAAATTAGTTCAAAGGATTATGAAACCACAAATAAGCTTTGAGTTTAGATTGGACTAAGTAATCATGAGATTTTTGTTGTCTATGAGGAAAGACAATGTAAACACTGCAATGCTGTGTTAATATACCAACATAACAATGTAGGGCTTAATAACAATAGCTCCTAGTCCAAGAATTGGATATTAATAATTATTCTTATGCTGTTCTGAATTATTCCTGTGCTAATCAAAATAAGTAGGTTAACACATTATATTTACCCTTTCTAGTTGGAATAGCAAAAGCTCTTGAAAAACCTAATAGCTCTTGAAGAACCCCATAATTATTATATAGGTCTCTGAAACTCTTTTTCTAGTCAATTAAAATTCAAACAATATAGGTGTTGGACTGGGAAGAGTTTATATGTAGCTACCATAGTACTGCATTCTATGGAAAATGGTTCTGATCACACATCAGAAAAAATACAGCAAGAGAGAAATAAAATGAAGTAATGGGTACCTGAAACATAAGTCAGAAACATTATGGTAGACCTCTAACCCTGAAGATAAAATTAGGACAATTTTGCACAGGTTTAGTATAATCCTGCAGCAGGTTTTGGTAAGTGTGATTCTCCACACTTATTAATTTGTATAACCAAAGTGTGCTTGATATAATATTGCATTTAAAGAAAAATATGTGTGAAAAATACCATATGCCTACTAAATCAAGAATGTCATGTGGTTTATGCGGATGAGAAACAACAGCCTAAAACTGCACAATAACTTGTTAAAATCCAAACTCTGAATTCAAAGTAAGTGTATCACATTTATTTCAATAGAATTAACTATATACTGCTGAATGGGACAAATGGAAAACAGCAGGTTGGTTTAGTCCACTAGGTAATCTTGATATTTAAGAAACATACTTCACCATCTTACCTCATTTCTGGGGAATTGTGTTGGAGTATCGTACTGTTCAATGTCAGAAAAAAAAAACACTGAAGTACACTTAACTATATCCACATGTGCAATCTATAAGAGAGAGTTAGGAAAATGGCATCAGATTGAATTTCATGTGCAAACAGGCAAAGCAAGGGAAATTATTAGCTACTAATTAGAAATTAATTAGTAAGAACACCATACTAATGAAAAATATTTCCACATAGATCTACCCTAATTTGGATTGCATTGTTTCATCAATAGCCCACCCAGGCCACAGATAATCCTGTAAGGAGAAGACTTGATTCTTGTCTCCTGCACCAGGAGGATGTACTCAGTCACTCATGCCCTGGTCACATCCTGAATGGATTATTGTAATGTGTCTAAATGGGGTTGCCCTTGAAAAGTATCCAGAAGTTTCAGCAGATGCAACATGTACTGACGGGCAATTATGTGCACTCCTTAATTAGTGCATGTTACACCTCTGCTCCATGGGCTGCATTAATTGCCAGTTAGCTTCTGGGTTCAATACAAAGTGTTGGTAATCACCCATAAAACCCTTCATGAGGTGAGGCCAGGTTATTTTCCCAGTTACATTTTTACCTTATCCCACCAGGTTTAGCAGAAGAGACACATTAGGGATCCAGTGCCATCTGACGGGATTCAGGAAGAGAGTGCCAGTGCCCACTCTGAAATATCATTAGTTAAATCATCCACAACTCTCTTATTTTTTTAAAGACTCTGAAGACATGGCTTTGTCCTTGTATTTTGTCCTATTTTGTTGTATGGTTTTAATGTAGTTTTTAAATAGTTTATAAATTCATAACATATTTTATAAAAGTAAAGTATTTTTGAAGGGGAGGTTGCAGGTTGTTTTAATTATATGAGCCACCAGGAGTCACAAATGTGAGATGTGCAGTTGTACAAATTGAATGAATAAGAAATAAATAAGGGATTCCCTAAACCTTTGAATTTTTAGAAATGTATTTCCACAATATATGAATCATTCTTCTACACAACTAAAATTGGTCAAAATCTGCTGAATATGTTTTGTGTGTGGATATATGTGTAATTACTTTTTATTATTTGTGAAAAAACTGATTTCATGCATTAAAGTGTGCATTACTGGCCTATATGAAAGCATCTGTATTTTCCACTATCTCTACTTATATTAGGCAATTCTTAGGACATTATGGGAAGAGAATTTAATCTGAAAATTGGATGACAAAGTGTCACCTTAAAATACTTCACTCTTATCCTTGGCATAGAATTTGCTTCATTGTTTTCATAAGTTGCAATTGCATAGTTCTGCAACATTATATAAGTCAAATAATCTTAGCTGGGCAACACTAAGTTTTCACCTGAGGTGAGGTGTTGATGAGAAAGTGCAGATATTTGAAGAAATTGGTAAAAATGCCAAGGAAGGCAGGGAAATCACTGCCATCCTAAACTACAGGGATGGGATTGCTTGGAAAGAGAATTCATGTAGGCATAGAAAAATATATTTTTATGAACATGCTAGAGCAAGTCATTTTGAAAAGTCTCTTGAATAAGAATTTGAATTCTATTTTAAGCTTCTAAATTATGAATTATCCTATCCATTTTGTGTTAACATCAAATTTGGTGAATACCTCTTTACCCATCCAATGAATAAAAATGTTAAGAAATACAATTGCAGGATGGAATCTTATAACATTGTACATATTTCAGTTCCTCCAATCTCTCTTGATGAGAGATTTACCTATTTACCTGAGTTTATCAACATCTACTTTTTTGAAATCCAAGATCTATCTCTACCATACTCAGGTTAAAGAATAGTATGTTTCCCTTAAAAAGAATGCATTTTCTTTTCTATTGCTTTTGTTCCTCTTGAACAAAGTTCATACTTCAATTGTCATATTCCAATCACAGGAGTCATCCCACAATGACTCTATTATAACTATTAAATCTTATTTCCCATACTATGAGCATTATTGTATAAAAATGAAGGCCATGAACTTTATGAGCCAATGTTCTTTCTGGTTTTTCACTGTGAGATTTAGTGAGCCATAGTAACAGCAACACTCCCATTTCTTCTACACAAGTCTTTGTCCAGAGTTCTTGTACAGAATGTTTGTCTTTCAAACTCCACAGGTTTCAATTTAAGACTCTCCTGAGCAAACTTAACAAGCTTTGTCCAAGCATATTTTTATTAGTCTATGTGAACTACAACTCACCTCATGCCAGCAGTCCATCATTCATAACTCAGGCCATGAATTCAGAAACCAAATAATTGCTGTCAACATAATTTGAATAGCCAGTCATTCATTTTCAGTATTTCTTTTTTTCTTTTTCAGTCTTCTTTTATGAAGTATGGATGAGAACACTATTTCATCCCTTAGGTTCTTGAACTTATTCCTAGACTTTTAAGGTTTATGTTATACAATTATATAGTCACTTAGGTGAGATGTGCAGTGTAGAAATGCTGTTAATAAAAGTTACTTTTTGTGGTATTAATTGTCCGTTCAGAAAAGGATAACTGTCAGTTTTTGACAATTCTTATAAGTGATTCTGGTACATTCCTGGTCCTTGTTTTTGGCCAACAGCATAGCTCATGAGCTGATGGATCCAGTTGGCACATATTTGTTTCAATAAGTCACCAATTGCCATGACTCTTTATCTTCCCATAGGCTGCAGCTGTGATTTCCACAGATTCGAAATCCTCTTTTCTTTAACAGTGTATTTTCCTTCCCCAGAAAGTTTAGTTAGAGTCTTATTTCTTTTGCATGGGCCAGAAAGTGTCTTCTATATTTCCTGTTTCTAGGTTCATCCCTGGAACTTACTTCTTTGCTTCATGCTCTTCTGTATGGAGAGTTGCTTTGTCTGTACAGCTACCATTTTAGGTACTAAAGAATACTGAGTTATGTGGAGAAACCAACCTGAAATTTGAATTAGGGTAACTATTGAAATAAATCTCCAAGTGATTTTTGCTTTGTTTATGTGATCTATTATTCCCAAAGTTTCACCTGCATGGAGGAAACACACACACAAACAAACACACACACACTATTGGTGGCTGGATAGCATAGTGGTTACAGCACCAACTTTGACGTGGGATACCATGCTGGTTACCTATTTTACCAGGAAAGATCCTTGGGCAAAGATCTAACACTTTATCTGCCTCTCTCAAATATGAGAATGATACGAACAAGGAGAGTCATATTGGCTCAGACATTTCTTTGATCAACAAGGTTTGCCTCAGATGTTGAGGAACAGTACAATCTGATTCATAAGTGGGCTACTGGGGACAAACCATATAGTGATGAGATAATAGAACTTGTAATTGATGGAATGCTACTACAATAGCAGACCTAATGAGAGAAAATATATAAAGTGTATGAGGGAACTATGGATGGATAGAATACCTGCATCCATAGTAAGTCAGAAACAGCTAACTACCCAAAGCTTCAACGTAGTGAACTTGGAGATAGATCAGGGGGGTCAAACTTGCAGCGTCACATTGTCACGTGACATATAGCGACATTTCTCCCTTAACCAGGGGTGGGCATGGCCAGTATGTGACGCATCTGGCCCATAGGCCGCAAGTTTGACACCCCTGAGATGGATCAACTATACCTTACATCCCAGATTCAAGAAGACCAGGAAGAACAGCTGGATGTGCAGCCAACACCTGAAGCAGGAATGTCACTGCCATCCTCTCTGTTAAAGACCACAGCTGCATAGGCATAAGATCATGGATAAACTAGCTATAATCAACCCTGGAGACCAGTACCAAGGCTCAGTGGAAAGCACCATTAGATAGTATGCTAGAAGATACCAATAGAGTCCTCACGATAATCCCTACTACTACCATAATTCAAACCAATGAATTGGTATACACTACACCACTGTAATCCTGTAACTCCTAAGCAAGGAGAATAGCTGCAACAGATCTCAGGAATGAAGTCAGAAGTCTCTGTCTGGAAGAGTGCAGTGTTAGAAACAGCTAAGATACTGTGCTGTGCAGGTCCTGGCTCCCAGGCCTCTGGTAGAGAATCTGAAATTGAGGAAGACCCATACCATCCACGGGTCAGAAGGGAATTTTGGAATGTTTTTTTTAAATAAGCTAATGTGGCTTTTCATCTATTTGACAATTCCGGATATAGCCTTGAAGTGCTGAATCTGCAATAAGATCAATCTATGAGAAACTGTTTCTTAAACTTTTTTTACAGTAACTGCCTCAGAATGCAAAAAGATAATTAATCACCTCTGCCATCCTTCCATTTTTAGATTTTTGCCAAAAGACAAACTCCTTACTTCAACTTGGAAGTTTTGAAATGTGTTTAGCTGCTAGCATTTTTTTTCCATCTGTGGAATGATACTTCCTAATCATTTGATTATTGGAAAATAAGGTGTTCAGATTTCACTCAGTCCTAAAGAGTATTTCTCTTCATAGGGCAGATGTTGGAGTCAAGCACAAATGATGATAGAATCTTGAAAGCGGAGTATAATTTCACTAGAGATCAGCAGTGTGAAATCTTAAAACAATGCTTTTAAAAAAACCCACTTCATTGCTGAGGTTTGGATTGAAAAAACTGAACCCTTGTGAGATCTGATGAGATTTTAGAATGTGATCCTTGAAGCTCTTTCAGTCTTGGGAACCTTTTGGAGAGCTGGCGGCCCGGAATTCCGGAGTCATTGCACGGATGCTGACAGAAAGAATAATTGGAGACATTCCATCACTGCTGTTCTCCCACAGCAAAATCTAAATAGGTCCATTTATGTACTTGTTCCAGATAAGCCTGACCCCTACTGACATTGCTTGAATGTTGTCACATGTCTGAGTACAACTGCCTGAGGTAAAGAAACCTTCATGTATACAGCTGTACATGCCTTTTGGCTTGTGCATAAGTTAGGAACTTCAATTATCAGAGTCTTTGCTCATGTGGAAGACTGAAATTCTTTTCCGCAGACATTCTGAGTGAATGCGCAAGTGTAGGAAGTTGTCATCTGAATAGTGTTGGAAGGGAGTAGAATTTAATGTTCATGATAAGAGTTTCATACTGATAATGTCTGCATAGGGCTAAGACTATTTGCAAATATTCTCTAGTAGTTCACATGTTCAGTATAATTTATTTTATTTTCTTCTCTGTTAGAAAAAAAATAAGGTGGGCTTACTTTTAGAAGAATGATTACCATATTCGTGGATCAACCTCTATCCCTTTTACCTGGAAATGGCAGAGAATTGATGAATTCTATATTAAAATTATACTAAAATACTTAATTTAAGGCTCTGATGAGAAACAATCAAATGTGGGAGAAAGTAGCAAGAGTGACATCCTCCCTCCTCCCTCTCCTTTAATCTTTTAAACATAGCTGGGCTCTTAACAGTTTCTCAAACAATAAGAGTACCTCTTAACATTTTTATCTTTCAGGATCAGAGTTCCACTAAGTGTCACAAATAATTAGAGGCATTCTAAATTACTACTGCAATTTACCGTCATAGTCAGCTGGGAAAGTATCCTGAGTGAATGCTTCACTGAGATTTCATAATCTTAGCTTTCTGCAGCCTGATATTTTCCAGATGTATTAAGAGTGTAACTCTTGTCAACCTATTGGCCAAGCAGCGTAGGTGACAGATGTTAAACTCCAACATATCTGGAGGATACCAGTTTGGGGAAGGCCATAATACACATTATTCTGTTTCCAATTATTTCAATAATTACACTTTGAGAAGGCAGACCTCTCTGGTTATATAAATGGGAAGGAAATTACTGCCAGAGAATATTAATAACCGGTCAATTGAGGATAGCTTGGAGAAAGGGCAAAAATGGAAGAGGTCCATTGGTTAAATGAAAGGATATGTTAGAAAGAATGAGTGGACAATCTAAAAGACAACCGGTTAGTCCAATACATGCAGAGGGTACCAGGCTTGGAAGACTGCTATAGATCAAGCCCTTGAGTGGCTATTTTTCTGGAAAAGGCAAAATATCCCTTTAAATAAATTGATTTTGACTTCATTTAAAAGGAATCTCGGTGCAAACTAAAAAAATTTCCCGGTGCAAACTAATTTTTGATTGATTTGTCTGAGACACAATCTACCTAGTTCAATTACACCAGGTCTAGGAAAGCTTCTTCATAATTTGTCCTCCCTGCTAAACTCTTTCCCAAACATCAGTAGTAATTATGCGAAAATGGCAGAGGGAGCCGATATAGTTATAGACAGGATGTCCTATAGGAAAATGGTGTTAGAAATAGTGAGATTATATTTTTCATGCATTAGAGTGGCAATAGGGTTTCTACAACTGTGGTTTTCCAAATGATATCCATATTTACAAAACTGAATTGGGAAAAGGTGGTCTTATAGTACTGTGATCTAGCATGATATCTGGACTGATTCTTCAAATAGCCTGTGAATGGGAAAACTCAAACCCTTGAATAATTCTTCTGAATCCATCAGACTAGATACTTGTGCTTCTTATTTCTGTGAATTATGATTTCCTTTATAATGTGAATGGGAAAACTCAAAACGCTTGCATGAGGACAGTGTCTGTAATGTATTTCAATGTATTACAGGCATGGAAAAGGGAAACATGTAATTATGTCAAAATTTTATATTTCTTCTAAACATTCTAAGTATTTGCAATCTTTTTTAATGTTTTAAATAGCTTTTTAGCCGTTAAAGCATTTTTATATTTTCTACCATTTTAAGGAATATTTGTGTTTTTTTTTTACATTTTACTCACCTAAGTGCCATATTTAATATTTCAACTCCTTAGAGAATTTAGTATTCTTCAGTTTAATTTTTGAAATTTAGCTAATGTGCAAAAGAAAGATATATGTAAATGGAAGCATTTGTCACATTTTAGTCAGCATTTAGAAGTCCAATATTATGTGGGAGAGAGTTAATTAGAAACAATTTTATATAATGCTGCCAGTGTAATTCTTTGCTATTTTGTTGGCTATTTTTGCAGCTCTATAAAACAACACGATCTTCAATATATTTCAGACTTGTGTGACATTTCCTTTTGCTACTTTCAACATACACTATTTTTCTATTATGCTCTTACCACCAGCCAATGACAAACTTGTAAACATGAATTGTAAGTCTGCATAATTTTGAAAAAAGATATCAGCTCCTATAGCCGTGATGGCGAACCTATGGCACGCGTGCCACAAGTGGCACACGGAGCCGTTTGTCAGGGCACGCGAGGCGCTGCCCTGTCAGCTGGCCAGCACGCATGCGCGCGCTGGCCAGCTAAGTTCACCTTTTTAAAAGCTATTTTTCACCTTCCCCAGGCTCCAGAGGCTTTATAGGAGCCTGGGGAGGGCGAAAAGAGCTTCTGGTTTGCTCGGAGGGTGGTTTTAAGCGTTCCGAAGGCTTCAGGGACGGTCCCTGAAGCCTCCGGGGGGGGGAGGCTCTTTTCGCCCTCCCCAGGCTCTTATAAAGCCCCTGGAGCCTGGGGAGGGCAAAAAAAATGTAAAAATGGGGGGGTCACACGTTGTGCGTGCATGCGCACTGGGGGGGTCGCACGTTGCATTATGGGTGTGGCATGCCTGCCCTTGACCCCCCTGCGCTCCCCCCATTTGTGGCACGCGAGCCAAAAAAGGTTCGCCATCACTGTCCTATAGCAACATTGTCAACCATTCCATTTTACACCTTTACTTAAAATATGACTTTTGATGTGTTCCAATCAATTTCTGAATTGTGATGAGGTTTATGTTCTCTTTGAGCTGGAGATGGGCTCTGACACTGCACTTCCCCAAACACAGGGCTCTTCAAATATAACGGGTCAGCCACTTCCAGAATTCATAGCCGGTAGATTGGGAAAGAATGCTTTAGAGCTCATAATTAATCACTGGCAACCTTCTCACCAAATTGTGATTTTCATTGGCAAACTAATTAAAAACACATTTACCCCTATCATTTATTCTAAAGGATGTGTAGTTTGGACGTTAGTGACATGAAAGAAAGGAATCAGGCCATTCATGGAGGATAAAGTCTGGTGTCTAAGGGATGCCAAGTGTCCTTAAACAGAAATCAATACATAGATGCAGTACTGCCTGAGGAATTGTTTTCTTGTCTATTCAACCGCAACAAAAAAAGACAGCACATACTGGCTATCCAGTCATGTTAATGTTATCCTTGGTTAACCCACTGAATATTAAACCCAAATATTTTATGAACATTGCAACAGCATAAGCTGTTAACTGAAGGGCAACTTACATTGAAAGGGAATGGCAATCGCTCAGTGTGTTTTATTGCCGTGTGGGATGTCTCTCTAATCTAAAACCAGTGGTAACCACTGAGCAATAACTTATGATTCTTTCCTTCAGTATAAAGTTACAGTGACATTTCCAGGTTTTTCTTGCTTAGTTGTGACCTCTTTCAGCCTTTTCGCTTTGACTGAAAACGTATCTGCCTCTGTGTTGCCTATAAATGAATAACACTCCCAATCAAATCTGCTCTGATAACATTCCATCTTATACTGAAAGATCAGGTATCTAAAAACATTCATAATAAGTGAAATCAAGTCTTCCACTTGTAATCTATTGAAATGCAAATTAACCATAGACCTTTTGCAATCTTTGTATTAATAGCTGTGGCATTCAGGAGAATAGAAAACTTTCTTTGGCGTAACTAGCATCATTAGAAATTTTCTCCCCCAAAGTTTTCCCTTTATCTAATCTATGTACAAATAAATTGGATATTTGCCAGATCTAATACATCAATGCAGACAGCTACAGAAAAAAAATAGTGTAAAGAATTGCATCTGTGCAGTTATTTACATAGATACTGTTCTGGTTATAAATGTATTAGATAGGCTTGCTGGCTGTTGAGAAATGTGAACTTGTTTTGCTGTGTCAGAGAAGAGCTTTGAATATTGCTGAATCCTCAGAACTAATCCTTGACTTGGCTTCCATTGAAGCAGCAGAAATAGGCACATAGCAAAAATGTGTTGGTCATGATCAGCAATTCCCAGTGGGACTTTCTGAACAAAGTATGACTCTGTAAAACAGAAGCCAGAGCAGATGCCATTAGGTGACATCACTGTCTGCTTTTACAAAGAAATTGTTCCCTGATTGGTCAGGGTCTGTTTATCTATCTATCTATCTATCTATCTATCTATCTATCTATCTATCTATCTATCTATCTACCTACCTACCTACCTACCTACCTACCTACCTACCTACCTACCTACCTACCCCTACCTACCTACCTTATCTTATCTTTTCCTTCCTTCCTTCCTTCCTTCCTTCCTTCCTTCCTTCCTTCCTTCCTTTTTTCTGGGCTTGCACTCTGTAGCCTTTAATGCCCATTGCCCATGAATAAATAAATAAATACAAGAAAATGAATGTCGATGACAAATCTAGCATCCCTCTCTTTTGTGAAATAATTGATATCTAATGTCATCTACAGTCACAACAATCTGGGTCTTCATTTTACCCACCTCAGAAAGATGGAAGGCTGAGTCAACCTTGACTGATGAGCAGTGGTGGGATTCAGCCAGTTCACACCACTTCGGAAGAACCTGTTGTTAAGTTTCTGAGCAGTTTGGTGAACTGGCTGTTGGAAGAAATCATTAGGGCAGAGAACCGGTTGTTAAATTATTTGAATCCCACCACTGCTGATGAGATTCAATCTGCCAAACTGCTGGCAGCCGGTGATCAGCAGAAGTAGCCTGCAGTACTGCACTCTAACCACTGCGCCATCGCGGCTTTATGTGCACATGAATTTTATTGAACTCTGTGAATTGCGGCTTCTTGGTTCTCTAGCACATCCTCCAACTCTTATTTTAATACATGATCATAATTTCAGATAGTCAGGCATTGAATTAGATTAGACCGTATTAGATTATGTCTGAGGAAATATGACAATTTAACCTGGAACAAATTCTCAAGAAGCTTTATTTATTTCAAGATTAATCATTTATATGGAGGAGATTGTGAACATCTATGGATTTCCTCCCAGTCATTTCTGATTGAATTTTGGTTTGGTATAATCATAGATCTAGTATTATCACTGATCTTGCCTAATCTCATGTCCTCTGAGTATGTTGGGATTCCAATTCTCCAAATCCCTTAGCTAGAAAAGGCCTTTTGGTCATATTGACTGAGAATTTATGGGTCATGTCACCAGTTGGAAAGAATGTTTTATATAAAGATATATTTTATATACACAAAATAATGCCTTTAAAATATTGTTTGTGATATACACATAAGCTATAGTTGCCTTTATATAAAGAAAAATACTTTCATACCCAAGCAACATAAGTGGTTTGGTTCTAAATTCATATCAAGGATGGCAACCTGGAAGCATTAGCTGATACATAATGCTGAGTTAGGTTGCTAAAAGAGTAACCTATTACAAAGATATCACATCTGTTCTGAAAGTGATGCACTTGCTGTCAATTTGCTACAAGCTTAAATTAAAGTAAACTGCTTATTATGCAAATAAAAATTGTATAAGTTTGTACCATATCCAAAAGTTGGGTTTCTTCTAAATATTCCAGCTCTACTGGAACTGATAAATTTGAATAGATCTTCAGTAGCCTGGATATACTTTACTATAATGTCAATCTTTTTCAATTTATATTGTTCTGATTACTGTTGTTGATATTTATAAATTGCTTGCATTTAAGGAAGACTGCAGTTTTGAAAATGATATCATATATTCAGTCATTTAAAACCAATCAATGAAATATATAAATATATATTCCTGTGATGCTTGTAAATTCCCTATTTATTCATTTTGTGCTTTATTTTACTTTATTCCCCCCCCCCTCTTTTTACCTTTGACTATCTCTTCTTTTTTCTTTCCTCTTTCTTTTCTCTCATTTTAAATGCTTAATGGAATAGGTTTTTTTTTAATGGAGCAGTGCTGCATTGCCTACCACTAATAATCCTTACCTCTTTTGAATACACGGGGGTATCTGTACATTGGCAATTAGGAAAAGATGTTCTTATAATATTTTAACATCAATAGTTAAAAATGGGAATATGAAAAACCTTATTTTTCAAGGAAAGAAAGTGAGAAAAGGAAAAAAACCACATGGCTTTCATATGCCATCTACACAATAACTCTACATTTAAAGGAAAATATTTGTAGGTCAGGGTAAAATGAGGGATCCTTTAGTGTTTTCTGAGCTTGGTTGTTTTCTTGCAGACATTTCTTTATCCAAACTAGAATGACCACTAGATGCACTGATGATATTACCAGTTTGGGTAATTAAACATTTGAAGAAAACAATCAAGATCAGAAAGCACCAAACACCGCACAACTCTACATTTGCTTATGGCATCAAAGAAAACCTCTACAGCTGAATGGCAAATAGAACTCAAGGTAAAAGTCAACCAAGACCAGGGTATAGATGTCGTATTTGTTTTAGAACTATTTGTACAAAGGGTGAAATAGCAGTCAAAACATATTTGCTATACCACATTTTTGAATAAAGTGTATTTGAATGGTTGAATTTCTCTCTCATAGAATGCTTATTATAATTAAATGCATAAGCCACCACGCACAACTAACAAAGTTGTACATGTGTGCCATTTAAAAGTAGTATATTTTGTATCCAAGTTTAAAAAGCAGACAATGTAAATTGGCTCTGAGAAAATCGTAGAAAAATTCCAAGTTTTAGAGGTCTAAAAATTTCAACCATATTGTTAGCCCCCTTCACCTCAAAATTGAAATCTAAGCATGAACTTGAAATGGAAAAAACAAATCAAGGTTATCATCCAAAAGAGAAAATCTAACAATTCGTGACTTTTGCTATCTTCAGATTGAATAAATGACGCTGCAGCTTGTCAGAGACAACAGCTTTAAATTAATTACTGTTAGTTCATAGAACTGACAGGAAAGAAGACAAATCAAGAGTTAATCCTGAGTATTGTACTGGATCTAAAGTAAGACATGTTGTCAAAGACTTATTTCACTCAGGTTCTGTACCCAGATTGGCCAACCAATTGCTATAGGAAACATTCTTCTGTTCATGTCCTCTAGCAATCAGTATTGAGAGGCATGTTTCCAAGGAAGAGGTCAAAGATGTGCAAGAGTTACTGAACACACTATTTTTAGAAATGACAAAGGAGCTGAATACTTCCTTGCAACAACCGTTCTTGAAGAAAATTGAGCTATATAGAGGGTCTACTCTAATAACCTTTGTATTTATATAGAAATTTATGGAAATAATCATTATAAAAAAGAACAAATAGATTGATCCAGTCCCATCCAATTCTCATTTTCCTGCTTTCACATTGTAAGATATCTATATTGTCTGTCTGCTTGCCTGCCTACCTGCCTGCCTACCTACCTATAAATCTGCATTAATTTATATTAATTTTTATGTACTGTATTTTTCAGAGTATAAGACGCGCCAAGGTTTTAAGGAGGCAAAATTTTAAAAAAAATGTTTTTGCACTCTGCAAACCTCCCAAAACCAGCATGTTTTTTGCAAAAACGGCCCCGTTTTTTGTCAAAAGAAGGGCATAGATAGCCATTAGGAGGCTTATAGAGTGCTCCTTGGGGCTGGGGAGGGCAAAATTGAGCAAAAAACTGCATGCGCAGAAGCGTCCAGGTGGGAGGGCAGAGACTCCCGCCGCCGCCACTGCCTGATCCAAACCGAACCAGGAGCAACCCACCTCTGGGGTAATGGCTTTAGATGAATTTCAAACCTTCTGTGGAATTCAAATTTTCTCCATTGAGGACAATACAGGCAGGCTCTCTTGATCATGCTTCTGTTTTGAAAGTAGATACAATCTTTTATGAGTATTATAAGCACAGTAGTTTGTGTCTATAAAAGGTCTCTCCCTCCCTCCCCTTCTAGTGCAATTAGCAGTCATCTTAGGGACCTTAGGATATTACTGTAATGGAATTACTGATGAGTTATGCATTACTATCTGCTACATGTGGTGGGGTCCTTTCTTTGCTTTTATGCTATATACATCTGCAGCATATTACAAAGAACTGTAATTCAGTTTTGAAATGATCTTTAGGAGCAAAGACTCATCTGAAAACAAATTGGGGAGCTGATAACTGTTACAGGGATATTGCTACAATGAGTATGTATATGCTTCCCAGCATATGTGGTTCCTTAGAGCACACCAGAAAAAATAGTGTCAGAATCACTGGGTTTTGATTTCCCTCATTTTCCCTGAAGGAAACCATCAAATGGCTCCCAAAGCCCAGCTTGCTGCTCACTGGTAATTTTATCACATGGTTCCATATCCTCTGTGATCCTCAAGAGAGTCCACTGCAAATAAATAACACAATATCTTCACATTGCAAAAGACACCTGATGTAAAAAAAAAAATGCCGCAAAAAACCTCCATTAAGATCCCTGCATTAAGATTCTATTAACTCATTCCAAGGAAACGGAAACCTGGAATTATAACCATGGCCATGCCATCATAGAAAAGATATTCCTCTACCTTCATCCCTATCCTTGATTCATCATGACACGAATATAGCAAATAAAAATCCTGACAGCTGTTTTCAATGGCTAAACACAGAAATGAAAAAGATTGATAACTCTAATAATTTAATCGACTCAATCCCCAACTAGCAATTATTCCCACACCTCCCAAACTTTGATATTTCACTGTTTAAAAAGGAATTATGTTACATAGAACAAATGGATCTTGATCTTGAGTCCCACCCTACATGTTGAAAACTGCCTCTACACCAAGTGTCTATCTGCAATTTAGTGGTGCACTTTAAGAAGGAAAACAATCTGGCTACTCAGCAAATGCCAGAAATAAGGTTTTATTTAGCAGTGCTGTTAAAACTTGCTTCAAGAAGAAGATTCTGATGCATATCTCCCAAACTATGTTTTTCAACTGAGTGGGCCAACTTTCTGCTATACCGCTTGCCCCTCAGCCACTGGCATAAACTGTAGTAAATTGCGACAAGAAGGATCTGGGTTTTATTTGCTTTTTTAACGTAACTAACAGTATACTCCATGGATTGAGGCGTAGAAAGGATCAGACTGATAATCCAATTGATTCTGTCTTTATTAACTTGTATTGATTTATTACTAGAAATATTGGGAAAAATAATCAAAGTAAAACAAACCATATCACCATTATGCAGAAAATACAGTACTATACCATTTTAAAACAAATCATATGTGAACAACAGATTAAATTTTAATTGTACTGAATCATATAGCTCAGTTTTTTCACTGAGTCTCTAAAGGCATAATTCAAAATATAAAGGGAAATACATTTCTTCAATCCAGAAAGCTGTATTCATGGTGTAGTTTCATTCTAGCCACACATTGATATCTTTACTCTACTCCAGTTCTCTTAAACTGAGAAATTGCAAATTTTGGCACACAACCTAACTTTATATTTATATTCTTAAATATTAATTTTCTTCTCCATATCTTAATTATAAGAATACGAACATTAAATCAGGATGAGAAAACCAAAGTGTAGTTTCAAATCATGTGTTAAATACCCTTCAATTTATTGTATCTCCAGCATAAAAGTTTGATCACCAGCCTTCCTTAAACTTCTTCTGGGATATCTAGTAAACATGAAATAGTATTTTCAATTAACTACATAATTGCATGTTAACATTGTAAGACTAATGTCTAATGTTTTTATACATTTAAGGCTAGTGATTCACTGTAACAGATTATTTCAAAACTTTTGTAAATTCTTATTAGATTTGATCATAGTAATAGTCTTCAGTTATATAGCTAGATTCTGCCAAAATCTTTCCATTTTAAAATAAGTTTTGTTGGTTGCTACCATACTAGATCAAAACTACAGTATCAGCAAATGCTTTCATTTACTGCTCCAGCTTTTTTGATAAACCAAATTATTTAGGTAGTGACTCAAAAGCTTTAAGAAACTATAATACTCATGGGATTCTTCTTTTTTTGCCTGAATTCCGTAAAAGCAACATAGAATTAAAAAAAAACCTTACAAAATTTTAATTAGAGTTAACTTAAAGAATAATTTTCTCATATAAGCCCGATAAAACTTAAGCCTTTGTGTCCAAAATTTCCACATATTTACGCTACTTTTAAAGTAGGAAAAATAATTGAGTGTTGAATAAAGTGAGAAGCACTTGCCAGGATTTCAAAGGAGTCAAATAATAGCTTCCTGATGTTCCCATAATGGTTTACATTCAGTATTATTAACATTCCACATTAAAAAAGGATATAAGCTTCCATTATGAATGGAAATGTGGGAAAGTAACCTCCCATTTTCTTAAGGAAATCTAAGTTTAGAAAAAAGAAAATAAAAAACCCCTGGATATATGCCTGTTCCATTAAAAAGCATCCTCAAAATTTTTCAAACTGTTTAAAATATCTAAAATAAATTATCATAGAATTCCTTTTAAACTATAAATTAGTTTAAAAGTAGTATTCATTCTGACCACAATTATTCTCTACCATAATCTCATAAGAATTTTCAACTATCTCATATGACATATGAGGAATACTCTCTGTTATGCAGGTTAAAATATTTAACTATGCTAACAAAGATGTCTGGGAATATTTATTTCAAGGTACTAAACAAGACTTCAAGCAACAGACAAATTCCCATTTTTATACATTTCCATAGATAACATATGATTGAAAGAGAAGTGTATTAGATTAATTAATGTAGTTTATCATGTTGTAATTCAAGATTCACAAATTTAGGTAAAGATACTTGATAATTATAATAATATCTTTTGCCTACAATAGCAGGTTATATGTCAAATTCTAGCTACCTAGATATCTGAACTTTCCTTGGATTGTCTAACACTATGGGATAATAGTTGTAAAACCATATCAAATATAAGAGAAAATAAAATATATCCTCATACAGTTTGAAGATATATCCTGATAGGTAAAGAAATAACACTAACATAATGATCTTCGCTAAGAGAGTAAAATATTACTGTCTGATCCAATTGAATAGAAACAGAGAACAATCCACTTTCTCCAAAGGATGTTCAAACATTTGATCTGCACTTTAATAAATACTTTTTTCTGCATTTACAGAAGCCGCTACAACTAAGTAAGATGTTCAGATTCAATTTCTAAAATATCTACTAATTCTCTGATATTATCAGAGTCCTGCCTTGTGCTTCCCTTCTACTGTTGTGTATGCAATAGAAGGAACTATATTCTACAAACTCTGTGCTAGTATTGCTGCGGGAATTTCAGTATCTACATTTAACAAGGATATCAGACCATAATTTGTTCTTACCCAGTTTCTACTGTTATCTAAGTGTCATAAAACAGAAAAGGGAAACATTCCTTGCACATAAGTCAAATTGTTCTTATATAGGACCAAGCCTTTGTATAAATAACTTCTAAATCCATCTAGACAAAGATCTTTTCCTTTTTCTTGTTATTTATTTTCTATCATTCACACTTTTTATGAACAAAAATATGATTAAATAGCTGCATCACCCTTTGATTCAGTTGATAAATGTTTCCTGAATTTAACTTTGCATACACTCAGATTACTGCCCCCCACTCTGGCAGTAATGCAGTCTATACCTGCATAGACACCTGTAGGCAAACCCCCTAGAATTAATGGTTTGCAATCATTGTCTGCATACATTAAAAAAGGAAAAAGGATGACCCTACCAACTATAGACCTAACAGCCTCCTTAACACAATCACTAAACTCTGTGCTACAGAGTTTTACAACCTACAACAGGAATTCGTGGCCTGGAAGGAACAGAAAACAGATGGCAGAGAAGCAAGCTAGCTTTAGGTAAGACCAGTCTGAGAGTAGCTAGCCCCTGGGCTGATGGTGCCCACCATCGCTTTAAGATCTCCTCCCCAGGCAGCCCAACTGCTTGCAAAGAGCAGCTATAAAAACCCTCTAACAAAGCAAACAAAATAGATAAAGTAATAGAAAGTGAAGAAGCTAAAGTGTTCTGGGACTTTAAAATTTAAGCATCTGCCATGGAACACCCAGGATTTAATAATTGTTGATAAAAAGACAAAAAAAAAGTCTAGTTAGTGGATGTATTACCTTGAGAAAGCAGAAGAGAAGATAATTGAAAAAAAATAGCAAAATATAAAAAGAAAGCAAAGATAGTATTAATAGACACCTTTGGGAGTGTAATCCTCAAACATCTGGAACATCACTAAACTCCATTGGCATTGACAAAATCACCATTGATGAATTGCAAAAGGTGGCTTTATTTGAAACAGCTTACATCCTGCGACAATACCTTTAACAGCATCAGACAACAACATCTGCTTATCCTAAATCCTTGGGAAGGACTCGATAGGTGGACAAAAATGCCAAATCCAGTCTGAACATCTGGCTGACTATGTGATGAACCAAAATAATAATCCATCAGTTAGCCATCACTTGATATGGTTGTGTGGGTTAAGTGTTCTGAAGAAGATGAGAGCTATGCCAGAGGTTCAACCATACTGGATAGATCTCATCGGAGGAGCCAGATGAACATAAACAATATGGTGAGACATAATTTACAGGAACTTATACTGGATCAGTCATCACATTGGTCAACAAGGACAATGCTATGTATTGGAGTTCCTAGACACCTGGCAACAAATGTGTTAGATCAGGTAATGGAAAGGCACCCTCATGCTAAAGGCAACAACAGCTCTTTATTGTAACAGAACAAAGAACAAGTATGTACAATCCAGCGAAGGTTTAGTCTGACAGCAGCCCTTTTATAGGGAGCTGTCAGACCCTTCGACCAATGAGATTAAAATTCTGTTCCCACCGCAACAGAGGACCTTGGTGGAAACCATTATAACAGTTGCTAGTATCTAACAAAATGGGGTACAGAACTTGGGACTGTTGGCTGAGCAACTAGGCCAGTAGCTGTAGTACTTCTGGAAAAAAAAGACGTTTACCTGTTGCAAATGTACAATGCAATCATATCTTTAATACCATCAAACAGCAACAACTGTCTACTTGAGATCCTTCACCTCTGATCCTAAGGAGAGAGGTACTTCAATGATATTTTGACTCATCTCATGTAGCCTAGAATATCAACAACATGGATTTGGTATTAAACCAAAAGTTAAAAATGCAACAGAAATGTGTGTGTGTGTGTGTTTGTGTATGTATTTGTGTTACAACCCCTGGTATGCCCAAATATGGGAGGGAGCTCACTACTCCCTCTATCTGTCCTTCGGCTTATTACAGAAGACCATCCAGGCAGAAAACCATATTTTTTTTATTTTTAATGTTGCCTTTTTATATTTGTGTTGTATTTGTGCTGATAAATAAATAAAGGGAGACTAGTATAGATCTATTTCAAGCTATTTAGCTCTCATCAGCTAGCCATACCCTTACTGGGATTCGAACCAGGGCTGTATTACATATATATATAGCTGTAGGGAAGATTCTTTCCTGGGATTAAAATCTACTTAATGTCTTATACTAGTGTCATTTCATACTGCCAATTTTTGCAAGGTAATATCACTGTCATATATAAAATAGTTTCCCTCTAGTCTCAGGCAAGGAGAAAATTTGATTTTCCTGAAGTAATTCTGGATTAGATAAATAATTGGTTATAATATGAATGCATTACATATTTAATAGCTAACTTCACATTTTACATGAACTGGGATTTTTGGAAAGGTCTAATAATAGTACATGCAACTGAAAATTACTGAAAAGAAATTGGATTTTAAAAAATCTTACTACCTAGAACTTATCCAAGAGCAATAGTTAAGACAACCGATAGTCTTATGCTGTGCTAAGGGGAAAAAACATTTTCTGACAAAGAACCGTTCCTTTTTATTTTTCACAGAGATATCTTTCTAATTCAATTCATTTTTGGATACCATAGCAACTGTGGAGTAGCTAATGTTGATGGGAATCATATGCTCAAGAAAGATGAGGATCTGCTGTCTTTCTTGAACTGCTCCAACTGAAACATGTAGTTTTTTGTTGAATGGAAGGGAAGTGCAAATTCAGGTGTGGAAACTACATGGAAACCAAAAAGCAATCTGGTATCATTGAAACTGTGAAAATACTTTTCAATAAAAATTAGATGTTTGTAACAGGGCTCTATTAAGAAATAATTCTACAAATTATTACTGATCTTTTATTTTTATTTAATTATTTTGATTGTTATTCAAATATTCACCAGTTGAGTTCCAGTTTAGTGTAAAGAAATAGATTTGCATATAACAATAACAGTATCATAATTCTAGACAGTAACATTTAGAACACTTTCTAAAAGTGATCTTGTGAGTGAAAATGTAAGAAAACTGGGTAATAGTTTTTTTTTGTGTAGGTTATGTAATATCACACAAGGAATATGAATTTAAAATTTTTCTTTTTCTTTTTAATTTAGGCACCATGATTTCCCAAAGAATCTTAAAAAACAGAAGAGCGATGTTTGTGGAAGAGTGAGTAGTAAGAAGAAAGCTGCCCTTTTCATCCTGAACTTTTGCTGTGAGAGTATTTTGTGTGATTTTTGTAGGGCTACAAAAATCACACAAAATACTCTCACAGCAAAAGTTCAGGATGAAAAGGGCAGTTTCTGTTCCAGACTTAAATTTGAAATTCAAGTGTAATGGATCTAGAAAATAATTTTCACCCAAGAATGATGGGATCGGTAAGCAATAATCTGCTTAAACGTATATTTCTGGAAGGAATGCCCAACTGGCCTGTTTTTTGGACCAGGGAAGATGGCAAAGGATTGGTGAAGAGCATGGCAGCGACCAACATCTCTTGCGCTGTGGTAGAGCAGAGAAGATGACGTATCACCAAAGACTTCATCAGCTAGATGAATAGACGGTATCTATACTGCAATTCTCTGGCATTGAAATAGGGATCCAGTACTTGTATTTGCAGCCCAAAGGCTGTCCTGTCTTCTAGGTTGGAAGGCTCTATTTTCCTCCTACAGAATAACACTTTTTGAGGCACAAGAATGACTGTCTCTCCAAGGAAGAATTTATAAATGTCCAAGCAGAATAAATTCCTCCACAGTATAACAAGTTAACAAAGTTCAAGTAAGCAGATGGCGGTCTGAATCTCTCAAATGTGGATTCCAACTGACTCATATGCTCAGTCCAATTTAAGTGATTGTAATAAACAATCCCAATAGTTAAGCAGGATAAAAATCAAGGGGTATGTTGATATACCCTCATATTTAATTACATTAAACCTTGTTTGTTACTTTAACAAACTTCAGTCTTTTACATGGGAGGGATTTAGTGAGGCTTAATTTTTAGTACATCTGCACAGAATTGCAATGCCAGTCATCCAGTTTGAAGAGATATCTTCAAAGCCTTTGGCAGTCTGCCTTTGTTCTCATCAGAAATCTTGGCTCCCTCACTGTTCACTCTTAATTCTAGAATTTAATTTACAAAATTGAAGATATCCTTGGGAATTCCATTTCTTCCTGATTGTTATCTTATGTGTCAGTGTACTCCCATTATTAGTGATTTATTTGGTGAACCACACTTAAACAAACCATGGCCTAGCATGATGTGGCAGATATTACCTGCTTGGTTTTCTGAAAACATTTTTATAATGTCCTTTCACCAGACACTCCTGTGTAAACCTAGAAACAACTAGATAAGAGGATATAGAACAAAAACATCATTAAGAGGCCTTTTGAAAGTCCAAAGGTCGTGAGTTCATACATACCAGGACATGATTTCTTGGACATGGTTTCCTGAAAAATATAATTAGCTAAATTCACATTTTGGCCTGATACACTCTAATTTATACTGTTATCTTTTTAAGTTATCTAAGTTAAAAAGCCATACTAAACATGCCATATTAGCAACATTTTGGATCCCAGACAAGATTTTTCAAACTAGATATATTGGTTTTTTAATACTTTCCTTTTAAAAAAGGTTCTGAGAGACAAATAAGTCTTCAGTTTTCAAAATAAAACATTTTTTTTCATCACACTTATTTCAGAACTTTATCAATAATGCTTTTCATCAATATATCAGAATATACAATATACAGAAATGTTGCTTTTTAAATATATATATATATATCTTTCTTTGGCTTCTTTTCTTAAAAAAATCAAATCAGTATTGTAATGGCTACTTTCCAATTCCCACACAAAGGTGCCAATTTCATGGCTAAGCTACATATTTCTGTTAGAAGTTCAGCAGTTTCAAATTAATTTAAGAAGGTTTAGGTGGATGTCACCCAGATTTCATGAATAGTTCTTTTTTAAATTTTGGTTTTTTTAGTCATTATTTGCTATATCTATTTCAGAGTTGGTTCAGCTGTAGTGCAACTTCCTCCATAGCCAATTTCCTGCTTCTAATATATTTTTTAAAAGCATACATTACTGCTACTGTTACTGATTTTTGCAATATGCCTGAATGCATTTTTTCACTTGCCTTATTATCAATTTATATTTATTTTTCCAGAGTGTGTATTCAACTTTCTTTTTCTCTTTGGACAATTTCTGAAGGAAATCTATATTTTTAAGATTTCCTTGAAGCTGGTTGTTTTCTATGGTGGCATTTTCTTTCCTAGTCTAATGTGTATTCTAAATAGTTGAGCTTTTATTGTAATATTAAACTTTACCCTCATTTGTCTGTTTGTCTTTTTAAATGAATCTTGTAATACTTCTATGATTTGTCAGATGTTATTGCCAGCATTCCAATAAAATACATACGTTATTCCAATCACTTTATTCATTTGTTTGCTCATTTATTCATTTCATTCAATTTTTTTTCCTGCCACAATCCGTAAGATTCTTGGTAATTTACAAAATGTAGGCAAAATTTTACCCCAGTAATTTATATAGAAAAAAAAATCCTCAATAAATTCCTCAGAATAATAAAATCATGAGTAATCACTTTCACAAAAGAAAAAAAAATCATGAAAGAATGAATTAAAGTGTAGTCACTTTAATTATACTCAATCATATTAACTCTTCAAACACACATTTATAGTGTCATTTTCAACTGCAAATATTCTGCAGGAGAACTCAGTTTTAAACATTTTTTTCCTAAATGAAATCAGGCAGGGAGGCAGTCTGATTTCAGCTAGAAGATAAAATACTGGAGATATTTAATTTTTTTTAGAAATGTTGCCTTTGTTCGTGACATCAATATGCATTTGCCTGATCTATGTGAGACTAGCTTGAGTCACTTATTTTTCTGAAACTTTCTCTTTTGGATGTCTTCCTATTCCTGAATTTCAAGATCAGCCTCAACATTTTGCTGATGTTGGAGAAAATAGTACTATTAAATGACTAGCATGCTGCATTCCTAAAATCATTTACCATTAAAACCCATACTAAATTTTTCGATAAAGTGTTTGAAAGTTACTATGTCTTGCCTGTGTCACTGTTGCACTGGAAAGTTACAACAGCCCCATAAACAGCACAAACAGTATTTTTGTGCTAAAAATTGTCCGAAAGCAAGCAATGAAATTCAATAAGATCTCCTTACGATCAATACTTGGATGGGGAAGTACCTGGACTATTCTAAGCTTATTAGAATATAATCATAACAAATATATCATTATACAGTACATATAACTACACACACACACATACACACACAGACATTCAACAAACACTGCAAAATACTACCTATGTAGATTGTATAACATTTTGCAATTCAGGGGACATGTCAAGGATTTGATGTTTAAACATGCTCAGAGAAGGAAGTCCTGGACTTTGCAGGATGATAGAAAATCTGTAACACTTTGCCTATTGAGTTGACTGTCTACACAATGCAAAGGTCTTTTAATCTGTTAATCTTCCTCTGTTTCCAAAGCTGAACCCAGAGCAACCCGGAGATGGAGATCTCAGACTGACTGGCAGCAGCAACCGGTCAAACCCACTGGTGCTGGCAGCTAATCCAGAGGCACATTGTTCAGCCGAGATCATTTGCACTGAACTAAGTTTCCGTCCATTGTTTCAGGAGGGGATACAATGAGGTGTGTGACAGCAGGGAATCAGCTGGGTTACATATTAGCTGCATTCAGCATGCTTGGTTGATGTTTAGCTTAAAGACCATGTGAGTTTTTCCCCCTGATGTGCTGGCTAATGAAATGAATTCTTGGAACAGCAGACTGGATAATTGTCTTCTATTACTCATGAATATCTCACAAAGGAAATCACTGTGATCCCAATGATGGATTTATTTTATCCACATTATGGCTTTAAAAAAAGAAAAGACATTGAGTAGATTAATACAAATAATTTGTTGTGTAGCACATCAATTTGTTGTGGTTCTACATTCTGCAGCTGTGTTATTTTACCTGAAACCATAAAGCCTATATTTTGCATCTTGTAGTAAGTTGAGTTATACACAAGTTTGGCTTCCCAGGAATAAGTTGCTTAGCTGTTCCTATCAGGAAAAATAGCTAAACAGACCATGTGTCTGATTCCCACATGTGTTTATTGTAACACACAAACAAAGCCAAATTAATAAATAATAAATTAGAAGTCAAAGCTTGCATTTGACCCTGGCTAGTAAAAAGAATAAGCTACAGTTTGCATGTCATAGCAAACATTACCACAAAGGGAGATTCAGTAATTTATGGTCACTGAAAGCTATGATTATGGTCACAGAATTTAGATTTATAAATGTACAAACAAACAAATACACAAACATACATATTTCCAGTGCTATAACTTCTAAGCTGCGAATGGTACCATGCTTGCTCCTGCTGGATGATCAGTTAATTAGAGCCGTTAGGTCTGAATAGAAGTGAAAGTTGGACTTTGAAGAAAGAATATTAATGCTTTTGAATGTCTGTGTTGGAGAAGACTACAGAGAGGAGGCAGCCAGGAAAACAAACAAATGGTTCATTGAACAAATCAACCCAGAGTTCTCACTCAAGGCACAAATGACCAGGCTCAAGTTATTATACTTTGGACATATTACCCGTAGACCCAGGTCTCTGGAAAAGGTTCTAACGCTGTGAAAGGTGGAAGGAACGATAAAGAGGTCAGCAGCAAAGTGAATATTACAGTGGTGACTGGTGCACTATTGCCAGAACAAGTTAGACAGGTCATAATGGAAGAAATTTGTGGCTGACTTGATAGCGCATAATCAAACAATAAATCACCAGATGTGGGCTGCAAATATCCAAATGGTCATGAAACATCACTAAAGGAATACAGTTACAGTCTTTGTTATCATCTGTAATTGTCTGGATATTTTTTTGCTAGTAATACAATAATACAATAGTAGAGTTGGAAGGGACCTTGGAGGTCTTCTAGTCCAACCCCCTGCCTAGGCAGGAAACCCTATACTGTTCCATACAAATGGCTATCCAACATCTTCTTAAAGACTTCCACTGTTGGGGCATTCACAACTTCTGGAGGCAAGCTGTTCCACTGATTAATTGTTCTAACTGTCAGGAAGTTTCTCCTCAGTTCTAAGTTGCTTCTCTCCTTGATTAGTTTCCACCCATTGCTTCTTGTTCTGTCCTCAGGTGCCTTGGAGAATAGCTTGACTCCCTCTTCTTTGTGGCAACCCCTGAGCTATTGGAACACTGCTATCATGGTTGTAGTGGATATTGGAACACTGCTATCATGGTTGTAATGTAATGTAGTGGTTCTACATTAATTGTCTAATGATATTTTACCCATTCTTTTTCATATTATTGCAGGCTGTAAAGCAGGGATATATTAGAGACTTGCAAAAGAAGAGGTAACAGACACAGCTATCGTATCCTAGTAGTAAAGGATACAAAACTCTCTCACACCAAATCAAACTGTTTGACAAAAGGAGCTTCCAAAGGTCTCCGACACACTGTTTTTCTAGCATCCAGTTCCTTTGACTGGAGTTGTTAGCTCGAGAGTCAAAGTGGAAACATCTGCTTGCACAGTATGCTATATCTGAACACTAACTAAAAGTTATCATGAGGTCCAGCCACATTCATGTGAACGCAGCGTTCAGATCTGCTTCAGAAGCTTTGCTCACTGCTCTAGTTTTAAGGATGATTTGGTAAAGTAGTATGCAAAGTAGGAAGTTTTTAAGTGATGTCTCCCAGTTCATTACAAACGTTTACATTTAATTTAAAAAAATAATAATGGAAGTTTTATTTATTTTTGTGTTAACTATATATTGAAATCTTTACTAAATTTTTTAATGCTTGGATTAAATTATCATTTTTAGATAAATCCTATCGTCAACTTTAAATATGTGGTTTTGAAATATCTTTGTTTTGAGGGGAGGGATTGTGATTTAAGCCATGCTCTAAATAGGAAAAAAAATCCAGATACCAGATAAGCATAAACTATAAGCTACATTGGCCTTAGACTAAATATACAATTTGGCTTAAATGCTGATTTTTTCCACATAAATATTTGCCTTTGTTCATATGGCTATCATTTCATTTCCAGTTACACGGTTACAGTTCTGCCAATACCAACCCACATGGACTGTTTTGTGATTGTGCAGTCCCACTATAAATTTTGAAAACAAAGTGATTGTACTCACTTTGTATGTTTTTTTTTTTTACTGTTATTCAATTGTGTCTGATTCTCAGAGATTACTTGGACAGGCCCCTGAAGTTTTCTTGTCAAGATTTGGATTTTGACTTAGTGCCTAAGACACGGCTACAACTTAGGGTCTCCCAGTTTCTAGCCTCAATTGTGGTCGTAACTCGAAGGCTACCTGTCAATTTACAACCACAATTGAGCCCAAAATTGATGTTATTGAGAAATTTGCTGTGAGTTTGTCCCATTTATAACTTTTCTTGCCACATTTGTTCAGTGAATCACTGAAGTTGTTAAATTAATAGCATGTTGTTAAATGAATCTGGCTTCCCCATTTTCTTTGCTTTTCAGACGTTTGCAAAAGGTGAATATATGACCCTGAGACACAGCAACAGTCGTAAATATAAACCAGTTGTCAATCATCTGAATTTTGATCATACGATCATGAGTATGCTGAAAGGTTGTAATTGTGAAAAACAGTCATAAGTCACTTTTTTCAGTACCGTTGTAATTTTAAATGGTCACTAAGTGAACAGTTGTAAGTCAAGGACTGCCTGTATACCATTGCTTTGTACTATTATTGTAGCGCTTCATTGTTTTTTTTTTATGATTGTAAACTTTTACATTGGTTGAAGTTGGCATATATTACATAAATAATTCAGTAACAAGGTTTTTTTTATTACACTAATCAACAAAACAAAACTATAGATACATATAACAACATTCAAAGATCAAGAAAGTTGAGCAGTATAACAACAATAGGAGGGAAGGGAGGAAACCTGGAGCTGCTATATGCAGTAAACGATACAACTCAAAAATCCTGTATAAAATGTTGTCTTCTTCCTTGCATTTTATCAAAAAAAGTTGATAAAGACCCTTCTACAATCCATCACTACAAATCAAGTGAAAATTTATCTTTCCAGTGCTGCATAATTACTCTCTTTAGACAGCAACCATGACCAAAAATTCCTTTTTGATTTTTTTTTAAATAACTCCCAAACGGCATATGTGTTTTTAAGAGTTAGCAATTGCTGTAGGACATATTAACGGTCCATTTCGTGGTCAACCCAAACTGCATAATAATTGGACAAAATCAAACCATATTAATTAATGTTCCAACTTCTGAATTACATTTCTGGCAGCAGTGTGATTATAGCCATAGTCTTTACTGAACATTTATTGAGGCACTTAGTAATTCAGTAACCAGTTTAAGCCTGCCGAATGAGCAGCCACTGTAAGACTGTATATAGGATGACGTCTGCAGTTAGCTGAAGTGGTTCTATAGAGCAGCTTCTTTTTTTTCAAATAAATCAGAATGGAAGTGGGGTGATGATGGTGGCAGGGCTTCTTGACTTAATTTTAATCGTTCTAAAAGGATTCAAGAGGGGGTGGTCTGTCTGGGATCCAATCAATGAAATTTGTATTGCACAAGGAAGTCATAATATGACATAATCTGGGTCTATTCTATAACATCTTCTGAACATTTCCAACCCCCACCCCACCCCACCCCACCAACTGGAGACAGGGAGATGTATCTGGTTTCTTCTGCATGCAAAGCATGTGGTCCATCAAATAGCTGCATGGGTACTCCAGTTTTAAAAGCCCAAAGAAAACATTGTGGTTGCAGTTTGGTAATTCAACCCGGTATTTTTTGTAGAGCAAGTTGCAGGATGTATATTTAGAAATAGGTATATACCCCAAAAGCTTGCTAGGGGTTCCAGTGGAAAACTGGTTCTTTCAGCCTATTTCTGCTTGGAGGAATCTTGCAGAAAGATGTCAATCAGTGTTGGGGTAGACCCTCCCTGTAGTCCAAATTCTGTTCACTCCTTAGCCAAATTTGGCATCTCCTTTTGCCTATGTGTGGCTGCTGAAGGGATGCAATTTTGGTGAAATCTCTTGTTCCGGGACAAGGCAGGTATTGCTATTTTCCTTCTTCACTTTATTTTCAACCTTGAGAATGCACCAATCTGCTCTCTCTCTCTCTCTCTCTCTCTCTTTTCTCTCCCCCTCCCACCCGTTGCCTGAGTGAAGGATGACGATTTCTCTTGACTTCATTCCAAAAAGGCTGTTTTCTCTTTATTGATGGGGATTGCGCTGTTCATTCTTATCGGAGGAATAGGTTTCAGCTCTGTGCTCGCTCCATTAGCTCCGATGTACCGTGGGGAATAAAGCTGCCCACCTCCTTCGCTGCGATTGCTGGCATTAGAGCACTCCCCTAGCTGCTGCCAACTCGGTGATGTCATCTTCAACTGCAATGCGACCTCCCCTCCTGGCCTTGTGCAAAACTCCCTTAATGAGGCATCTGTGCTCCTGGCTGCTTCCTTGTTAGCACTCAGGAAAACAAAGGGCGTGCTGCACAAACCCATCTTTGCAGGCATTCATCTTTATTGTTGCATACTGACCCAAAGAACCTCTTCTTCTACACCCCCCTCCAACAACTGATTGAAATTCAACGGGAGAGGAGGGGAAAAAATGCCAGGAGAACAATTTGTCCTTAACTAAACACAGTTTCTTTTTCTCTCTGTTTTCTGCCATCCTCCCCCCAATCTGTGCAGGAGCTGCTCTTAAGTTTGCTTCCAAGATTCTCCTTCTGGCAAGGAGAAAAGATTTGCGAGGCTGAATTTCTGAGCATTAGCTCAGCCTTATGGATGAATTCCCCTCCCCAACACGGAGCACCTTTCCGCCATGCAGCCTTTACAATTAACTGCAACAAGCCATTGCCAAGCAGCAGCAGCAATGATCCCGGAGAGAATAAGCTGCTCAAATTCAGGTGTATTTTCTTTGAGGGAAAGGGGGGGGGGGCAGAGTACACAAATGAAAATAGGTTCCCCCTCCCACGTGAAAGAACTCAATGGAATCGGGAATTGCTCAATCCAGTTCAATTCTATGGTGTTTGTGTATGTTTGTAATGCATTTGCTTCTTTCTTGTTAATCTTTAAATGGGAAGAGATTACAGACAGAATACGAGGGGGAGGTGAAATGAAAGCAATACATAAAATTACACCTGGTGTAGAGAAAGAGGATAGGGGAAAGTATCTCCTCCTCCTTCTAATAGCAGAACTTGAGATCATCCAGTTAAGCTAAATAAAGGGGGAATCGGGACAAGTCCTATGAAAAAATGCTACCAAACCAATTCACTATCACGAGAGAGCCAGTGTGGGGTTGAGGTTGGCTTGTTGGACTAGAAGGAGAATTCAGGCCCATCCCCAGTCCAGAAGCTCAATGGGTTGCCTTCTTTTACTCCAACCAATCTCTCAGGGTTAATACTGTGGGGGGAAATTAAGGGAGAATCTGCCATGTACACTGATGTGAATTCCTGAATTGAAGGAAGGATATAAATCTAGCATCTAAATAAAACACACCCATAAATATGGCAATGTCACCAACTTTGACCTTTAAAGAGAAGAAGAGAAATCCATGTAAAGGTTATGAGTGGCTACTAAGCTCCTGCTGGAGGAGGAGCCGTATAAAAATAAAACAATGATTACTCTCTGTTACCATGGTTATTTAGAGTCAATTAAAGGAAGCAGTGGCTTTTAAATGGTAGCTGCTTGGGACTTGAACCATCTATTGCATGCAAGTATTTGTCATCTAGAAAGGTCTTCGGTCCGATTCATTGCAGCCTCTCCCCTCATTTTAGCCTCACAGAATTGGTGTGAGTATAAGAGTTATGTGTAAAAGCAGGAATTTGGATCTGAAGCCATTTTCTCAGTAGTAAATTACAACATCTTATAGCATCCTCTGACATAACCGTAATGAAGACAGGCTTTCTATGGCTACAATAATGCTTGAGTGATTCCGTAAGTCTCTAAAAATCACTGGTCTGAGACTGTTACTGTCAAATCTGTGATAGGACACCTCTGGACAAAATGAAAAAAAATAAAGACACTGTACATAATGTAGAAATCTAAGTTTCACTAATTGTAATGGAATTACCTTCTGCATATATATTTTCCTTGGAATGAGGTGCACATATCCTTTCAGCAATACAAATGGCATCATTTTCTAAAATTCAACCAAAGCTCATGTATGGCTTTTTTTAAGGTTCAAGTAGTTATTTTGTCTGAAGTGGTTGAGTCCAGCAGGGACTGGGAAATATTTTCAGCACTGAAAAATGTTTATTCCTAGAAATGGCTGATGGAACAGGGATAGTTTCATGCAAAGGATAAATCTAAGTTGAACATATCTAAGTTATGTTCAGAGCTGAGGTGGTGCAGTGGTTAGAGTGCAGTACTGCAGGCTACTTCACCTGACTGCTAGCTGCAGTTCAGCAGTTCAAATCTCACAAGCTCAAGGTTGACTCAGCCTTCCATCCTTCCAAGGTGGGTAAAATGAGGACCCAGATTGTTGTGGGCAATATGCTGATTCTGTAAACCGCTTAGAGAGGGCTGTAAAAGCACCATGAAGTGTACATAAGTCTAAGTGCTATTGCTATTGCTACCTAGGAGAAATAAACCATTTTATTTCCACAATCTGTTCTGTGGCTTAGCACACTTGACAACAGAGTATTAATGTAGTCCTCTTTGTCCCTGAAACAGTTAAAAGTTTCTAAAACAGGACTTGAATGGATTGAAAGGGGATATGAGGAACAGGCAACAAGGGCAACCTGTGTAAGACAGCACTCTTCTAACGATATACTGGCACATTGCTTCACAATGTATTTGCAGGGTTTTTGATTGAAACTCACATGACTTCCAAATAAAATGATCAGAAGTCATCTGTAAGAATTTGCTAATTCACAATGCCATAGAACCCTCAAAATAGTGAATCCTTCTGCTTAACTGCCCAAATTGCAAAACAAGACCAATGAAAATCTGCTTGGCTTTAGCTCCTCCTGATTAGTGTCTTATATCCATGTTTTATTAGCCACACATAAGGAGTGGGGAGGGGAAACAGAGTAAAAGAAGTCATGGTGTCAATCGTAGACACCATCCTACCTCCACCCTGATGCACCTGTAGATGTTGCCATATACTTCTGGATAAGAAATCCTCTAGGTAAGGCCAGTATGTACAGAAACCAAAGATTAAGTTTTTGAATAGTAGGATTTAAATAACAATGGAGGCGCTGAATGGAGATTGAATGGCAGCTGTAACAATATTTGGATGCTATGAAACAGAAGTGTGATGAATTAAGGGTTATTTTCTAGTCTAAATAATGTTCCAAATAAGAGATAAGTATTTAATAGCAGTGTTTTCTGCCTAGCATACGAGGATAGTGCTCTGTTTGAAAAAATGTCCAGTCCAAGCCTAGTTTAAAGGCAAAGAACTCTATGAAAAGACACTAAGGGCCTTGCAGTTAACCATTAGACAGCTGGCTAAAATTGGATACAAAATATCCAATCATAGTCTCTACCATGATAGATTTACCAAATTCCTATTATGATTGTAGCAGTTATTATGGCTGTGAAGTGCTTTGAATTCCACACTCAGAATGTGAGACTGGCGGAGGAATTCTGGAAGTTGAAGTCCTTAAAGCTGCTAAGTTTGAGAAAAACAGATACCATGTTTGCACTCCTGCAGGCTTTGAAGCTCTTTTTGGAGATCAAAGCTGCAATACTGCATAGCCCTAGTAATTAACTGTAAATTTTTTGTTATAAAGGTAAAGGTTCCCCTTGCACATCTGTGCTAGTTGTTCCCGACTCTAGGGGGTGGTGCTCATCTCCGTTTCAAAGCTGAAGAGCCAGTGCTGTCCGAAGATGTCTCCGTGGTCAATAACTAAACACTGAAGGTGCACAGAACGCTGTGACCTTCCCACCAAGGGTGGTTCTTATTTTTCTACTTGCATTTTTATATACTTTCAAACTGCTAGGTTGGCAGAAACCGGGACAAGTAGCGGGAGCTCACTCAGTTATGCGGTGCTAGGGATTTGAACCGCTGAACTGTCGACCTTTCGATCGACAAGCTCAGTGTCTTAGCCACTGAGCCATTGCATCCCTCCTGTTATATCTGTTATATCTGTTATAGATAGATATAATTAACATGTAGATATTTTATCCAAATCCCTGACCACATTTTATATCATTTTATCTTGAGCAATGCATTTGGCTAGCCATAAACTAATTCAGAAAATGATCTCCGAAAGTCACAGTGTACACTGATAAATATTAAAACAATATGTGATTACTCAAACTTATTTTTTTTTCATTTGGGAAGATTTAGAAACATTAAAGAGATTTTTGCACCACAACTCCTACATAGTACCATACGACATTAAAGAATAGGAACAGTCCACTTGGTCAACAAGATCTATATACATTTCTCTATTCCACTTTTAAAGGAGCAAAAATGTATGAGCTGCAGATTTTACTAACCACTTCTTGTGGATAAACCAAGAACAAGTTTTGGAACAAATTCTTTTTGATATCTATTATATTGATACATCACATATAGTGATTCTTTTGCAGATGTGCATGGCTAGGATCAGCAAAGTCAATGAACCACTACTAGTAGCTAGCCTAGTCATAAATAAATAATACAACATCATTAATAATAATAGTGCCAGTCCTTTCCCCACAGCAGTGGCTAATGATATACTGCAGCAAATTGATATAAATAACCAACAAAGTTTTACAAAAGGTTCTGAAACAGGGGATGAGGAGTCAGTACTGTGCTGATTCGCTGTACTGACTTTATGCTTACTAATGTTACCAGCAGCCTATACTAATATTGGGAGTGATTGTCTCTCAGCAATCATGCAGCTATGTGATGTTGATCTAGCTTCCAATACTGATGTGTGTCTTCTACCTATAGGAGGACAAGATATTCCTGCCATTTCTGTGGTGCTCTGCAGCGGCTGACATAAGCTGTCTGCTATGCCACTTCATTTGCCTTCCCATGTTCTACTTTTTGCAATTTGATATCTGCACCAAGCTTTCGAGAACAGAAAAGAAATTCATACAGAAAATCCACCAAACCCTTTCACCCTGTCTTTAGAAACGCACCACTATTTGCATAAGCTATTAAGCGGTAAACTAAACAGACGTGACCTTTTTAGTTTGTAATCCAGCATGGACATGAGCTAAATGAACATTTATTATGACATATCATAAATTCCAGTTCAGCATATGTGTCAGTAGTGCCTTTAATATTAACTTTCAGAAAGTAAATACTTCCTTGTATTGCTCCAATTTCTAACCCCAACTCCATTGATTTACAATTCATTCCAAATTTCTACGTGCCAGGGCTGGGCATGGACCACAGCAGAGGAAAATTCATGAACCTGGAATAAACTAATACTCCAGTCCAGACCAAAGAGTGTTGAAACCCAATACATGATGACCTCATTGCCAAAAAGGCTCAACTTGAACCAAGGCCTTCCTATACTCCTTTTAGTGCAGGGGTGCCCAAACTTGGGAACTTTAATACTTGTGGACTTCAACTCCCAGAATTCCCCAGCCAGCATGGCTGGCTGGGGAATTCTGGGAGTTGAAGTCCACAAGTCTTAAAGTTCCCAAGTTTGGACATCCCTGTTCTAGTGGACAACCTGGGTAGAAGGATCCCAACCAGACCAAAAAAGTTAGTGCAATTTGTTTTTGAATAACTCTTCATATGGGAGCAACTTACTGTTCTTCGTAGCATTTTCTGATATGATTCCATTACTTCCTTCATCCCAAAATGAATTAGTATTCAGCCTACGGAATGATGGTAACAGAAGCTGTTACAACAGAAGTAAGTTGTAAAGGTACAATGTCCTCTACTCCCTAGAGCAGGGATGGCTAACTTTTTTCTAAAGATGTGCCAAAACTGTGGTGCGCGCGCTGTCGCACATGTGTGTGTGCCCAGCCATCTGCGCAGGTGCGAGAAACCCCCCTCCCCACTGTGCATGCACGAACGACCCCCATGGGGGGGGATTTTCACCCTCCCCAGACTCCAGAGGCTTTCCTGAAGCCTGGGGAGGGCGAAAATGGCTTCTCCCGTCCCGCTGGAAGGCTGAAAATCAGCTGCCCAGCATGTGAATGTGCGCCGCAGCTGAGGGCTACCGAGGACTGCCGGGGTGGCAAATATGGCTTCGCGTGCCACCTGTGGCACACGTGCCATAGGTTCGCCATTACGGCCCTATAGCGTATGAGTTGTCATCTTGTATGGTACTCACAGAAGTGAACAACTAATATGCTCTGGCTGATATGCCTTACTCTGTAATTTAACACAAAGTTTAATAATAATCTGTTCCACAGATAGTTTTGGAATCAGGATTGGCAGGAATGCAAAATAAATGCTCATGGGCAAATGCAGTTTAAGCAAGAAGCCCTTACTTCCATTGTTCCTGCTTCAATAATAGTGGAAACACAATTAACTGCACTTCCAACATGGCCTGAGTTAGAAGTCATTCATCTTGACATGTTAACATCCTTATGGGCCAATCAATCAAGGAATAAATCACGAAACCAAGAAAGGAGTGATATGAATAAGTTAGATGAGTTAGATATGAACCCCATTTTGAAATAAGTTCAGATCTTTGTGAACAGCGATGCAAAATTTGAAGTTTCCAGGAGCTTCTGTTGTCTAAAAATAATTCCTGGTGCTGTAGCTTTAAATGTATGAAGGGCATTGTATCTCTGTCAGGGTTCAAGGTTGACAATCTCAATGTTTTTCATTGTGATGGTGTCAACCCTTTGAAGTAGTCCAAGGAAATAGAATTCACACCAGAACTATTTCTCTTGGGAATTATAAACAAGAAATACAACACGGAGGTTATCTTTTTAACTATACATATTATCACGGCAGCAAGAATGGTCTTTGCACAAAATTGGAAAAACAAGGAAACTCCACATGAAGGGGAAATAATTAGGAAATTTTTGATCTGAGCTGAAATGGACAAATTAACGTGGGAATTGAAGAATAAAGTTGAATCCGAATATTATAAGATCTGGGATGAATTTTATTGATGGTTGGAATATAAAAGGGAAAGTCCAAAATAGGCATGAGTCAAGATTCATAAAATGGAGACTAGAATTATGTATGAAATGATAAATGCAAGAATGTACAAGATAAACACAAACCAACACAGCTGGAAATAGGATACTTTTTTTCTTTTTGTAAATACAGTATGGATCCAATGTTTAAAATATAGGGTGACTACAATGTATAACCGAATATCTTAGCATATATGGCATAGATTCTGCAAGGATGGCAGTGGAATGGGTGGAAACTAATCAAGGAGAGAAGCAACTTAGAACTGAGCAGAAACTTCCTGACAGTTAGAACAATTAATCAGTGGAACAGCTTGCCTCCAGAAGTTGTGAATGCCCCAACACTGGAAGTCTTTAAGAAGATGTTGGACAGCCATTTGTCTGAAATGGTATAGGGTTTCCTCCCTAGGCAGGGGGTTGGACTAGAAGACCTCCAAGGTCCCTTCCAACTCTGCTATTGTATTGTAAGGATGGTCTCCACTGTGACTAACATTTTAATTTATGTTTAATAAAAAACTTTTTAATAATAAAAAAAGGAAACCATCTCCCATTCTTTTGGGCTGAGATACAGGTGCTTCCCATTGAACAACCACTCCTTTAGAGACCATTTGAACTTATAGCAGCACTCAGTGAGTGGAAGTTATGAATGGACCACATACTTACAACTAGTGCAATGTCCTCACACTGGTCCAATTAGCAGTAAACAAGGACTAGCTGTATCTCTTATCTGACCATTGCCCTGATCTGACTGTAGATGTTCTTTTTTTCTCCTAAAATTATTTTCAAATGCCATTACGGATAATAAGGCTTTTGATATGTGGGCTTTTTTGCCATTGGTTTATTTTTTTAAAATGATTTTTAACATATGGTGTATCTTTTAAACCATAACTTGAAACTGAATTAGCAACATATAAACATAGAAGATAAATATTCCATCCTTATGGAATCCTCATGATATATATTTAATTTGGAGATATTTATTCTGAGATAAGTATGTATGGTATATAGGATGACAGAGTATAGGAATATAAAAAACAAGTTTCACATCAATCAGAAGATATAGTCTTGTATTTGGGAATCCCCAATTTATTGCTACCTGAAGTGAAAAATTATGCAAAATAAATATGTGTATGTAAGAGTATATGAATTTTACCTCCAATTCTGGTTTGCACCTCTCAGAATAATAGAATAACAAAGTTGGAAGGGACCTTGGAGGTCTTCTAGTCCAACCCCCTCATCAGGCAGGAAACCCTATACCATTTCAGAAAAACGCTTCTTAAAAACTCCAGTGTTGCAATGTCCACAACTTCTGGAGGCAAGTTGTTCCACTGATTAATTGTTCTAACAGTCAGGAAATTTATCCTTAGTTCTAGGTTGCTTCTCTTCTTAATTAGTTTCCATCTATTCCTTCTTGTCCTACCTTCAGGTTTTTGGAGAATAGCTTGGCTCCCTCTTTTTTATTGCAACCCTGAGATATTGGATCACTGTTATCATGTCACCTCTAGTCCTTCCTTTCATTAAACTAGACATACCCAATTCCAGCAACTATTCTTTATATGTTTAGCCTCCAGTTCCCTAATCATCTTTGTTGCTCTTCTCTGCACTCTTTCTAGAGTCTCAACATTTTAAAAATATTGTTAAAATATATTGTGGCAACCAAAACTGGATGCAGTATCCAAGTGTCATCTTACCAAAGTACTATAAAGTGGGTTTAACTAACACTTCACACGATCTTGATTCTATCCCTCTGTTAATGCAACCTAGGACTGCATTGATTTTTTTGGCAGCTGCTGCACACTGTTGGCTCATATTTAAGTAATTGTCCACTAGGACTCCAAGATCTCTCTCACAGTTACTACTATTGAGCCAGGTACCACCTATACCGGGGGTGTGAAACTCATTGCCCATGGGCCGGATGCATCATGTGCTGGCCACGGTCACCTCGTTTTAGCGAGGGGGGGGAAAGTTGCAATATGTCATTTAATGAAAATATGTTGTTGCAAGTTTGACACCCCTCACCTATACTATACCTGTGCATTTGGTTTTACCTGCCTAAATGTAGTCCTTAGGATGAAAAAAATAAAGCTTTAAAAAGTCTTCATCCAGATGACAACCATTAACTGTGACTAACACAGGTAGATCCCATAGAATATGGTGTCACATACAGTATGAAACAATTACATTACATGCCAAATTACCAATTTTCCATTGATGATGTACTGCAGCCCCAGATGATATTTTCCAAATATACTGAATTGTAACAAAAACATACGTAGCGTACCTAAATTGTTTATACCTAATATCCAGAAGGTTATTATTAATAATATCAGTTTCCTATCCTGCTATATGTACTCACACATCACCAATAGTGCTTTGTTTATTAGCATTCATATTTAGAAGAGAAACAAGAGGAATTTTTATAAACTGCAATGGTTGTCGGTGTGTGGATGCATTAGGATATTACTAATAGCTAAGAGCTAACTATTTATTTATTACTTAAAAGCATCTGTGTAGCTTTATTCTTCAATTTCTTCATTGCAAGATATCCATAAGTTCTCTTCCCACTCCCCCTCATCCCCACCCCCAAATGACGGATGTGTTTGATCTTCGTTTTGTCTAAGGAAATCAATGTCTGTATCAATAGAGGGTTGTATTGGATTTCCTTCTCCAAGGACAGTCTTCTTTAAACAAGTGGGTATATTTTAGTTTAGTATCTTGTAACCATGTCATTTTAATTAAAACTATTCCAAAGGACAATTCATGTTAAAGGAACTGAGGAAGGGGTGGGTTCTGGCAGGCACTACTTTGGGTTCACTCGTGTGCCTGCTGCGTGCACACGCTTGAAGGCAATTAAAATTGTTCTGCGCATGCACAGAACTGAAAAAACAAGATGGCGGCGCCAGCGGCACCTCCCAGGGAACTAGTTCGAGAGCGTGGCAGGCTTGGGTCGCTGCTGGTTCCAGCGACCCAGGCTGCCAAAGTACTGCTGGTTCGGCTGAACCGATCCGAACTGGTAGGACCCACCATTGAACTGAGGACCCAGATTGTTGAGAACAATATGCCGACTCTGAAAACCACTTTGAGAGGGCTGTAAAAGCACTATGAAGCGGTATATAAGTCTAAGTGCCAGTGCTATTGCTAAAGCCATGTGAGAAGTTTCAGTGAAACATGCCCTTGAGCAGTTTAATTTAAGAAAAAATTAAGGTGGCTTTTGTGAATGGGGTGGATCTTTCTTTTGATGGAATTAAATAAGATTTATAGGATCTTGCAACAGAACAGAGTTTTGTTTAGTAATTATAGTGGGGAATGATCGAAGGTTGCACATGATTTGCCAATTTTTAGAGATAAGTCATAAAGATGGAAGAGAGGAAAGAAACTTTTACTGTGTTATTCATTGCTGAATTCTGATTGGGCAGTTTACCTTAATGGGAAATGCCCCCTTTCTTTTACTGTGGTAAGTTACATTAAAACAAATTCTGCACCAGCAAAATCCAGCCTGATATAGGCAATCTTGCTGCCACCTCTGATCTGCTTGATAAGTTAGAAAGAAGGTAAATAATGTCAGATTAGATTAAAAAGAAGAAAAGTAGTAACCGTTAGATTGGGTAATGGATAGGCACACACAGGCTTAACGGTAACAACAGCTCTTTATTAAGTACAACAAGTGAGAACAATCCAGCGAAGGTTGAGTCTGACAGCAGCCCTTTTATAGGGAGAGAATAAACCTCTATTCCCGCCGGAACAGAGGACCTTGGTGGAAACCACTGCAGTTAGTACAAGTATCTAACACCCCTCCCCTCTTAGATGGGACAATCCTACTGGTAATGTAGTCATGCAGGTAGGCGGGCTTTTGGGTAGTTCTGCCTGACCTGCGCAGTTCAGTAGGAGGGGTTTCTTTGGACAGGTCAGACGGACCTGTTTGCTCCGTAGCTCCACTTGGTGGAAGCTCCTGGAACCTTTCACAGGCCGTGGCTGGAGCTTCTGGAGCCGGTTCGCTCAGAGCTCGCTGCGGGCCTGCAACAAAACCAGATAAGTTTCCTGGTACCCTCGGGCTTGAGCTGGCCATGGAAGGAGTGAGTGTTTGCTCCGTTTGGGTAGGACTTTGGCTAACTCATGCAGGAGTTACCTCTGGTTGTCTAAGAGTGGAGTTGGAGAGGCAGCCATGGAGTTGGTCAATATGCCTTCTCCAATTCCTACCGTCCTCGAGCTCTAGGAGGTAAGAGTGAGGGCCGGTGATACCTGTCACTGTGGCAAGAATCCACAGAGTTCCCCCGGCGTAGTTGTGGGCGTCTACCGAATCCCCTATGCTAAAAGTCCGAATCTTGCTTGTGGACTCAGGGGGCGATGAGGCAGAATAATTGGGTGTAGCCGGTCTAAGTGGGACCTTAGCCAGTGACCCATGAGAAGCTTGGAGGGGCTTCTCCCTGTAGTGGCACTGGGTGTGATGTGTTGAATTAGCAAATAGTGGTCAACTCATGTTTGCCAATCTCCCGGGCCCATCCTAGAGAGGGCCTCTTTTGCAGATCTCACCATTCTCTCCGCCTGACCATTGGAGGCCGGATGGAATGGCATGACCAGGGCATGCCTGATTCCCTGAGCTGCTAGGAAGGTCTCAGATTGCATGGCCATGAATTGGGGCCTGTTGTCAGAGACCAAGATGTCAGGCAGCCCGTGCGTGGAGAAAAGTCTCCGTAGCACCTTGATGACCGCTTCTGCCGTAGTGGAGGTCATCAGGACTACCTCTATCCATTTCGAATAGGCATCCACAACTACAAGAAATGTCTGGCCATGAATTGGGCCAGCAAAGTCAATGTGCACCCTAGACCATGGTGCTTGAGGTCGCTCCCACTCCTTAGCGGGCACCTCTGGGAGAGCTGGCCTGGACTCCTGGCATGATGTGCAGGTAGCCCCCTATTCTTCGATCTCCCTGTCTATGTTAGGCCACCACACATAACTCCTAGTCAAAGACTTCATCCTGACAATTCCAGGATGCCCTACATGTAAAGCCTCTAATACTGCAATGCGCAGTTTGGGTGGAATAACAACCCGGTCCCCCCACAGTAAACAGCCATTTACAACTGATAACTCATCGTGTTTAGTAAAATACATTTTAAAATCAGCCCCAACAGGCCCCTTGGGCTACCCCCTCCACATCCAGTTCGAAATTTGCTTGATGGCGGAGTCCTTCGCAGAGTGACGAGCAACGTCAGTGGATGAGACAGGCCAAGTCTCCAGGCAGTCAATGAGGAGGACTGGCGTCTCGGGGGTAAGGTCAGCAAGAAGTTCAGGCAGCGGGCAGTGGCTGAGAGCGTCGGCATGCCCCAAAGTGGAGCCTGGTTGGTGGATGAGGCGGTAGGAGTAGGCAGCTAAGAAAATGGTTCATCTGGTCATGCGGGGTGATAAAGACACTGGGATAGGTTGGTCCCCAGCCAGTAAGCCCAACAATGGCTTGTGGTCTGTAACCAGTTTGAAGTCCTGTCCATAAAGGTACTCATGGAACCTTTTTACTCCAGCCACTGGAGCCAAAGCCTCACGGTCCAGGTGACTGTAGTTCCACTCTGCGGCGGGACAAGGTCCTGGAGTAAAATGCAATAGGGGCTTCGGTTCCATTGGGCATGTGGTGGCTGAGGATGGCGCCGACACAGAACGCTGAAGCGTCGCAGGTCAGCACCAACAGTGGGGTCTGGCTGTACTGAAAAAGGAAGGAATCTGCCGACAGGAGTCATTTTACCGCGGCAAATGTAGCAGCCTTGGCTTTTCCCCAGGACCACTTCGCCTTCTTAGCCAGGAGACGATGTAGGGTTCAGCAACGGTGGCTTTCCAGACCAGTGCCAGTAATGTCATCGAACTCCTTAAAGATGGCTTCAGTGCCGTTGTCTTTCAAGGCGTTGATACGGGTCACCTCTAGGCCCAGGGCTTGGAACCAATCTAGCCCTAGGAGGCTCTGCAGGTTGCCGCTGACCACTGTCACTGGGAGTTTCCCGCTGAACTGCTTGAACTTCACCTGGAAGGTGCCTTGGCCCACGATGGGGACCTGATTTCCCTGGTAATTGCGTAGGCGGATGTCAGGGGTGCAAAGATGCTGCTTATTTAGGCTTGGGATAGCCTGCTTCAGGGTTGACCACGGTATGATGGTCAGTGATGACCCGGTGTCAATCTCCATCTCACATAGAAAGTCCTCAACGAGGACTGTGACCTTCAGCTTTTTAGCCACTTGGTGCAGACTTGGCCGATTGACGTGTGGTAGGTGACTTTATTGTCGCCCTCTGAGCGCTGTGGTGGCTTCTGCCAGCCCCCTTGGTTGGGCCTCTGTTGGTGGTGTGTTGCATTTCTAGGCTGCCAAGCAGTGGCAGGGAATTCGCTTCGGCACACCTTGATGATGTGCCCCTTTCACTTGCAGCGCTGGCAGGTTGTGTTGCGGAAATGGCAAGCCGATCTGGCATGGTCTCCTCCACAGCTAGCGCAAGGCGGGAGACGTGAATTGAATTTGCACGCCGGCTGGGTGCGGCTACTGTTCATGCGGCAGCTGTCATCTTCTTCGCCCTCTGAGCTCTCGGGCTCTGCAGCCTCTTGATGTACACATGTACTCTTCCGTGCATCTTGTGGAGCGCTTTGGCGCTGCAGAGTCTCAGTAGATTGGACGGCTAATTCGGATGCCCTGGCTTCGTCCAAGGCGATCTGTAGAGTGATGTTAGATTTAGCTAGTAACCTCCTCTGTAGGTTAATGTCTCGTACGCTGCAAATTATGCGGTCCAGAATCAGCTCATCCAGGTCTCGGAATGCACAGTACGCTGCTCCTTGCAGAGTGCCGCAACATACTCGTTAATTGATTTGCCCTCCTTCTGGTTCCTGATGTTAAACTCATGCCGGCGAACGTGCTTGCACGGCTTGGGGGCATAGTGGGTCCTCAGCGTCTGCTGAAGCACGGACCAGGCAACTGATTGTAGTGGTGTTGGCTCAGAGAGGTCTTTCGCCATATCGAACACTTCCCGGCCACAGTATCCGAGGAACATGTTCTTCTTGCGACCTTCAGAAAGGCCCATGAGGTCGTTTACCTCAAGGAAGCAGTCAAATAGTAGCATGTATGAGTCACAGTGCTTGGTGACTGGGTCATATGGAGTCGTTGAGGCGTGCATGGCCATTTTGTGTTCTGAGGGCGTTTTGAGTTTGCCGCTCAAAAATGGCTGCTCGAAGCCGCACTGAGCTCCAGGCTGGGTGTACTTGCTGGATTGCTACGCTCTTTTTGGTTCGCCTGGTTGCCTTCCAATCCCACCCTCGTTGCCAGTGTTAGATTGGGTAATGGATAGGCACACACAGGCTTAACGGTAACAACAGCTCTTTATTAAGTACAACAAATGAGAACAATCCAGCGAAGGTTGAGTCTGACAGCAGCCCTTTTATAGGGAGGTGTCAGACCCTTCGACCAATAGGATTAAACCTCTGTTCCCGCCGGAACAGAGGACCTTGGTGGAAACCACTGCAGTTAATACAAGTATCTAACAGTAACTTAGAAGGATATGTACTTTTTCAACACGTCAAAAACGCCAAGGGAAAAATGTTAAATTTTTAAACAGAAGGTCATGATGTCACATGTCCTTCAATTGTCTGTCTATCTATTTTTGTTGTAGCAAAGCGCAAGAACAGACGGTAGTTTTCAGTCATAGCTGAGGAAATATCTTATGCAATTTGTAATCCCTGTCAGCCAAACATTTTTATATTATTATCCAGTTTTTGGCATGCAATAGGCTCTGCTGAGCTTATAGGAGGGAAGGCTAAATTTTCAAACCTCTTTCAAAGTCTTCAGAGCCTTCACAACCTGGAAGCACCACCTCCTGCTCGTTATTTCCTGTTGCTACCACTTGGCTTCAGATGAAGGGTTCCTGAAAAGGATAGAGTTGTCACAACTCATTCCACTTTTCTGGAGAAATAAAAACCAAAAAGTGAAATAATTCCTATAGTATCATGTCCTGGGACATACAGCATTAAAGTCAGGGATGGGCTTCAAAAATTTCAGCAACAGGTTTTCTGCCCAGCCTCTGGATGGGCATGGCCTAGTCAGCCTCCTGCACCACAGTGGGATGGGGCGTTTTCACCCTCCCCAGGCTTTGGAGGCTTTCCTCAAACCTCTGGGAGGACGAAAACTGTCTCCCCCGGGCTCCGAAGGCCTTCCGGAGACTGGAAATGGGCCTCTTTCCGGCCTTCCGGAACTTCCAGGAGGCCCACTCTCCCCCCTCAAGCCTTCTTGTGGGCCCTGCACTTACCTTGCATCCAAAACGGGCCACGTGGAGACTCCTGGAGGTGCAGGCTGGGCTGGGCAAGCCAGGGGTGGGATTTGGAGGTTATAGGAACTGGCCATAACGTAAGCGATGGGTTCTCACAAACCCAGCTGAACCCATAGCAGCCCGCCCCTGATTAAAGTATGTGTTCTTGTTTCTCACCCAAGAAACAAAGGAAATCAAACTTTTTAAAACAAAGAATAAATGATGGAAATAACATGCAACCCTTTTAATATCCCAAACTCCAAACATTCAATATTGAAGATTCTTTATGAAATTGTTCTAGTTATAGGAAAGGGTAAGTTTGATTTAAAAAAGAACGTTTACAAAAGAAAATGTGATGCTCTTGGTAAACGATGTGATGCTGCTGGTTTGCTATAAGTGAGCATTTTACCAGAATCTAAAGAGAAATGTTGGGGAAGATTTCCAATTTATTATTAGGGATCAGAAAATAGGCTACCACACATACATACTCATGTGTCAGCCCATCTGTGGACAACTTGACCCTCAGAAGTTTCATATCTTTTCATGTTCACAGTTGATTTATCTGCAGGTGGCAGATACATTATTATATATGGGATATACACGTATTTTTAAAATGTAGTACTGTAAATATTTGCAGATAAGTTAAACCCAATTTTTTGGGTGTACCTTTTGGCACCTAAAATTCTTAGCTTCTCTGTAAAAAGAACTGTAAAGCACACTAGACTTGAAAAAAATCAAAAGGCTGAGAAGATAAATAAATTCCTAGGGGGTACAAAGAAATTAAAAAAAACAGGAGAAAGAATCACAGTAGCACAGAAATTAAACCCAGCACACTTTCCTGGCTAGACTGTTACTATGAGAGTAGCAATTTTATACAATACAATACAATACAATAGTGGAAGGGACCTTGGAGGCCTTCTAGTCCAACCCCCTGCCTAGGCAGGAAACCCTATACCGTTTCAGACAGATGGCTATCCAACATCTTCTTAAAGACTTCCAGTGTTGGGGCATTCACAACTTCTGGAGGCAAGCTGTTCCACTGATTAATTGTTCTAACTGTCAGGAAATTTATCCTCAGTTCTAAGTTGCTTCTCTCCTTGATTAGTTTCCACCCATTGCTTCTTGTTCTACCCTCAGGTGCCTTGGAAAATAGTTTGACTCCCTCTTCTTTGCTTCAGAGCAACAAAGATGATTAGGGGACTGGAGACTAAAACATATGAAGAATGGTTGCAGGAACTGGGTATGTCTAGCTTAAGAGAAAGAAAGACTAGGGGAGACATGATAGCAGTGTTCCAATATCTCAGGGGTTGCCACAAAGAAGAGGGAGTCAAACTATTCTCCAAGGCAAACTATTCTCCATTTTGTGTGTGAGGTGTTTTTTTCTGCTTCAAATTATTCTAAATTCCTTGCGAGTCCCAAGTTTTATCAGGGGTTGTTTGAGGAGATGGTAAGTCCCACTATGCTTGCCTTCCTCCAGCTACTGCTGCCCTTACTTTAGTAAGGTCCTTTTTCTTTTTCCTTCTGTTTCAAGAAGATAGAAGGAAGTCCATGCAAGCATCTCTCCCTTATGGAGATATGGGCTAGGCATGATAGAATGGCAGCCTGCATGCCCACAACAATGAACTAGAGATGTAGTATCTTAAGGATAATCCTAAAGCAGATAAATAAAATTGCAGCATAATTTCTGTGGTTGATTGGAAGCCCTTGGCTTTTATTCAGTAGCTATTTAACTCAGTCAAAGGTTACATCTGGATCACAGAAGGTATAATAAAAGGAACTGTCTTTAACCTGAAAGCAGCAATATTGTCCATGACTCTGTAGCATTAGTGGCTATGTCATCAGAGCAGTTTGTGGGGTGTGGATGGGGGAATGGACAACTGATGATTGAAGCAGTGACTTATTTGAAAGACATATAATGAGCCACTGTGAAATCTTGAGACTTTCAAATAAATCAAGATAGCAAATCAATCTGCTGTATTGGCATTAGGGAATTACTCGGTAAAATTAAAATAAGGAGCAAAAAACACGGAAGCAAAGCATGGGAGGTAGTTCAGGCAATCGGGATCTTACAATTTCGTTGTATTTATTTTGCATGATGACAATAAAGACGATACTAAAAAAGACATACCCATTCTTTTTGAACAATAGTTACTGGCAGAAAAACTGCTGATAGGAAAAGTGTAAAATAATAATAAGGAATGCATACATGAAAGGAAAAATTTGAGGAGCGTATGACAAAGGAAGATGAAGAGGAGGAGGAAGAAAGTTTCAAATGTGTTTCAAACAGAATCTGAATTGAGGCAGGGCCACTAGAGGATAAAGGTGTGAAAGGAACACACAAAGAGGATGTGGAAATTGCAAAGACGGATACCTAGGTTTCCACTGAAGTCCTTTTTTAAAGAAAGGAATTGGAGCAACTAAAGTAAATTGGGCTGAGGAAAGAAGATATTCTAGAACAATTTGAAAGGCTGCACAATTAACAAATCATAAGATCTCTGTGGCATCTGAGTTTCTTTTAGAATTTAACAGATTAAATTACTAATACTCTCATAAAAATATGTAACTTCTCCCTGAGGGCAGGCTTAATATCAGAGGAGTAAGAACTAACAATGTGGTGTGGAGTTTTAAAAAGTAGTCTAGGGTAGATCTGGGAAAGTATAGGCTGGGTAGATTAATATCTGCTTTGGACAAACTGGTCAAACAAGTAATCAAATAAAAAAATAACCAAATTAATAAAAGTACAAGTGCTCTCAAGGAAAATTAGCATGGATTCAACACACACAAGTCTTCCCTCACAAGTTTCGCTCACAAACTTGTTAAGAGTTTTTTGAGGATGTCAGCAGGACTGTGTAAAGGGTTACACCTCCTCATATTATATACAGGTCGTCCCTGACTTACAACTTGTTTTTGTGGCTGTTAAAAGTTACAACAGTACTGAAAAAAAGGATTTATGACCAGTTTTCACACTGATGACTGTTGCAGCAGCCCAATAGTCATGTGATCAAAATCCAGATGCTTGGCACCTGCCATTATGACAGTCCTGGGGTCACATGATGACCGTTTGTAACCTTCCCAGCTGGCAAAGTCAATGGGGGAAACCAGATTCACTTAATTACTACATGGTTCATTTAACAACTGCAGTGATTTGCTAGACAACTGTGGCAAAAAGGTCATAAAATGGGGCAAAACAACTGCCTTGAATTGACATTTGGGGCTTAATTGTGGTCATAAGTTGCGGACCACCTCAACTTACTTGAATTTTCAAAAAGCCTGTAACAAAGTTACTCATCAAAGGCTCTTGAATAAGCTTTGTGGTTATGGAATAAGAAGAATCCACTTATGGACTGCTAACTGGCTAAAGAAGGCAGAAAATAGGAGTTAATAGGCAATTTTTTCAATAAAGAGAAATTAGAAGTGGTCACTCAAGGAGCCACATTTAAACTTATTGTTCAATGAACTTAATTTGAGGCAAGCAGTGAACTGACCTCAGCTTTGTGGAGGATACCAAACTATTTAGGATGGAGAAAACCAATCAGTATTGTGAAGGATTCAAAAATACAGTTTTAAATTATGTGAACCAAAAAACAAATGTGGTTCAATTTAAGTAACCATAATCTGTTGCAAGTGACTGACAGACAGAATACCAAGTTCATAAATTGTTTGAACAATTCTTTGTTGAATGATCCTCAACTGGCTGGAATCACAATACACAAAGCCATAAACCATGTTTTATAGGCCATAATGGCTTAGAGTGATGTGTACAATAGCAAATTGATACTTGTTGCTAATTGATTATGTAAAGGACTTTGCTGCAGGTAGCAATGAATATCCTGGAAGTGGCAGTGAAAAACATACTGAGCAATTTTTCTTGTAAATGGCACAAATTTAAATAAATAAATAAATAAATAAGCAAGCAAACAGCCACTGAAGGAAGATTAATTATCTGGCATATTAGTCCCAGGGAGACTGATTAGTGAGCAGGTAGAAAATAATTGATCGCTCAGTTCAGCACCTGATTACTTTGTGCTTCAGTTTATCATTCAGTTATCAGATGCCATGGCTTAATCCCAGGAGTCTCTTGCTTGGTAGCTACCTATGGTGATTTAGTGAAGAGATAAAATAAAAGCGATCTGCACATGTTCAAAAGCATCCCAGGTCTGCACAAATTCAAAAACCTACAATCAGATGTCCCAATTTAGATTCTGTATCATATGATGAACATCGGTTCAAGGATACAAGAGAAGCAAGGGAATATTCGGGTGAATTGATAGCCTGAAGTTTTTGCATATGATTATGCTTGGTGTTCCTTAATTAATGACAAACAAAATAATGAGAGAAATAATTCCAGGGCTCCAAATCAGCAATGCATCCATTTATATCTGATTGAAGAAAAATAATTTTGGATTGTTGGACAAGACAGAAGTTACTCAGGAACGCCTGCTTTCCACCTGCATAGCCAAGGCCCAGATGAGGGTTTAGTTGATGTGAGAACTGTATAACATAAAAAAGCATATCAATATTCATGGTTTCTTTTTCCTTAATTGTTTCTTTTGGGGTTTCACATTTTTAACTGAAGTCTGTTCTCTTCGATCTATGTCTGAAGAATTGGATATAAATAAAAATATCTAATGAATATCTGCATCAATGGGAAATGCTATTCTGATACAAAGAACAGAAGACATTTTTGTTTTTACTTGATATTATAACTATTACATGTTTAGGTAGGAGAGCCAGATAGTCACACCACTTAATTCTGAGCTAGAAGAACAAAAGATTTTATGTAAAATAAGGCAGATTCATTAGTTATTGTTCTTTTTTCAAAGAGCAGTAGACTGACATACATGTAGCTTTTGTAGGACACATCTTTTGCATTCTTCCTCCCTTCATAGGAAAAATGAATTTCACACGAGGGATCTCAGAAGCAGGGTATGTGCAGGGAAGGGCTCCAAAAAGTCAAGATGATGACCACAACAAAGGCCTGTCCCCTTTTTAATGCATGATGCAATAGATAAGCAGATAGGTAGGTAGGTAGGTAGCATGGGTGGGATTCTACCGATTCAGACAGGTTCGGGCGAACCGGTAGCTCCAACGATAAACTGGGAACAAACTGGTTCGCTCCGACAATCAGTTGGGCCCACCCACCTGCCCCTGCTCTATCCTGTCCTTTATTTCCTGTTTTCTAGCTCATCTCAATCGTGCGGCACAGCTGATTTCCCTCCAGCTGTTTTACTTACCGTTGCTGACTTGAAAGATAAGCAGCTGAGCTTCTAAATGCTCCATTTCCACCGTTATTTGCGCACGCAAAACACATATGCGCGCAAAGCATGCACTCACTGAACTGGTTGTTAAACCAGCAGCATCCCACCAGTGGTAGGTAGGTAGGTAGGTAGGTAGGTAGGTAGGCAGGCAGGATTTGCTTCCATCTTTTTGCTGATCTCCTTCTTTTTGCTGATCTCCATCTTGACTGACATTGTTACCTCCTTGCTGATATTCTTTTTTTTTTTGAACAAAGTTTTATTGGTTTTTTAGGAAATAAAAAAGGAAAGGGGTAATGCAAAGGTTACAAATTTTGGCAGTTGCAGTGTGCGGCAGGTGTCCCCTCCCTCCATGCTCATAGTATACATTTAGTATACTAAATAGCAGTACTAAATAGCAATATATAGTCAGCATATAAGTTCAGTTAATAATTTCAATCAATTTATGTCAAGCAGATTTCTTACTCATTTTTGTGATCTGAGTTTTCTCGGTATTGCCCCTTCTCCCCCCGCCAGCAGAGCTCTGGCCCCTCCCGTGTCCTGTGTGTCTGTTGCGATATCATCTGGTTTATCTAGGAGTACTTAATTTTTTTCCATAAAGGCCTGCGCCTCTATGGGTGTATTAATTCTAACTCTTGTGTCCTCCCAGAATATTAACATACCTTCAGGCATCAGCCATCTGAACCACACCCCCTTCTGGTAAAGTTTCTTCGCTAATTGCGAATAATTTTTCCTTTTCTCCCTCACTTTTTTGGGGATCTGTTTCAGAATGGTTATTTCCCTATCCTGGTATTTCAAAGCTTGCCCCCTTTGTGCACTCAGAATTTCATCTCTTGTGGTTTTTCTGAGAAATTTAATGTGTACCTCCCTGGGTACGTTGTGTGTTCTAGCATATGCTGAATTCACTCTATAAACCAGATCTAATTCCCACCCCATCTGTTGCTTCTCTTTCTGAGTGTATTCAGCCAAAATGCTTGTCATAATGTCCCTTATGTCTTCATCATCTGTCTCTACCACGTTTTGAAATCTAAGATAAAAGAACATTGTCTCAAATTCTGTTTTCATCTGTTGGGTCTCAAGTTCTTTGTTCCCCTTCTGCACCCCTTCCATCTCCCCCCTCATCTCAGCCGTCCCCCCCTCCAAAAGATCCAGTCTCTGTGAATTTTTACTGATCTGGTCCTGGTTCTCTTTAATTTCTTATTTCATCTCTTTTAATTGTCTTTTTATCTCCTCTTGTCCCTGTAGAATTTGTTGAAACATTTGTAGGAATTCAGTCTCAGTTGCTTTAGGCTGCATCAGAGATGTTATCGTTGATTGTGTACTGGGACTGGATGTTGTAGATGTCGGGGCAGAGGCAGCAAAGCCAGGCTTCCCAGGAGGTGGTTTTTTACGTGACATTATATATGCAATAAAGAGTTCAGTCAATGCAGAGAATGATCAGTCAGAGAGGTAGAACCGCCAAGAGAGTCCAGGAGACTAAAGGTCCAGGCAGAAGGAGGTTTTTCCAGTCACACTGGCAGCAGAGTAGAGTTTTTCACTCCAGGGAGTCCAAAAAGTCTCAATCAACAAGAGATTTATCTGAGTAGCACCGAGACAAAGACCGGAAGCCTGAAGTTTTATAGGTGGAGTCAATTTTCACTGTTTATAAAGACAACGGAAGTGTGCCATCTTGCCCTGCCAGCTTCCGGTTTAGGAGGCATAACAAAAATTTCAAAGTTTCTAAAGTTTCCAGATCATCATTCCATTATGGGGTTAAATCCAAAATTCGCCTTTGCTATGAGCGTGGCGTCATTAGTTGTCTCTGTTCCTGCCTCCTCCCCCAGGGCTAAGAGCAGAAATAGTTTACAGCCGCCTGTCCGAGGGGGCGGGGGAAATCCCCCTCCCTCCAGCCGCGCTTCTCCAAAGCAGGTCGAAAAAAAGTTTTAAAGCTGGCAATTTTTTTTCCCAAGCAAGCAAAGGGAATGGAGAGAAGTTTCCACCTCACCGCACCGCAGCTGCGTCCTTCTGATCATTCATTCTTTCAGCTGCCTCGCTGCGAAGATGCCGGAGCGCCTCCCCATCATGCTCCCCGATGCCTAGAGCGATGTGGGGGGGCCCCCCGGCCACCGCCGATCCAGGGGATCCCTGCGGTGCCACCCCTTCGGCAGGAGCCTCTACGGGCGTCCTGTGCCCCCCAAGGAGTGAGGGGCCCACCGGGAAAGCGTGGGGCGAGCAGAGCCTGCCTGTCACAGTCAGCCGCCGGAACCGGAAGTCTCCTTGCTGATATTCTTGAGAAGGCACAATGAAAAGAAATATCCTGGAGCCAGGAAGGGATGGGGTGGGGCTCGAACAAAGCAGGATATGTTTCTACTCTCTTCACACTCATTGCATAATTTGTAGGCCTTAAAAATGTGATGGAATTGTGGCACTCTGTCTCACTTGAAGACATCCTTTGGCACTCCAATGTCCTAAACAAGTTTCTATGCATGCATTTCACATGTGCAAAAGTGTTTCTATTGCTTCTCATTGACCAAAAGCCTCTTCCAGCTAATAGAACTGCTGGTCCAGGCTTTAAAGTAACAGAAAAGGCTTCAGTGTGGCAAATTTAAAATGAGGAATTTGGATTGTCTAAAACTGTGAAATGGGATATTTTGAATTAAAACATTTTTTATTTCAATATCTGATATAAATGCATTAGCAGTTTCTAAAACTTCTAAATTACTCTCAGGATTGGAATGCATTTTAGCTTAATCTATGTCTAGATCACTTTTAAAAATTAATAATTAAAATATTAAGGTGGTTACTTAAAGGATATTACGTAAGAAATCAATTGCTAGTTAAAAAAATCAGGAATAGTTTCTACAATCTTAAAATGAGACTATACAATACATACAATACAATACAATACAATAGCAGAGTTGGAAGGGACCTTGGAGGTCTTCTAGTCCAACCCCTTCTCAGGCAGGAAACCCTATACCATTTCAGACAAATGGCTATCCAACATCTTCTTAAAGACTTCCAGTGTTGGGGCATTCACAACTTCTGGAGGCAAGCTGTTCCACTTATTAATTGTTATAACTATCAGGAAATTTCTCCTCAGTTCTAAATTGCTAATTTAATTTTGTTTCATATTTGGGCATTGCAAAGAATATTTTAAAACGGTGGGGTACCAATTTACGTGGATCGGAAGTGAAAATGAATGAGGGGACACCTATATAACACCAGTTTAATACTTGTCAATTTATTAATATGATATTATGTAGATGGTAGAGCCATATATTTTTCTAACAAGACTGAAGAAAGAGAGAGAAAAATAAAACAACATGAATAAAATGTTAATGTATTTTTGGGTGGTATGTTTGATATTAATCACTATATGATAAATTATAGGTAGTCCTTTACTTACAACCACAATTGATCCCAAAATTTCTGTTGCTAAGCAAGATAGATGTTCAATGAGTTTTGCCCCATTTTACAATCATTCTTGCCACAGTTGTTAATTACTGCAGTTATTAACTTAGTAAAATGATTTTAAGTGAGCCTGGCTTCCCATTGGCTTTGCTTGTCAGGTGATCGTCTGACCTCCGGGATACTCCAATTGTCATAAATATGAACCAGTTGCCAAGGATTTGAATTTTGAGCATGTGACCTGTTGGGTCATTAAGTGTGGAAAACGGTCATACAGTCACTTTTTTCAATGCCATTGTAACTTCAAATGGTCACTAAACGAATGATTGGTAGTCAAGGACTACCTGTATAGGTATATAAAGACTGATTAATATTATTCTAGGTAGTCTGATGTGTTTAAAAATTGGGTTGAGTGACATTGTCTGTATATATGTTTGTTTTCTTTCTTGTTTCTTTTGTTTGTGTCTATGATTTGAATTCCTTTGTAGTTCTTCCCCCCCTTTCTTTATTAAAGCATTTCAATAAAAAAACAATACAAGGTGAATCAAATCAAAGCTGTGGGAAATCATGGTTTCCTGACATACCCCTAGTAAATTCAACAGCCAACTGAAACAAATCTGGAAAATTCCCAAAGGGAACAAAAGTTTGTGAAACTACTAACTTGCCTGCTGCTGGAAGTTGTATAAGAGAAACAAAGTCAGTAGCATCTACATGTATAAAGCCTAGTTTAAATGAAGTGGCAAACAGGTTTCTTGTTATGGAGAATCATATAACTGTAATTTTAAGAACGATTCCCAAGAAATTATTGGACAACAATGCTTTACTTGAGGTGCTCTGAACTGCTACTACCAGAATTTCAGGATCAGGTCAGTCCATTAAATCTGAGCCAGTGCGGCTTATTTGGTCTTGAGACTAAGCCTAGGGGCATCCTATATAAATATCATTTTTCGGTAAGGAATTAATAAGGGAATTGTAAGCAGCTGATTCTCTTTAGCCGAGAGTCAACTATGTTACAGGAATAAGGCAGCATGTTCTTAATTCCCAATCCTCCATTGTACTGAATACCTCCTCAACTTGCAAGAGGAACAAAAGGAGAACAGGATGCAGCTGGGCTGGGCTGGTTTGACTGTCTGCCAACTGGGAATGTATGAAAAAGGAGAGCTGGCAGAATTATTTTGTATTAATAATGTGATGACTCTGTTTCAAAAGCAAAAGAAGGAGAAAGGCTTCTTCCCTCCTTGAATGGCCAGGGAAGCAAATAGGATAATTAAGGGGAATGTAGGTTTGGCATGAAATGTATTTGGCTACTCTTGAATTTGTTAAAATCATGATTTTTTAAAAAAGCTTACTAGTTGTCTATCATTATAAAGAAAAATGACAGAAAATGGGAACTGGGAAAAATCTTGGGGAAAGCTAGACCAGTTGACACTTAATTTAAAATGTGAGCGGAAAGCCACACTTTCCCTTCTTCCAAATTTAACTCAGGCAACTTTTGCCTTTTTTTTCTTGGCAGAACTAATCATGGATAAATTCTGCCTGAGAGAAATTATCATTGAATAGAAAAGGAAACTAAGGGTCATTGAAGGAATCAGTGTCTTCATCTTCCTTCCATTTGAACTCCTCAATGTTTCTTTGGTTGTAACCTTTATTCTTATTTAAGAATCTGCCACCATCATATCTAGCTGGACCTCATAAAGGTATTTCTGTATCTGCTTTTCTTCTAACCAGATAGAGATTACTTAGGTTGCAGTCTGAAGTTTTTGAAAGTCTATCTGATTTGTATGTTCAAAAACTTGGATCTGTTGGGGGAATTATATCTGATCACAATCAAAATTTACAAGATTACATCTGATTAGAATCAGTTGAAGTATTCAAAGGTTCAGGATCTGTGCAGCACACACCAGAAACTATGAAAAGGCAGTTTGGAGAGGAAGAATTTGTCATGTGGAATAGTGTTAGCAAATGAGACTAATGAGCAAATTTTTGCAGACAGTTTTTATTAATCATTTTTTTTTCACAGATATTTTTGCATCTGAATGAGGAATAGTTCAGCTGAAGGGCCTTAACTGGACCTCAAAGGCAAAAAACAGATTGTATAGGTGGGCAAAATGCTGTCCTCCTGTTTTATCCTATGGGTTCCCTTCTTGGCAAGTTCTGTGGCCCATTCAATATTTGCTTATCTATTGTTATCCTCTACAGATACAGAGAACCACATTTTTTTCTTTAATGCCAGTTCATGGAGAAAGTATTTAGAAAGATAGTAATTGGTTGGTCTCCAAATGACCAGGATATTTTTTACAAGCATGCAGTATATTCTGTCCTCTTGAATAAGCTCTCAATTTGAGAATCCTAACCCAACGAAAGAATGTGACATAGCATGTCCACTTGCACCCTGAATGCTACCACTATTTATTTTATCTTTTTTGAGAAATGAAGATAGGAGATTTTTAAGCAGGGGACAGGGAAATGTGTAGCTAAAGTTCTTTATTGATGCTTTACTGGGGAGAGTTGCTATAAACCTTGTGGTATAATGGCTGAGAAGCATCATGCAGATCTTTCATTTCATATGCATTTTCTGTCTAGTGAAATCTGATATCTGGTCTGCCCCATCAAAATAGATCCTAGACATTCTATTTCTTTTGTGCATTTTTTGTCCCTCTCAAACTTTCAGACTTACTCTCAAGGCTGAAAGTACAGTTGCTTTTGGCCATTTATGTGTATTGCTAACTCTGTATCATTTTAGTTGCTCCCTCCTGAATCCTTTCTAGTTTGCTTGCATTCTTAAAATATGCTGACCTAAACTGGCTGTTTTCCAGATGAGCCAATGCTGAGCTGTAAGAGTAATTTTTACCTCTTATGCCTTATAGTGTATTACAGACAAGTTCTTCGGAGAGGTGTTTCTAAGGGATATTAGCCAGCTGACTAATCAGACAAATGGCTGTAGAAGTGTCAACTGATAATTTCCCCACTTTGCCAAACTGAATTCAATTTCTGCTCAGTTAGTTCTCTCGCAAGGGCAGCGTGTCATCAAATAGCTACAGAACAGTTTCTGCTTCTGGTTGACAAATGCAAGGGTCTAATTTGTTGCCATAGGCAGGCAAGGAGGATGTGTGGGAGGATCAGCAATCATCAGAGCATCTTCCTCCCAATCCTTGGGAATGTTTCCCTGGGTGCTTGTTCCAACTGTTGCAGCTCTGAAACTGTGGAGGTGGGTTGGGTAAGGCAGTCTCGCTGTGTGTGGCCCCGGATAATCAAAACTGTGAAAGACGGTGGGTTCATGAAGCTAAAAGGGCGTAAAGAAAAGACATTTCTATTAATAATACATGGTACAAATTAATTTTGATAAGGGTCATGATATGTATTTTATTCTCAAGGCTGCAATTGTATGTACAGTTAGAGTAGAAAAAGTTACAGCCTGACTTCAGAGTAGACATAGATTGGAAAGTAAAATGCAATTGCTGGCACTGCTAACTATAATTATGTAATTCTGCATATATATTCCCTTTGAAACAGCTCAGGGATTGACTGAGAGAGACAAAAAGAAATTCTATAGTTTGCTTCTTAATGTGAACGAGAATTGTACAGCAATGCCCTTCATTCTGGTCAAATGTCTCACTTGTCCTTTGTTCTTCTATTGTAATTTTTAAAACAAAACCTGACTATGCTCCTACCCACCAATTCATTCATTCATTTGTTCTTTCTGAGGAGAAAGTAGAGGGGAAGCTGTCTGGTTTGGGAATGAGAATGATTTGATAGAAATGCTGGCTTCCTCTACTACCAACTCCCCCTGGTTTGTCTCTACTATCTGAATTAAATTTGGCAAAGCTTCAACTTATTTGCTCTGGGATAGGCCTTTGCAGTTCTTTCAATTCTACTTCTGTGATTTTTTTTGGGGGGGATGGGTATTATAAACTGACATTGATCTTCTCCCTTTGTTCTGTTTTTTTTTCCTGATTCTGGATGTTCTTCTTTCAGAACTGGCACATTCTTCTGAGGTATTCTTGTCTCCTTGGACTTGATTTGCTATAACTAATGATTATTTCTTTGTTTTCAGTCTTTGCATATTTCTGATGACTGAACAACTTTTTATCTCAGTAGTCCTGCAGCTGCTGGTCCTGGTTGCTTAGCCAACATTTCTGAGTCCACTTGTCACCAGGTTCCAAGAACTATTAACATCTCACATAGTCCTTGTTGACCTGGCCAATGACTCATCTCATATAGGTTTCTGTAAATTACATCTCAGCACAGTCTTTATGGGAGAGACACTCTTCATCTGGCTTCTCTGATGAGATCCTTCCAGTGTAGTTGAACATCTGGCACGGTTCTCATCCTCTTTAGAACAAACAAGTCCCATAACCATGTCAAGGTAGTGCCACACTTGCAATTATTAGGATTATTATTTCCAGGAATATACATCTAAGCAACAGATAATGTATCAATATGGGATTATTTACAGTTCATTTAAACTCCACGCTTGATATTTAAAGAATAACACTCTCAGAATAATTACATGGAGGTGGACTAAATCAGGGGTGTGCAACCTGCTGCCCTAAAGGAAAGTTCAGTTCTTAGTTATTTTCAAAAACTGCATCAAGTTCACATCTCTAGAGGGAAATAATCTGCTGTGTGGGGAAGCAGAGAGAAAATGGAAAAAGAGGAGAAGATGAGAGACAGAAATGGTCTGGCATCTTATTGGCCAGACCATTGGCTTTGGATTCCTCTTTACCCAATGACCCCTGATCGATTATTATGAAGAAAATATAACTCTGAACAAAAAAAAAATTCCACGTCATTACTATCAAAGCAAACTGATGTAGAATAATGTAAATAAACTGCAGAAGAGGCAAAATCTGCAATGATGGGAAGAAGACTAATTCTGGAAATGATAAGGGGTGTTGTGAAAGCTATTAGGAAAGCAGATGGAACAATCTTTAAATCCTGAGTTTTAGTGAGTTCTTTTTTCTAAATTCTTGCATCACTTTCCCCCTTATCCCCATCAGTCAATATGACAATCCAAAGATAAAACATGTTGTTTTTATCTCATCGAGCTCTCTGGATTAATTTGTAGTCTGAATGGTTGTGCTGCCCACAAAATGACACATTCCCCTCTCCCTTTCCTTACTTCCTTGGAGTGGCTGAATGTAGACAATAAAATGGGAGGGTGAGGTCACAGGGGTGGTCTTAGGATTCTGCAACTTGGTCATTATGGGACTGATAGTCGAGCAGGCAATCTAGTTCTAGAGGCAGGTCTTTCAAAATGACAGGGCGTGAATGATGGGGCTGCTTGAGCAATATGTACAGGTGACAAAGGGAAATCTTGAGAGCTCTCCAGAGAAAAGCACTGCAGAAATAGATATCCTAATGTTTATTGATTTTTTTTCAAGTGCTCTAACTGTCATAACTCTCACCCTTTGAAAGGCAGATTATAAAATGGGAGAGGATATTCTCAAACCTCTTATTTTTACTACTCCAGTGTGATTCTGGAAGCTGCAGTGAAAATAAAGGAGGAGGTAAGTTTTCAAAAAGTATACGACTTTTGCTCTGTCGAGTGAAGTCTAGAAGAACAGTTTCTAAATGTGAACTTTAGTTTTGCAAGGAAAATATTAAAGGCACATGGAAAAAATGGTAACCTGAAGGGCTCCCTAATTAATTTTTTCATAGGGTTCTTCTGATGTATCTATTTGTAATAACTAAGCAAGAAGCTTCATCCTGCAGAAGGTCTATTCTATGGCTGCTTAGAGGTTATATTGACTTGATGGCATATCATTAAGGAAGAAGCTTGTTTGGACTTAAGGATGCCCTGCAGGGAGGGTGTCTACTCTGCAGTACCCAAAGCCTCTCCAGAAGTAACCACTGAATTTTTATTGAGACATTAGCAGCGGTCTCAAGCTTTTTGGCACCAGGTTTCGTGGAAGACGATTTTTCCATGGAGTGAGGTGGGGATGGGGGAATGATTTTGGTTTCACTTGCTTGCTTGCTCGCCACTCACCTCCAGTAATCCGGCTCAGTTCCTAACAGGCCACAGACCAGGGCCGGTCCTTGGCCCAGGAGTTGAGGACTACTGGACAGAAGGGAAAAATAATTAAATCCAGTGAGAGCAATTGTTAATTAAATATTGTTTTTTCCACTGTATATACTATTTATTAGTATACAGATTTATTTAATTGTAACTATGATTACTTATTGCTATTTACTTTATTACTATTTATTTAATTTTTTTCCTTGATCCTGTTCACTGTTTTTGTGTTGACTGGTTTTGAAACCTAAGCATAAGCCTTTTGGCTTGAAAAAAGCTTTCTATTTCTACATGACAGGATGCATACAAGAAGCTGCCTCCTTGTAGACGATTAAAATTATGGTCAAAGCTGAAAACCTTCTAGGAGATGTCCAGCTTGATTGGTGTCTGAAGTTCCTTTCTGAGGGCATGTCCAGAAACCTAGTTATTACTCCCCTATTTCCATATTGGTAAGATATTTCAGTCATCTTGTTTCCATTGCTTAACAGAGACACTCAGTGAATATCACAATTAGTGCAACGATATTGTGAACAATACCACTACATTTTGCTATGACAATGAGTAGTCTATCACCTAACAGGAGCTGCCTTTGACTATGCACTTATTTATTTAGTGAAATAAAAACCACATTTTACTTTAAGATGAAAACAGAAGGAAAGCAGAATAAAATGTATAAAACCAATTAAGAAGCATTAACCCCCTCCATTCAGGGTAATAATAGCTAGAAAAAGGCTAAAATAACAAAATAAGTTTTTAAAATGTATTTAAAACAGAGCATATCACTGAAGCATATGATATACAGGGAAGATAGTATTCCAAAGAAATATCATGCCATATTGTCTTATGGAGAGCAAATATCTTGCATGTCTAATATAATTAAAAATCTTCTTTTAAGTCATTAGGTCCAAATTGTTTAGCAATAGAACTTAGCACTTATACTTATATATCACTTCATAGTGCTTTTACAGCCCTCTCTAAGCGGTTTACAGAGTCAGCATATTGCCTTCAACAATCTAGGTCCTCATTTTACCCACCTCTGAAGGATGAAAGGCTGAGTCAACCTTGAGCTGTCAGCTGAAGTAGCCTGCAGTACTGCACTCTAACCACTATTCCACCTAGGCTCTAGGGTTTTTATATCCCAATACCAGTAGCCTGAACCTTGCTGAGTATGAATAACTGAGTTAAAATGGTCACTTTGTCCTTCTATGTATGAATGCAGCTAGTATGCCAATTACAAAGCTATATCTTCAGTAACTTCAACAAGCACAGTTTATATCTCTATTTCCTAGGTCCTGGAACCACTCACTACATTGGTTTTATCTTAGCAGGACATAGATTCAGTGTCATCCTGTCCACCACTGTATCAGTCACTGAATAAGTGAACTTCTTTAGAATCCTTATGATCAACTGCAGAAGAATCCAATCACGTTCTAGATGTCCTAAAATTCAATTCCTATAATGCTGGTCTGGGGATGAAAAAAGTTAAAATGTAATAATTCTAAATGAAATACAAATAACGGCCAGATTCAGAATTCAGACCTCCCAACATTTGAGGTAAATCAGCCATCAGTCTTCATCATTTTCCAAATGCCAAAGCTTTGAGAAACAAGCTTGCTTTGATCTGTACCACATTATCATATGTAAAAGAAAATATCCCCCTAATGTGTAACCTTTTAAATGACTTCATTCAAAGACTAAACCTACAAACTTCCTCCATAATCAAGAGCCAAGAGTAAAACTGTGGAGATATTTTTAGAGACCATAACTATAAGGTCACACTGCTTATTAGTTATAAACTATTCAGTACAAAGAACATTTTCAAGCTTATATAATGTCCAACCTTCTGTTTAGCCTCATACTTTAGCAACACCATTCTGCCCTTTTAAGAAAAAAAACAGAAAAAAACCCAGAATAACACAGTTGGAAGGGATCTTGGAGGTCTTCTAGTCCAACCTCCTGCTTAGGTGGGAAATCCTACTTCACTTCAGACAAATGATTATCCAATATCTTCTTTAAAACTTCCAGTGTTGGTGCATTCATAACTTCTGGAGACAAGTTGTTCCACTGATTAATTGTTCTGTCAGGAAATTTCTCCTTAGTTGTGAGTTGCTTCTGTCCTTGATTTGTTTCCATCCATTGCTTCTTGTCCTACCCTCAGGTGCTTTGGAGAATAGCTTGATTCCCTCTTCTTTGTGGAAGCCCCTGAGATATTGGAACACTGCTATCATGTCTTCCCTAGTCCTTCTTTTCATTAAACTAGAAATAACCACTTCCTGCAACTGTTCTTCGTATGTTTTAGCCTCCAGTCCCTTAATCATCTTTGTTGCTCTTCTCTGCACTCTATCAAGAGTCTCAACATTTTTTTAATATTGTGGCAACCAAAACTGAATGCAGTATTCCAAATGTGGCCTTACCAAGGCATTATAAAGTGTTATTAACACTTCATGTGATTGTGATTCTATCCCTCTGTTTATCCAGTCTAGAACTGTGTTGGCTTTTTTGGAAGCTGCTGCACACTGCTGGTTCATATTTAAATAGTTGTCCATTTAAATTTTTATTTAAAAAACAGAAAAATAAGAAAGTAGTTTGAATCCACAAAAGAGGTGTGGCACATAGGATCCCTCTTACAAATTAAGGCCTAAAATCCTCCCTAGAATGTTTGGAAATGCAAGTTACTTTATTCATGAAGTGAATAATAGATAAGTGAAATAGTATGTGTCTGGGTGATGGAGGATATTATAACCAGAACTCCAAATAATTGTATATAGTGGGAATAGGAAGGTAAATATTTGTAAAATACGAATGTACTGAAAAACCGTAGATATAATACGGAAGGAAAGAAAGTCCTCCAGACAAATGGATAATAATAATAATAATAAATTTGAATTTATTAGCCGCTCCCTTTCCAGGCAGGACTCGGGGCGGCGTACAATGGGCATATAGAACATAGAAACATGTGTACAAACACATAAACATACAAAAATACAGAGACACACATGCACGGAGGAGGTAACCAATTACAACATTTAGACAGTTAAAATCCCCATTAAAATACCCCAATTGTAAAAGACCCAATGTACAATTAAAATTTAAAATTTAAAAAGACAGTCAGGAGGAGTGAGAAAAATTACGGTTGAGCCAGGCCAGATAATTGAAAGAGGTGGGTCTTCAGCTGTACACGGAAGGAGCGGAGATCGGAAGTAATCCTGATGTCACGGGGGAGGTCATTCCACAGGGCTGGGCCCATCACAGAGAAGGCTCTGCTCCTGGGTGTCGCCCCCCGACACTGTTTGGCGGACGGCACCCGGAGAAGTCCCTCTCTGTGTGAGCGAATTGGTCGTAGGGATGTGTGGGGCAGGATGCGATCCTGCATGTAACTAGGCCCTGTGCCATGAAGCGCTTTAAAGATCATAATCAAAACCTTGAAATGCACTCGGTAGACCACAGGAAGCCAGTGCAGCTCGCGCAGGAGAGGTGTTACAGGGGAGTATCTAGTCCTCCCCATAATCACCCGCGCGGCCGCGTTCTGGACCAACTGCAGTCTCCGAGTGCATCTCAAGGGAAGCCCCATGTAGAGAGCATTGCAGTAGTCCAGGCGAGACGTCACCAGCGCATGGGTGACTGTGCGTAGGGCATCCCGGTCCAATAAGGGGCGCAATTGGCGCATCAGGCGGACCTGATGGAACGCCCCCCTTGCCACGGCTGTTACATGGTCATCCATGGACAGCCGGGCATCTAGGAGGACGCCCAAATTGCGCACCTGTTCCATGGGGGCTAGTTGCACGCCCCCAATGGCCAGAGATGGAAGCACCTGGTTGAACCGGGAGGCCGGAAGCCACAGCCACTCCGTCTTGGAAGGGTTGAGTTTTAGTCGGTTGCCATCCATCCAGACCCGTACGGCCTCCAAACACCGGGACATCATTTCGACGGCCTCATTGGGGTGGTTCGGGGTGGAAATGTATAGCTGAGTATCATCAGCATACAGATGAACACAAAGCACTTTAATAATGAAAAATATCTTGTTTCTTCCTTTTTGTATAGTTCTTAAAAGTCAACCTTCCCTTCCTCCTCCTCTGAGAACCTGAACTAAACAAACAAACAAAAAAAAAGGTCTTTACTTTCATTTTCCAAACATGATCATCTACGTAAATGACACTAAGAATGTCTGAAACATATGTGTGAAAGATGAATCCTTTTTTGGGGTAGAGGTTGGCAGTATACCAACCACCAGTTTTGTAGCTCGGAGTCTGCTTGTGTCACTGCAATTGTCAATGTTCTAAAGAATGTTCCACCACAAATTTTGTGAATAAAAAAGTCTACATTCTGTTACTTACAGCATATGATGGCCATCTTTACATTAGAAGTGACTTCTCTCAGATCATTACCAGTACAGTCATTCAATCATAGAGCTTTCACAACAGCTTGAAGGCAGAGTTTGTCAATATTACGTTCAAAGCATTTTCTAAAAATCAGTGCTTGTTACACATTAAATGCATGTTGCACAAACTATTCCATCTGTAACTATCTCATAGTCCAAATTAAAATTTGTGAAATATGCTACGGCACAGAAGTTCTGTTTAAAAAACAAATTTCTTTCAAAATGGCCGTAACAAAATGTATTGGCTGGAAAAAACTGAATTCCGTGAAAATATATGAAATCCAAAAAATACACATTTTTATAATTATAGCAAAACTTATTAAACATGCTTCTTTTCAAGTATGGTTATAATAGTTAATTGAGTCTCTGCACATTTCATACCTGTAACAAGAATAATCATAGTACCTATTAAACTACATTATCCTATTAAGGATCTGAGGTCCGTTCCTGACTTTCTTCTTTTTTATTTGGCTAATCAGTTTACATACAAAAGTATGGCATCCATTTGTCTAACTGACTCAACAAAACCCCAAAGAAATTAATGTCTGTTGTGTGGAGTTATAAAAAAGCTAGAAAATTTTGGGTTCAAATATACCAGTGATACAAAGGATTTTAATGATTAATATTCATCTAAGACCAAAACTGTTTTTGCTAGGATTAATAAACAGACAATTAGAAAAGATTAATGGGTAATTGTTTTTGTACATGGGAAATGCAGAGGGATTATTATACACAAGATGGAAAGACTGTGAAATATCCACAATAAGGAATGGTTGGTGAAAATGACAGAACTTGCAGAAATGGCAAATTGACTTGTTTGATTAGAGAAAAGACAATAACTAAATCTGTCAGTGATTGGAAACCCACTATGGACTTTTGGACAGAAACAGAAAAAAATGTACATGTGATTTATGAGTTTGATTATTAGGAAGGGCAGAATATGGAAAGAACAGTAACCTTAGAGGGAGTGTAACATATAAATGTATTTATAGCTGCTGTAAGGAAGATCAAAAGACATTTCTTTATATCTTTATTGTTTTTCTTTGTAAAAAATATTAGTGTCTGTCCTGTATTTTTATTAAATCTCCATTGAGACTCATTGTTGTTTTTTCTTTTTCCATTCAGATTTTCTACATATTATCTTCCTCCCGAATACCCAGAAAGGGACATTACAATACATTTCCTGGATGCATTCACAAGAGCTGATGTCACAGTATTACATCTGAAAGAATTTTTCCTTCTGTTAAAAGGTTAACTTTCAGTGAGCATCATAGAGCAAAAGTTGGCCATTAAAGGCTGGCTAGCTCCATTCTTTGTTCTTCCCCTCCTGAATCAACTCAGTTCTATCTGACAGCAGGAATCCAGGAGGGTTAATGAAGCAGCAACAGGTTGGAAGAAAACTTCATCTCAGCCAGCCATAGAAAATTAAGTTTTGCTTGAGTGCTTCATGATGACATCACCCTATCACTTCACTGCAACACAATCCATCTTACTTCCTTGTTGTTTCCATTTCTAGGCTGCCCCTGATTTGATTATTCATCCCCTGCCCATTTAATCTTGACTCTGGTTTTAAAGAGCATCAAATATATCTTTACAAGTATTACTCTTTGTAAAATTTTTAAAAGGAAGACTTTATTCCTTTTGTAAAAGCCCAGAGCATCTGGAAGGCAAATCATACAGATTCTTGCTTGCTAATTCAGAGATATGTCTGGTTGGTGAAGGAGAATTGACAGAGATAATATTGATGGTTACACCCTTGCATGTTTTAGAATTTAGACTTAATTTAGCTTGTGTTCTTTTAAGCAGAGCTTTGTGTTTGCCAAGTCTCACACTTTTATTTTTCTAACGTAGAAGGAATGCCATAAGATGGTTTCACATCACAAATATAAATTAGTAAAAGAGATATCTCTTAATAACGAAGGAGAAAGTTTTTTTTTAAAGGAGAGATATTCAGAAGAATTATAATTAAATGATGTTCTTTGTTTTTTTAGGATTATTACAAAATGTCTATGTGAAATTTGTTCACATATAAAAGGTAAAGGTTCCCCTCGCACATTTGTGCTAGTCGTTCCTGACTCTAGGGGGCAGTGCTCATCTCCGTTTCAAAGCCTAAGAGCCAGCGCTGTCCAAAGACATTTCCATGATCATGTGACCAGCATGACTAAACATCAAAGACACACGGAACGCTGTTACCTTCCCACCAAAGTGGTCCCTATTTTTCTACTTGTATTTTTTATGTGCTTTCGAACTGCTAGGTTGGCAAAAGCTGGAACAAATAACGGGAGTTCACTCTGTTATGCAGTGCTAGGGATCTGAACCACCGAACTGCTGACCTTTCTGATTGACAGTCTCAGCGTCTTAGTCACTGAGCCACCACATCCCTCTTGTTCAGCATATAGGAAGCTACTAACCAATATGTTTTGTATACATTTGGTTAAATAAATGTTGGAGAAGAAGTGGTTAAATGCTCCTCCCTACTCTTGTTTATTTAATGTATTTTTACTTGTTTATCCAACCTCCTTGAATTAATTATGTACATTTGGGTTCTATTGGAAACTCGGGCTTCTTTCCTCAAAAAGGGTTCTAAGAGCATGAAGAAAGCTAACTTGGTTGTTAAATATAAGCTATTGTGCACTGCCAATCTTTTGTCATGTTTTTACAATCCAAACATCTTCTCGGGCACATATAATAAGCTCACACTCCTGCAATGACGGAATATAACAAAACTCAAAAATAATAGTTATGAGTAAAATAAGAGAGTTAAGAATGGTGAAATCCAAATGAAATACAATAGAAGGGGAAATAATATAAAGTGAGCGATATCGATTGATAATTGCTATTAGAAAGAACAAAGTTCCTGTTTGTATTGCATTGTGTAAATGTGGTGTACGTTTTGTGTGTCTGTATTTTACATGTTTGTTAATAAAATTGAAGAAAAGAAAAGAAGGAATAAACTCACACTCCATGCACTTTGCTACTTTTCACTTTGCATTAGGGAGTAATAATGAAAATTCTTACAATCACGAACATTTCATTCATCTATTAAACCTTCATGCATTTCTTAAGTTATTCCACAAGCATAGTTTAATGTTTTATTATATTAACATTAACCAGTTATACCATCTACACTTGCAGCCTTATCACTTAAAAATAATTCTCACAGAATGTATGACTACTTTTTGGTACATTTTCCTTGGATATTAAAATTGGTTTCAATTCCACTCTTCAATCATACCACTGCCATTTCCACCCAAATCTCTAAATTATTCTTCCCAGCATTCTCTCTTATTAGTTTAATCACAAATCATGTCATTGCTCTGATTCCCTGCTTCTGGCTCCGTGTTTTATCTTCTTTGTCGAGTTCCATAACAATTTTATTTATTTTTTATCAAAATCATTTTGCTTCTTTTAATCTTAATTGTTTAATGCTTCTTTTCACTCTATTCTAATGTCTCGTTATATACATTATATAGTAACTTTTTGTCTAATCCTCATTTTTTGCCTCCACTTTCCATTGCTTAATAGAGGTTTTCACATTACACTTCTTAGTAACATAGGGCAAGTGTAGGGTAGGTTAGAAGCTTTGACAGTGTTCATGTCACATGTGACATTTTCAGCTAATGATAAGGACTGATCAGTTTTGACATGTTTTGTCCAGCATGCCATGATTGCAAACACACCCCAGTTCTTACTAAGCCTGTTGATAGTATCCTCTAATCAGGGGTGGGCTGCTATGGGTTCACCTGGGTTCAGGAGAACCCATAGCTAATGTTATGGCCAGTTTGGAGGACCTCCAAATCTCACCCCTGGCTGGCCCTACCCACCCGCTCCTCCAAGGAGTTTCCATGCAGCCCATTAAGTGCAGGGCCCATGTGGAGGCTTGGGGAGGGGGGTAAATGGGCCTCCTGAAAGGCTGGAAACAGGCTCATTCCAGCCTCCAGAGGGCCTCCGCAGCCTGGGGGAAGCAGTTTTCGCCCTCCCAGAGGCTCAAAGTAAGCCACCGGAGCCTGGAGAATGTGAAAATGCCCCCCCCTCATCATGGTGCAGGAGGCCAACTAGGCCATGCCCATCATGGCCACACCCAGCCAGCAACCAGGCAGAGAACCTGTGGCTGAAATTTTCGAAGCCCATCCCTGCCTCTAATCTAATAATTTCTTCGTAAAGTGAGATATTTTGACTGCATTTCATCAACAAGAAAGCATATACAGTATATTGGAGAGAGAGAAAGATTAATTAATTAATTAATTAAAGATTAACTTGGTTTTTTTTTGCAACAACTCTTGGTATGTTGGTATGAAAGTAAACTGATAGCCATTGAGATGTCATTCTTTCTGTGTATCCCCATTGAAAACTAGGCTGACAGAATGGTATCTACATTTTGCAACTAAGAACTTTTGTCAGCAGCTATAACCAAAGTTGTAGGTGCTATGAAGAACATTTAAGTAGGCATATGGTGCAGCTTGCTTGAGGCCAGGGCTGTAGGTGGGGTGAGACAACAGTTCTCTTATGCTTTATATAATGCTTATATAAACAGGGAAAATCAAGCCCAGCAGTTTTTTTAAACAGATATTGTGAAACTAAGTAGAAGCTGACTAGAAGGATTAAGATTGCATTCATTGATAGGGTTGCCTGTTAAAATCTATAGATCTGTGAGTTCAAGTGGTGGGAGGTGAGGTGTGGTAAGAGTTCCTATTAATGATGATCTACCTGACCCATATGTAACTCTGGCATTGGCAATCACAAAATGGTATTTGAGCTGCACTAGGATGAAAAAAATCATATTAACAGATCAGGGGGACTCATAGGAAAGATTGGCAAACTTATGGGGCAGAAATGGCAAAAATATTTTTAACATGGAACATATTGAAGGATATTTTTGAACAGTGGATCTACTTCTGTAGATAGACTGTGTTTAAAAGATGTAAGAGGAACATGTTTTATTAGACAAGACTGAGATTGATCTGAAATGGATTTTAAAATGACAGGACATAAACAACATGATGGAAAAAGGTGTTGCACTTACATTTACAAAAGAAACTGGTGATGTTTTAAAAGGATATACAAATAACAAAAACAACGACCTGGACCACTTTCCTATATTGGGTTTACAAAAGAGGCTTAATAAAAGTTTGAAGAATTTTGTGAGCACAAATAAAGAAAAAATGAAAAGAATTCAAGTTCCAGGACATTCGTCGAAGGGACTAAATATCAAGATTGTTAAAAGTAAAACAAAGGAATATAAAGTTGGTTTATTTGATCAATGTTAAAAGAAATATATTATTTCTGGTAACTCTTGATGGACTTTTGCTGATTAGCATTGGATAATTAAGCTGTATGGATTTATTTACAGAAAAGACATGGGATGGGGGAAAGTGATCATTTGTTATATTTTAAGAAAATGTGATAAGTCAACTAAAATTGTTTTGTGATTAAAAAAAAGTCATTTCTTTGTATATTTCTTTTCCTTTTCCTTTACTATATTCTTATTTTACTCTTTCTTTTCTATTTTTTTTCTGTTTTTTCTTTTTCTGCACTTTCTATTTTTTATTCTTTCTGTTTTTATTAGTTTGTATCTTTTTAACTGTAATTTTTAATAAAAAAATATCTACCAAATCAACCAAATCAATACCAATGTAGAGGAGCATTCTCCTGATGTCTAGAAACTATTCCAATGTTCCAGTAAAACAAACATAAAATAAAACTTGTCAACATGTCAATTTACCCATCATATTGCATAACATGACAGTAACAAATCTTGCCATTTCTTTTTTCTAGAACACAAGTGTCCATTTTTAAGATTTCTTTTTATCTTGTCTTTATTATTTTTGTAAATAACTCAAGGGAGTGAATGTACCTAATACTGCTTCCTCCTACATTCCACACAACAACAACAACAGTGTGAGGTGAATTGGACAGAGAGAGAGTGACTATAACAAAGTCATCTAGCACCCATGCTTAAGGCAAGACTAGAATTCACAGTCTACTGGTTTCTAGCCTAGTGCTTTAACCACTAGACAAAATTTAGTGATGAACTGTAACAATAAAGCTTTTTGTAAGATTATTTAGGGGCTTGTTGCTCATTGGTTTACATTTTTTGTTAAAAAAACTCATTTCTAAATCTCTCTGTTACTTCAACTGTTAGGGAAAGTAGATATCTTAACATCTATTTTTTTGTTTTAATGGACAGTTCAGTTCTTGATGAAACTGAAACTACAAATCTTTAGAACTAATTTGTAGCAAACCTTAAAGAAACAACATCTCAACTCCTTCCATCTGGTTCTCTTCAAGTTGTTTTGAACTATAACTTTTAGTTTAGAATGAAACACCATTTTGATGTTTCCAATCTGCATTTCTATATATAGTTAATAAAATCTCTGGGTAAAAAGAATATACATTTAACTAGAGAATGAAATGTGAGAAATGTTTTATATATTGGCTTTGTATGACACATTGTCAGTCTAAAAGAACATCATTTTTCCCTTCCCGTCAAGAAGGCCCTGATTACTTCATTTGTGATTTATGGAATACATGAGATGAGGTGCCCATATCTAACCAAAATCAGGGCTGTGACTTACTCATAATTCCTATGTCTTTCCACTCCAGATCAAACGTTAATTATTAACAATCGTTATTAAATAAACTTTCCTTTATATTGCGGAAAGTTAACAGGCATTTTACATAAACGTTTTGAAGTAATTTTATTGATAATAGTATTTTTATGAAGGAAGCTAATCACATTTTCTTTCAAGGTAACCCAGGTAACCTATTTGGTGTTACATACCTGGGCCTTAAGAGCCATCATACATTCCCAATCATTAGTAGACTTAACTCATTACATCTTTGAAGGCTGGCCTTTTCAGTCTTGCTCAGACCAACCTATCTTGTAATCTGCCCTTCACATAATTGCATTTGTCTATGTCAGGGGTGTCCAAACTTGGGAACTTTAAGACTTGTGGACTTCAACTCCCAGAATTCCCTAGCCAGCATGGCTGGCTGGGGAATTCTGGGAGTTGAAGTCCACAAGTCTTAAAGTTCCCAAGTTTGGACACCCCTGGTCTATGTGTTGATCTTTGCTGCAGGCATCCGTATACCCAAATTAAACTCCTTGTGATTTCTTGTAATCAAAAAATGCCAGTAAAAGAGCAAGCGGTCTGCCTTAATTCAAAAGATTAAGTATTTTCATATTTGCTGAACTTGCTCCTTAATTATCACTTTTTCTGACTTTCCATCTCTAAAGTTGTACATTTTCACAGAATATGAAAAAGCATATTGGTACTGGAGTCTCTTTTCCCTGTTTCTTAACATGCACCTCCATTTTTGAAAGAGACAGACAAACTGCTAAGCAAAACACACTACAATATGGCTGTGCTGCTTTGATGTGCCAAAGTCTGCCTCTCCAAACAAGTAAATTACAAGGCTAAATTGTAATGATCCAGAGTCATTTAATTAGCAGGAGGGAAAACTATCTGGCTCTCTATTAAAAGCATGGCTGTGTATCTTTCAACTATAACTCTGTTCTCAGGAAATTCTTTGGTCCTCAACAACAGCAAATATACTGTTTTTATTTCATAGCATTCTCCAGGGAGCATTAAGGATTAGTGGGGAGATTAGTGTGACTTTGTTAAGAAAACATTGCATAAAAAGTAATTGTGTCCTTGCGCCTAAAAGCAAGGAGAGAATGGCATCCCAGGAGAATGGCTTGCTCAGTCAGATGAATCCATCATTTCTCCTATCTGAGACAGGAAATCTGAAGGGTCCAAGCATGGCTTCATCAAGCTTTTCCCATGTGTTGGATGTGTGCATACAGTGTTTGTGTTTAGTACCTACTCCCCTACCTTGGTTTATGTAACAATTGTCTCCTGTATGTGCACAGTAGAGAGAATAACAGTTGATTGAGTGTTGGCTATGCTATCTAGGTCAGCTGTTATGAGTCAACTGCATGGGATTCTCATGGCCATGAGGGAAGACCTTGATTAGGAGTCAAACAACTTCATCACTTCTAGAGTCTCCTCTAGATGAGATGGGCAGCACATAAATCTAATAGAAAAACAAATAATAGAAATATTTCAGCTGTCTCCACTTACTTACCTGGCCCAAATACCTATTGATAGAGGTAGCATGGCAGATGAGAAGTGGATAGTTGAGGCATCTCATGAACCATGGCAGTAAGGTAGGATAGCTATTTCCACTGTCAGACCTGTCACTTATGTGTCAGACCTTTTTCCTCTGATGATGGAAGGCCTTGAAGGGCAGAATGGAGGACTCTGTTATTTTAAAATGTCAGGAAGAAAAATACAGCACCAGCTCAAGCCTAATTGCTCCTGAAATAGGATATTTGGAACACATTTCCCCCCAAACTTTTCAAAACTATGACATGCTCCTTAAAGATGCTCTCTAGTAGGAAACTTGCTGTCAGTTTTTCATTAAAGAGAAGTCAGAATACTGTAAGTAATGTCCTTTTCTGTCTTCCCTAGATCCCGGCACTCCAATTTTTCCATAGTCCCATATTAATAAAGAGCCACTATAGCAGATAGTATTCTAGTTATAGTTCACAGAATCTAGTTTCTACCTTACTTCTCAAATTCTTAAAAATTATTTACTTTCCCTTTAAAAGAAAACAGGTTTCTAACCTTTTGTGCTCCTGGGAGAAAACCATGGAGGCATTTGCTATTTCAGATATTGAGATCATTTATTATGTATCTGCTGTTTCTTAGCAGTTAGCATTTCCTTCCTTTTCAAACTTCTGTATCCTTTCAGATGTGTGGGTCTTTAAACCATAATTTACTCAGCAGTCTTCCAGTCTTAAAAAAAAAAAATGATTTTTTTTAAAAAAAACCTCCATCCTCCCATGCAAATCGCATAGATTATTAGATTTAGTCAAGAATATGGAAATAGATGATTCCTAAACTACAAATGAGCTCACTCTTTTGACTTCATGCATTCAAATCCCTTAATGCAAGACCAAGAGCCAAAACAGGCCACAAGGAGTTTTCAGCTCATGTTAAAATCACTTCCAATTTAGAATGTTCAGTTTTAAAAGACAAATATAGAAACACCCCACAGCATGGGATCTTCCTTTCCTGAGTTAGCAGCTGCCATGACATGCTCTCTGGGATCTTACTGCTGTTCTCTTTTACTTGGAGTACCAGGAAAGGATTTACAGGCAAGTGACTCTGTTTTTAAACTATTCCTGACAGCCTTACATTCTTTTCTCATCCATAAATACTTTCGATTCCCTTACTGAATTTCCAGGGAGTTCCCATTCTTGACTCCTTCAAGCCTTAGAACTTGCTTTATACTCTGGTTGCCTGCTTATCAAAATCTACGATTATTCCAAAGTTCTGGTCATAATAAGAGTTTCTGAATGAAGAGATTGGTTTCCTGTACACGCATGGGTTAATAAAGCAAGAGAATCTTGGAGGAAATAAGTTGTATTTTATTCCTCTTATCAGAACTGACTCACTGGCTGGAAATGGTTAGGAAACATTTGATACTCTAGATGATGATAATAATTCAGGCTATCAGGAAGGCATAAGATTTTTATTTTGCCCTAAAAGAGAGGGCTTAAAAATATGGGGGAAAGTTGTAATTTAAATTCTGTGGTCTTAAACAATAGTTATTACATTATAAGAGGAAGAGGTGGAACATCTTAGCTAAGATGCTGAGAACAGATTAATCCCCTTTCACTGATTCTTCCATAGATATAGGAAATTCATTTCTCTCTCTCTCCAGGCTCCCATTCTTAATTAATTAATTCTGAATTTAGTTTATTTGGGAATTTACAGAGCTCTGAATTGTAGGCTAGCCCTCAACAATAGACAATGCAGTGTTTTCCATACTGAAATAAGATTCCGTGAGTAATTCACAGGAATCCTGAAAATAAAAATGTTTATGGTTCTTTAAATATTCATTTATTCAATTTATGTAGCTGTCCATCTCAAATATATGACTCTGGGTGGCTTACAAATTAAAATAACAACAGAAAAAAAAACCTCATATACATAAAAAGCAATGAAAAAGTTAAAACAATTAAAACAGATACCAGAAACTAATACACGGGCAAATGTCAACCAAGAGCTTACAAACAATACAATCATTTCACAGGTTCCCTTCCATACTTTCATAGGATCCGCAGGCCTGATGGCACAGCTACATCTTCAGAGACTCCTGAAAGGCCAGGAAGGCCAGGGCCCATCTTAAGATTCGGAGAACTAATGGTCTGAAGGGCAGGTGTCCTGCATCTTATCAGATGAAACCCCTTGATAAAACTGACCCCTACATGTCCTTTCTACTGGATCTGATGGGAGAGGTAGATGTATCTGAGGTGGTCCCTCAAATAACATTCCCATGCCATGTAGGGCTGTATAGGTCATAACTAGTACCTTGAGTTGAATCCAAGAACAAACTGGCAACCAATGCAGCTCATGGAACAGAGGTGTATCATGTGCCCATCAATGGAGAGCTCATAATTTCCCATGTCATCACATTTTGACCCAGCTGTAGATCCTTCGAGGGCAGCTCCACACAATATACAAAATGCTTTACAATTGTATTAATAATATACCGTATCCATTCCTTTATAATAAACGCATTGAGATAAAAGTGAATAATTTGTCAAGGCTTCTGAATACAACATAGATAAGATAAAACATAAAAACCTGGAACCACATCTGTACCTCAGTAACAAGAGAACATCTTGTCTGTTAAAGCGTTCAAGTTCAACTTATGGCAGCGGTAAGAATCCTTGACAAATGGAACACTTCTCTCCAAAGCCAAAGGTATCCAGCCAAATTATTTATCACAGAGTTCAGAGACACAACCTACTTAGCTGTATCAAGTATGAGAGAGACATAATATTTATAAAAATAGCAAAAACAATGGTATTAATCATGAGAGAGTAAAATCAAGACAACCTTGAAATAAAGGCTATTACAGGTAGTCCTTGACTCTTTTGTTTAATATCTCTCCTTGATTAGTTTCCACCCATTACTTCTTGTTCTACCCTCCAAGGCACCTGAGGACAGAACGAGAAGTAATGGGTGGAAACTAATCAAGGAGAGAAGCAACTTAGAACTGAGGAGAAACTTCCTGACATTTAGAACAATTAATCAGTGGAACTCCAGAAGTTGTGAATGCCCGAACACTGGAAGTCTTTAAGAAGATGTTGGATAGCCATCTGTCTGAAACGGTATAGGGTTTCCTGCCTAGGCAGGGGGTTGGACTAGAAGACCTCCAAGGTCCCTTCCAACTCTACTATTGTATTGTATTGTATTGTATTGTATTGTATTGTATTGTATTGTATTGTATTGTATTGTATTGTATTTATTGTATTGTATTGTATCTATTCAAAGTTATGATGGTGCTGAAAAAAGTAATTTATGTCTGTCCTCGCAACAGTCATAACTTTTATGACTGTTTCAACATACTTGCAATCACATGATAAGAATTCAGGTGCTTGGCAACTGGCATGTATTTATAAAGGTTGCAGCATTCCAGGGTCCAGGGATTTCCATTTATGACCTTCCCAGGGACCTTGCAAAAACAAACTCAAGGGAAGAAATTGGATTCAAAAGATAATAAATCAGGCACAACTCATCCGACGACTGTACTGCTTAGTGATGGATTGTGATTGTAAGATGAGGTATAACTGTATATTAATAGTGCAAACTTTCAATTGCAAATAATTGTTCCTCAGATTCAGTATTTAAAAAGTATGAGGATGTGGTCTAATTTGTCAAATTATTTTCTAGCTGATCTTTTAAATTAAAAAACCTGGGACCTTTTGCATAGGAAGTTAGAGTCCTTGTATCCAGAAGACTTCTAGATACTCTGTTAGCTAGGAAATCAAACAAGATCATGAAGATGCATTGTAATAACAAGATTAAAGTTGTCTCAGGCTAGGCCAGAAGTGGTATTCAGTGGGTTCTGAACAGTTCTGGAGAACAGGTAGCAGAAATTTTGAGTAGTTCGGAGAACTGGTAAATACCACATCTGGCCCCGCCCCTATCTATTTTCTTCCTCCCGAGTCCCAGCTGATCGGGAGGGAATGGGGATTTTGCAGTAGCCTTCCCCTGGAGTGGGGAGGGAATGGACATTTTACAGTATCCTTCCCCTGCCACACCCACCAAGCCAGGCCCACCAAACCACAGAACCAGTAGTGAAAATTTTTGAATCCCACTACTGGGCTAGGCCACACTATCGGTCCAACTTTGTAATCTTCCCCATTTAGAACAGCTTGATGCTGTTCAGATATACTGAAATTCAACTCTCCTCATTGAGGATTACAAAGTCCAACATCTCTTGAAGGATACCAAGAGCAAAATCACTTATTCTGGTTGAAGTGGCTCTGCAAAGGCTCATATACTTCTATTGGTTGCTATTTTGCCTTTTAAAAATAAAGAATTTGGGGCATTTTGCATGAGAAGTTAGAACCCCTGTAGCTAAAAGACCAATAGAAAGATAAATTTCATTTGCAATTTAAAGACCATGCCAGATGAACAGGAAGTGCATGCCTCTAACTACAAGAAACTCAATAGCTGATTTTGGCATTTTCTAAATGACCCATACATTTTCAGTATGAAGTCCATTATTTCCCCCATCTTCCCCAGGTGTAATAAACATCTTTGAGAGTCCTTAACAGTGCCACAAATTCTCAGTTTATTTCTGTCCTAAATTGTTTCTAGAAATTTTTGCTGGGTTTGTAGAATGAAGCTGCTTTTGTCTGGAGTTTCTTTCTAGAGTATGTATGTATGTATGTATGTATGTATGTATGTATGTATGTATGTATGTATGTTTGTATGTTTCCATTACTTTTGCAGGAAACAAAATGCTTTCCTCTGGGATATCCCTGCACAGAATACCATGTTCAGTGGTGATTTTAGAAAAACACCAACAGTATATATAAATAAATACCTTGACAATGATTGGATGCATAGGTAAAGGTTCCCTTCACACATATGTGCTAGTCGTTCCAGACTCTAGGGCCGGGATGGCGAACCTATGGCACGTGTGCCACAGGTGGCACACAGAGCCATTTGTCAGGGCATGCGAGGCATTGCCCTGTCAGCTGGCCAGTGCGTATGCGCGTGCTGGCCAGCTGAGTTCAGCCTTTATTAAAGCCATTTTTCACCTTCCCCAGGCTCCAGAGGCTTTATAGGAGCCCGGGGAGGGCGAAAACAGCCTCCCCCCCGGAGGCCCTCCGAAGCGCAAAGTGACTTCTGGTTTGCTCGTAAGGTCATTTTTCATCCTCCAGAGCCTTCAGGGGCCTTCCGGAGGGCTTAAACCGGTCCTACAAGCAAACCAGAAGTCCGTTCCCAAACTTCTGGTTTGCCCGTAGGGTGGGTTTTTTGCATTCTGGAGGCTTCAGGGAAGCTCCTGAAGCCTCCGGAGGGCCTCCAGGGGGTGGGGGGCTGTTTTCACCCTCCCCAGGCTCCTATAAAGCCTCTGGAGCCTGGGGAGGGCGAAAAAAGCATGCAAAAAATGTGGGGAGCACCTGTAATGCGCGCATGCGGGCTGGAGGGATCCGCATTGAATTATGGGTGTGGCACACCCGCGTCCGCCCCCCCTGCCCTCCGCCCTCTTTTGGCACGCAAGCTAAAAAAGGTTCGCCATCACTGCTCTAGGGGGTAGTGCTCATCTCCATTTCAAAGCCGAAGAGCCAGTGCTGTCCGAAGATGTCTCCGTGGTCATGTGGCTGGCATGACTAAATGCCAAAGATGCACAGAACGCTGTTACCTTTCCACCAAAGGTGGTTCCGATTTTTCTACTTGCATTTTTACATGCTTTCAAACTGCTAGGTTGGCAGAAGCTGGGCCAAGTAACGGGAGCTCACTCCATTATGCGGTGCTAAGGATTCAAACCACCAAACTGCTGACCTTTCTGATCAACAAGCTCAACGCCTTAGCCACTGAGCCACCATGTCCCTAATATATATTTAATCCCTACAAATCCACATGTAGGCAATGACTTTTCTTTTGCATACTGACATTTATATTGAACTGAAACAATCATACATGCTTACAAATAGTATTTCAAAAAATGTACTGGATGTAGTATATGTCATATGCATGTACACACTGCATGCATATATTTCATATGCATGTAGTGTGGGCCACGATTAACATTTCAAAGATTTTGCTGTAGAGATTAGTAAAACCTTTCGACAGCATGCTATACCTAACTCCCAATACAGGTCAGAAGATTAAAACAGGTAGTGGGTAACAGCTGGCAATATCTCAAAATCACATGCAACAAATGGGCTGTTTAACGTACTATAATTTTGCATTCGTCTTGCAAGTAATTACCAACAATTTGACAGCTTTTAAGCAACAGTGGTGAATTTTTGGTAGTATTCAGAGAAAGGGATTTAAGATATTCAAAATATAAGAACACATGTTAATGTAAAGATGAAATCAGCATAAAGGGTGTAACAACAGATGTAGCTCTCAACATGCTAAGACAGCAATGCAAGGCTTCTGTGGGCTTGAAAGCTATATTAGGTTTTGCACCAAATGCGGAAAATCATGCTTCAAAAATGGGTGGCAACAGGAACAAAATGTTTTAGGTTTTTTTCAGTAGTGATAAGAGCTAAAGTGGGTATTTTTATGTTTCTGCAAGATTCAAACCATAATTATTGACTCTTAAAAGTGCCTAAGCCCTCCTCAAATAAAATGGTTTGCCCAATATTTGTCCCTAACAAATTTGAAGAGCTTTGGTCTGGGACTGAGAAAAAGTACAGGATTGCGTGTTTTACACAACTACACTAAATCTAAATGAAACAATCGCGTAATGACTTTGTACATTATATGAATCCAGAAACTGAGACATAACATTTTATAAGAGCTGTCAAGGGTGTTGCAATAGAATATAATGAACCTTCTATTCATTTATATTAAATTAAATAATGTAGACAGTCAGAATATATGAATCTTAAAATGACCTTAAGCTATAAAATAAAATGGACCGCTATACATCAAGATAAAATCCTAATTTTGAAATATTGCTAAATTTCATTATTTGTAAATGTATTTTCAGTTTTAGGACAGGGTCAGTTTGGAGATTTTATAGGTAAAAGATTCCCCCCTAAGTATTTCCTCATCTTGGTTTAATGTAAAGTATCAATATGGCAAGAACACAGGAACGTCTTATGATCCCTGAAGAAATAAGGATATTTTCTCCTTAGTAATAACTGTAAAATTTAACTTGGCCTCAAGTATTTTTCATCTGGCTGCTGACAAGTCTTGCACCATTAAGTCCTATAATCCAAATGTTTCATTAACCATGAATGGCTAAATAAATGTAAAGATGTAACATTCTCCGCTTTGGAGCCCAGCTTTGTTACTGTTGTAGAGGGCCTCAGCAATAAACATCCAGGTTAGATTAGGACCGTTTCTTCTCTTTTCTTACAATTCAAGAACCACCCATTTTTTGTATTAAAGTATACATAGGGATGCGGTGGCTCAATGGCTAAGAGACTGAGCTTGTCGATTAGAAAGATTGGCAGTTCAACGGTTCAAATCCCTAGCGCCGTGTAATGGAATCATTTCCCATTACTTGTCCCAGCTTCTGGCAACCTAGCTGTTTGAAAGCACGTACAAATGCAAGTAGAAAAATAGGAACCACCTTTGATGGGAAGGTAACAGTGCTACGTGTGCCTTTAGTCATTCCGTTCGGCATTTAGTTGTGCCGGCCACATGATCATGGAGACGTCTTCGGATAGCACTGGCTCTTCGGCTTTGAAATGGAGATGAGCACCCCCCCTAGAGTCGGGAATGATTAGCACATACTGTACGTTTATGTATTTACCTTTATACAGTGGTGGGATTCAAATAATTTAACAACCAGTTCCCTGCCCTAATAATTTCTTCAAACAACCAGTTCACCAAACTGCTCAGAAAGTTAATAACTGGTTTTCCCGAAGAACCAACCAGTAGTGGAAACTGGCTGAATCCAACCACTGCCTTTATACATACAGACATCATTCTTTGTACACCTCTCTTGCTTGTTAGAAGCAGAGGTCATCTATGCCTGATGCTACCCCAATATTAAGAGGGGAGGGCTGATATGATGTCTCATTACCTGTATGATCTTTTGTTTGTGGACCTATTATTGACATACAAATTCTACAGAAGTGGCAGAACAGTCATGAGACTGCCACAACAAACCTTTTATGTAACATTGTGAGTCTCTTTCTTTAAAGTACACAGCATCCCATTTAAAATATGCAGAACTCCGACAGAACTTCTGAGGACACAGGATATGGAAAACTACAGTAGAAAGCTAGGCCATTCATGAGGTACTGACTAGCTGAAGTCTCCAAATGGACTCGTATCATATTTAATTAAACAGCTTATTATGCAACCAACACATTTCCAAGCCAGCATACTGTTGCTTAGCAAAGATGCCAGCTAATAAATTTAGGTACTGCTTCTTGGATGAGCCCTCATTCGACATGGGAAGAGACACTTGGTTCAAAAAAGGCTCATTCATTCTGCCTAGCAGCCCTTGGGATCAGGAATGTGTCATCACTGGTGTGATGAAAATAGCTCTAGCCTCATAATGCCTGGAGTCAAACAGAAATAGATATACCGTAATAAAAATAAAGAAATATGAGCTGTGTTTCGATTATAGTAATTGAGGAGTCTAGGTTTATTAACTCATTTACGTCCAGATCATATAACTAGTTGTACTCTTTAATGGCAGTTCTAACATCCTGTCTGGCAAATTCAGACTCTTTATTTTATTGTAGATGGTCATAGGGAGCCCACCCCTTTCCTTCCACCGTCTGTGGCTTTAACTACATTACTCATAATCCTTCCCACCATATTTGTTTGGTCTTTACAACTGCAGGGAACTTTGACCCATGCTAAATAAACAACTATCCAGGAATAATTCTAATTCATCTGCAGGATATAAACTTGGCAAATCAGAACACCAACTCACAGCTTACTTGTTCAGTGTTTTAGACAACAGCTGTTTCTATCGGTTCAAAACTGAAAAATACTTTTGGATAGCTGCACGGAAAAGGACTAACAACTCCTAATGTAACCTCATGCAGAGTTTTGAGGAGGAAGAGGAGAATGAAGAATCTACAGTATTGTTCAGATGATAAAATAAGCCTATTTAGGAAGTTTCTGCAAGCTTGATGCAGCCACGTTACTAGAGGGAGAAGGGAGGAGGGCTACATCAATCTCAGGAAAACAATAAGGAAGACAAATTGTAGATTAATGAAAAAACGATGGATAGTAAAAATACATGAAAATGAAATTGCAAGGAAATTGTTGAACCAACAGGCCACAAAATGTGAGAAAACTTTCAGAACGATGGACAATTTCCATGGGAGAGAGGTAAACAGAAAACATGATAGCAGCATTTCAGTATTTGAGAGGCTGCCACAAAGAAGAGGGGTCCACTTACGTATTTTCCAAAGCATCAGAAGGCAGGACAAGAAACAATGGATGGAAACTAATCAATGAGAGAAGCAACCTGAATTAAGGAGAAACTTCCTAGCAGTGAGGACAATTAACCAGTGGAGCAGCTTACAGTCAGCAGTTGTGAGTGCTTCAGCACTGGAGATTTTTAGGTTTTTAAGAAGAGACTGGGCAGTCCAGTCTCGTTGGTCGCGTTGGTCGCGTTGGTCGCGTTGGTTGATGATCTCTGGAGGGCCAGAGATAGGGGTTGCTCCTCTATCCTGGTCCTATTAGATCTCTCAGCGGCTTTTGATACCATCGACCATGGTATCCTATTGCACCGGCTGGAGGGGTTGGGGCACCGTTTTATGGTGGTTCGGCTCCTACCTCTCCGGCCGGACGCAACGTGTGTTGGCAGGGGAGCAGAGATCGACCCTGAGCCCCCTCACTTGTGGGGTGCCACAGGGGTCGGTCCTCTCGCCTCTCCTGTTCAACACATATATGAAGCCACTGGGCGAGATCATCCGTGGTTTTGGGGTGGGATATCATCTGTACGCTGATGATACTCAGCTGTACATTTCCACCCCGAACCACCCCAACGAGGCCGTCGAAATGATGTCCCGGTGCCTGGAAGCCGTACGGGTCTGGATGGATGACAACAGACTCAAACTCAACCCCTCCAAGACGGAGTGGCTGTGGCTTCCGGCACCCCGGTTCAACCAGTTGCTTCCATCTCTGGCCATCGGGGGCGAGCAACTGGCCCCCATGGAGTGGGCGCGCAATTTGGGTGTCTTCCTGGATGCCCGGCTGTCCATGGATGACCATGTAACAGCCGTGGCAAGGGGGGCATTCCACCAGGTCCGCCTGGTGCGCCAATTGCGCCCCCTATTGGACCGGGATGCCTTACGCACAGTCACCCATGCGCTGGTGACGTCTCGCTTAGACTACTGCAATGCTCTCTACATGGGGCTTCCCTTGAGATGCACTCGAAGACTACAGTTGGTCCAGAATGCGGCCGCGCGGGTGATTATGGGGAGTACTAGATACTCCCATATAACACCTCTCCTGCGCGAGCTGCATTGGCTTCCTGTGGTCTATCGGGTGCGTTTCAAGGTTTTGATCACCATCTTTAAACCGCTCCATGGCACAGGACCTAGCTACCTGCGGGATCGCATCCTGCCCCATACATCCCTACGACCAATTCGCTCGCACAGAGAGGGACTTCTCCGGGTGCCGTCCACTAAACAGTGTCAGAGGGCGACACCCAGGAGTAGGGCCTTCTCTGTGATGGGCCCAGCCCTGTGGAATGACCTCCCCCTCGACATTAGGATTACCTCCGATCTCCGCTCCTTCCATACAAAACTCAAGACCCACCTTTTTCAATTATCCGGCCTGGCTCAACCATAGTTCCATCTATTCCTCCTGACAGTCTTTTTAAATTCGTAATTTTAAACTGGGGTGTTTTATTGGCTAATAATTTTATTATTATTATTTTATGCATTTAATGATTATTACCTCCTTCCTGTATGTGTATGTGTATGTGTATATGTTTATATTTATGTGCTTTTTATTGTACGCCGCCCCGAGTCCCTTGTGGAGAGGGAGCGGCTAACAAGTCGAATAAATTCAATTCAATTCAATTCAGTCACTTGTGCTTGAGCAGGGTGCTGTACTAGAAGGCCTCCAAGGTCCTTTCCAGCTCTGTTATGATTGATTGATTGGTTGATTGATTGATTGATTGAAAACAAGCTAATTGCAGATTCCTATTGACTCATGAGAACAGAGGGACAGCAAGGTTGGGAGTAGAAAAACAGTATAAGATCTAAGACGGAATGATTTATGACAGTGCATTTTTTTAAGAGGACATGCTTTGAAAGACCTGTATAAAAGGAACTCACCTTGAAATGGACAACATGTCTGAATTGGAATCTATTCCTAACCATCATTATACTGTACAGAATAATGCTTTGCTGCGTTTGGTGTAACTGTAGTTGGGTGGAATGAAGGCTAGGCTTAGGACCCCCAGCATTCCTGGGACAACAATATCTCAGGAAATGACAGAGCCCAGCTTTGCAGTGGCTTCAAAGAACTAGCCCATGATTTTAAAGACATGTTTTATGGTGCTGCTTTCAGAAGCAAAAGAAATACAAGATCTGAAATAACTGCCTTAGAACTTTTGTGATGTGCTCACTTTTCAATCCAATGGCATGCTCACAGAGAACAGTAAACAACCAAAGGAATGCAATTCAACATCCTTTGAAATGTTTTATGGACTTCTGGGGTCATATTTCTGCATCCATTCTACACAATAACGCTACCATCTGTTTCAGCCCTTGGGGTCTGCCACATGCTGTATGCCAATTTTGATGTGTGGAGTCCATTGCAATTGCTGCTAATCAATGTACAAAGCAATCTTATTGATGCTTAAAGAAATCCCCAGAGCCTAACAATTGTTCATTGCATAAATAATCTTGGTTATTGGTTGATTAGGAAGTAAAATAAACAAAAAAATATGTTGGGAAACTTTCAGGCTATCTGACATGGTCAAGCTACGATTGCTTGCATCAATATTTATTTTGGAGCATTCACATGCTTAGTTTCCATTGTGGCAACATTTTGATTTTCCACCTTCAGTGTAATTGTTTTGAAATGAATTGGCCCTTCCTTTCATAGGCATGCTTTTCCTCTAGTGAAAAGCTAGAAAAATATCTGAATAATATTCAACTCTATTGTATATATTGGACAGATTAGCTGGCTTTTGCGACAAATGTTGAAGAAGAGCAGACTGTTCTCTGTCCCTCTTTTCCAAACCTCTATGCCAGGGGTGTCCAAACTTGGGAACTTTAAGACTTGTGGACTTCAACTCCCAGAATTCCCCAGCCAGCCGCTGGGGAATTCTGGGAGTTGAAGTCCACAAGTCTTAAAGTTCCCAAGTTTGGACACCCCTGCTCTATGCAGACATCTTCTATTTTTAGGGAGGGGTTTAGTTGGTGCGCTGCATATTTATGATCTCATGACCTCTGACACATGGAGTTGGCACACAATCTTCTCTGAGTAGACTTGAAAAACTCTTCACCAGTCGTGATTCAGGAAGTCCCACTGCATATCTTTCACTCATCTTCTCCATAGGAGCATGAAAGGGCATTAGCAACAGACTCTAGGGAGGGGCAGCCTTTCATCAGACTGTGGAAATAGGTACTGTATATAAAACAGCAAGGGGTGCATTTGATCTGGCATGGCAAAGCATGTCATACTGGTGGGAATATCTTGGTTGCATGACATGACTGAGGCTGTCAAAGTTTCCAGCTCCAGGTAAACAAATTAGGTAAATTGCCTTCATTTCCTCCATAGATAAATGCTTCATTGAATGTTCATGTTCCCTACAAGCGCTCAGTGTACATCATAAGTATTGGCTCTACTCATGAGTGCCATCAAAAAACAAGGCACAGCAATGTTGTAATACTGCAAATGTTTCTGTAAAGTTGGTTGTGCAATGCTTTTAAAAAAGGCTATTGTAACACCATAATAAAATTGTTTAGCCTTTATGGTGTCATAACAATTGTTTAACATATTTTCATGTTTTATGTTTTCATATAAAACATTGTTATATAAATTAGTAAAGGAATGTTCATTTTTTACATCAGCAAAACAACAAGTGGTAAAAATAGCAGCAATACTGCCAGGCAGCAGAAAAATAACTGTGTGGTCCAGTGGTGGCTTTGAAATTTTTTTAAAACCTCTTCTGTAAGTGTGGCCTGCTTTGTGGGAGTGGCTTGCCGGCCATGTGACCGTGTGGGAGTGGCTTACCAGCCATGTGACTGTGTGGGAGTGGCTTGGCAATCATGTTACTGTGTGGGCATGGCCAACTTGTAAAATGGGGTGAAACTCACTTAACAACGCTCTTGCTTAGCAACCAAAATGTTGGATTAGAAACTCTGGCATTTGAAGCACACAAGTCTTAAAGCTGTCAAGTTACAAGACCCTTGCACCCCTAACCCTTTAGAAAAAAAAACCCCAGGGGTGTTCAAATTTGACAGCTTTAAGACTTGTGGACTTCAATTCCCAGAATTCCTCCTCTCGCTCTTCATCTTGATGATGTGCACACGGGTGGGGGGAGGGAGCTGGAACCGGTTCTAAATGGCACTGTAAATATGTGGAACCTCTTCTATAGAAGAGGTTAGAACTGGCAGGAACCCACCCCTGGTGTGGTCACTCACTTATGGGGTATCCATACATTGGCTACCTAGTGCAGTGACAAAAGGTTTATTGCCTCTTGGTTTTCAGGCAACAAAGGCATGGATATTTGGAGTAGAGGACAAACAAACCCTATCACATTCTAATATACAGAATTCCAAGTAGGAAAGTTTATATATATATATATATATATATATATATATATATATATATATATATATATATATATATATATATATATATATATATATATATATATATATATATATATATATATATATATATATATATATATATATATATATATATATATATATATATATATATATATATATATATATATATATATATATATATAAATAAATATAAATTATATATAAATTATATATAAATTATATATATATATATATATATATATATATATATATGATGTCAACAGATCTTAAGTTAAGAAGTTACGAATTAGTTATTTCTTTTCCCTAACAAAGAAGCAAATATTGGGCTAATAGTGTTGTGCTGCCCCAGCAGTATATAGCAGCAATAGCGAACCTTTTTTGGCTCGCATGCCACAAGTGGGGGGAGCGCAGGGGGGGTCATGTACAGGCGTGCCGCACCCATAATGCAATGTGCGACCCCCAGTGTGCATGTGCACACAACAGGCGCGACCCGCCCCCATTTTTACATGCTTTTTTTGCCCTCCCCAGGCTCCAGAGGCTTTATAGGAACCTGGGGAGGGCGAAAAGAGCCTACCACGCCCCCCCCCCCGAGGCCCTCCGGAGGCTTTAGGGACCGTCCGGAGGCTTCCCTAAAGCCTTTGGAGCATTTAAAACGACTCTCCGAGCAAACCGTAAGTCACTTCCGGATTGCTCGGAGGGTCGTTTTAAGCATTCCGAAGGCTTCAGGGACCATCCAGAGACTTCCCTGACACATTCGGAGCGCTCAAAATGACCCTCCAAGCAAACTGGAAGTCACCTCGCATTCCCTGACAAATGCCTCGTGTGCCCTGACAAATGCGTGCCATAGGTTCGCCATCACTGATATATAGCTAGTGTAGGAATTAAGAACTGTCTCCTTTAAGAAACTACCTCATGGGAAATGTAAGCAGAGACTGCCTTATGGGAAATGTAGTTCCATAGCATGTGATCACATCTCTGTTTCTGATTGGCCACTGGGGCATTTTGCCCACTAGCCGGTCAGTTTAAATGCTTTTGTGGAATAGTAGTGTTTGTATCTCTGCTCAGCATGGGAGTGAAATCATCATCTTTTTACACCACCTGATGGGACAGATTATGGAAAGTCAGAAGTATCTTAACACTGAACTGTAAGTTTTGCTATTAAGAATGCCTGATAATAAACTTGATCTGAATGAGAATCCTAAATGTGGCATTAACTGCATGCCCCAAGCAAGCCTACAATGCTGGAGGCAGAACAAGTGTATTAGAATAAAAGATTTACATTATTTCAGCCAAAGTGTGTTCCTGTTTGGAGGAACTATCCAGACAGAACAGTGAAATGCACTTAAATTCTTAGGAAAAATAAAGGAAGAGTGGAAATACTAAAGTCAAACTGGAGAAATTTTGCTTGATGATGAAAAAGTATAGATGACATGCAAATCTAGTTATCCAATAAAATTATAACACTATCTCCTCTGTAAATAGTTAGATAACATAACAAATGCCTTGCCCAAAGCTCACAATTGCCAATGCGCTTCATGAAATTGTTTAAGGAATCTATTTGAACATCATATTAAAATCCTTCATTATAATTCTTCCAAAATTGTGGTGACACATCTAATGATTTCAAAACAAAGCAGTGTGACAGCTGGACAAGACTAGATCATATGAGTTAAAAGAACTTTCAAATTTCTTATAATGCCAAGACAAAAAAGGTCATGATTTGAGTCACTTTTCAAATGTAGTAAAGAAGTTTTGCAGCTATGACTGTCCCTTTAATGAAAGGACCCTTAAGATTTGATACGACGTTTAGGGCGTAATATGCAGTGATGGGACTCCAAATCTTTTCCTAACCAGTTCTATGAGAAAGCGCTTTGCGTGCAGTATTCAAAGACCGTCCTCCGTATCAGTGCTGGTGAGCTGAGCTGTTTTTTTAGCTCAGCTGAGGCGCAGCTCTCAGTGTGAATTAGCTGAGATAAAAAAACAAGGGAATATAAGACAGGGAACAAAAGGAGGTGGGTGTGGGGGCAACCAAAGGTGATATTTGTTGGTTTTGCTATCTACTCAACATTTCTGCTACCAGTTCACCCGCACCAGTCCGAACTGGCTGAATACCATCTCTGGGCATATGTTCAGAAAATCTGCACATTAAATTGGAATTTAGTTTTTTCCATTCTGAGTGTGAATCAGTACAATGCACATAAATTCTACTAGATGGGATATGGGCAACAGATGTTGGCTTATAAAGATTCATTCTAAAGAAGTCACTATAAAGACTAGCATGAACATTCTCTAAGGCCAAAGTATGCCAGTGGTGACTGATACAATTCTTAACATTAGAAAGGTATACTGCAAATGATACAATTATGACAGAGGCAGATAACTTCTCTGCTTTTTTCTATCTTACTGAAACATGTTACGTTAAAGCCTTGATTGACCCAAAGCCATAATGGGCAGCAGAGATCAATTTTTATGAGGAAACACGGGACATAAAAGATTGCAACTTGAAATATAAAAGGAATAAATAGTTAAGGGTATGAATTAATAAGTAAAGTGAAAGGAAAAAAGCTTGTGTGTTTTAAGAGAGAAGAGAAGGATTTAATAGAATGAAGGAAGATTGTCTAATTTTGTAGAATTGAGGGAATTGAATACATTTAGAGGAAGTCTTAATGAATAATTAAAAGACTAAAATGGTGCATGAAATGGCATCATCTGATTTGTTCTAGGTGTATTTGAAAACGAGTATTCATAGGTTGGTGATAGTTGCATTTTATCTTTAATCAATAGTGATAATGGAAGAACTAGGAATGAATTTCAGGGGGGAAAATGTTCAACCTTCTGAATGAGTAAGATTGAGGCTAGAGGGTGGGTGGGGGACTTATTCTGCTGAGTGATTTGAAAGGGGGGGATGTGACAAATGAGTACAGAAAAAGCAATTGGGCCTTTCGGAGACTCAAAATGAATGACAATGATGACTCTTTGGTGACTAACTAATTAGAAAAGATCTGTTTCCAATATGTGATTTCAACATAAGTCTATTCATAAGTACTGTTGGATCTGGGCAACGAGAGAACAGACTGCGGACACGAAGTGACTTAACAGCTCTTTATTAGTAGTAGTAGTGATCCAGCTTGCTCTGTGGTCGGAGGGTTCCCTTTTATAGGGATCGGGTACGCCCCTCGACCAATCAGAACGATACCTGTTTCCCGCTGTAGCAGCGGACCAGAGAGGAGACTTGCCACGATATATGTTAATATCTAACACCCCTCCCCTCCTAGACGGAACGTTGCAGTTAGTAACATAGTCCTTTAGGTACGTTGGTGTTTGCCTTACTCGGGAGGAGCGTCGCAGTTCGGGTTGGTTAGAAGTAGTTGCAGGATCAGTTGCTTTCTCTGCTTTGTGTTCGGGGGGTTTCGTGTTTTCGTTGCTTGGGTGTTCCGGGGTCTGCTCGCTTACGTTGCTTGGGGTTTGCTCTGCTTCGTGCTCGGTCTCTTGTTCTGACCTGGGCTCGCAGGTGTCGTAGTTCTCTGCGTTGGGGCTCTCGAGTGGCTGACTTTGCATTGGTAGGTAGCTCTCGTCCTCGTTTCGTAGGTCTGAGTGTGCTAGGCGACCCCGAAGCTGATCGATGTGCCTTTTCCAGTTCCGCCCATCTTCTAGTTCCAACAGATACGATCGTGGACCCGTGATGCCAATGACCTTTGCCGGCATCCACAATGTCCCCCCTGCATAGTTGTGGGCGTATACTGAATCCCCTATGCTAAAACTCCGAATTTTGCTTGTAGAGTCTGGGGGAGCTGTGGCAGAGTAATTTGGGTGAAGACGGTCCAGGTGAGACCGTAGACGGCGGCCCATGAGTAGTTCAGCGGGGCTCCTACCCGTCGTTGCGCTGGGGGTAATGTGTTGGATCAATAGGTAATGGTCAATGCGTGTTTGCCAATCACCTGGACCCATCCTAGCGAGGGCCTCTTTTGCGAATCGCACCATTCTCTCCGCCTGTCCATTTGACGCCGGATGGAATGGCGCGACGAGGGCGTGCCATATTCCCTGACCTGCTAGATATGTCTCAAATTGCATGGCCGTGAACTGGGGCCCGTTATCGGAGACCAGGAGGTCGGGCAGGCCATGAGTGGCGAAAAGTCACCGTAGAATCTTAATGACTGCCTCTGCCGTGGTTGAAGTCATTAGGACTACTTCTAGCCATTTCGAGTATGCATCCACAACTATAAGGAACGTCTGACCTTGAACTGGCCCTGCGAAGTCAATGTGTATTCTCGACCAGGGTGCTTTCGGCTTTGCCATTCTGTGGCAGGCGCTTCCGGGGGTGCTGGTCTCGATTCTTGGCATGGATCGCACATGGCCACCCACTCCTCTATCTCTTTATCCATGTTTGGCCACCAAACGTAACTTCTCGCTAACGCCTTCATCCTAACGATCCCCGGATGCCCAACATGTAATGCATCTAACACATTTCTACGCAATGCATAAGGAATAACAACTCGATCCCCCCATAATAAACAACCTTGTAACACTGAGAGTTCATCCCGTTTTGACCAAAACACTTTGAATTCCGGGCCCACGTTTCCCTTCGGCCACCCCCTCCAAACCCAAGTTTGAACTTGCTTTATTAAATTGTCTTTAGAGGAGAACCTTGCAACGTCGCAGGAAGAAACCGGTCCAGAGTCCAAACAGTCAATGAGCAATACCGGTACTTCGGGAGTGGGGTCTGGCAGAAGGTCAGGTAATGGGCAACAGCTGAGTGCGTCTGCGTGTCCAAGAGTGGAGCCCGGTCGATGAATTAACTTGTAGGAGTACGCAGCCAGGAAAACAGTCCACCTGGTCATGCGCGGAGAAAGGGAGACCGGAGTGGGGTGGTTTCCCGCCAAAAGTCCCAACAGCGGTTTGTGATCTGTGATTAGTTCAAAATCGCGGCCGTAGAGGTATTCGTGGAAACGTTTTACTCCAGCTACAGCAGCTAATGCTTCCCTGTCCATCTGGCTGTAGTTCCTTTCGGCCGATGAAAGAGTCCTAGAGTAGAATGCGATGGGTGCTTCTTTTCCGTCTGGCATCCAGTGGCTAAGGACTGCGCCGACTCCAAAGGGTGATGCATCGCAGGTCAATACCAGCGGTAGGGTCTGGCTGTATTGGACTAATAGCGAGTCAGTGGTGAGCAGGCGCTTTACCCCGGCAAAAGCTGCTGCTTCGGATCGTCCCCATTTCCATGGTGTGTTCCTCTGGAGTAGACGGTGTAGTGGCTCAGCAACGGTTGCCTTCTGTCTCAGAAAAACGCTGTAGAAGTTAAGTAGTCCGAGGAAGGCCTGCAACTCGGTCTGATTTCGTGGTGTGGGGGGCGTCCTGGATCGCCTTAATTTTCTTTGAAGTGGGGTGTATTCCCTGACCATCGATTCTATAACCCAGGAATTCTACGCTAGGCACGTTAATTTGGCATTTTTCCTTTTTTAGGCGGAGACCCTTTTCTCTGATTCTGGCCAAAACAGTTCTGACTCTTTTATTTAATTGCTCCTCGTTTGCAGCGGACACCAAGATGTCGTCAAAATAAGGGACGACTCCCGGTATCCCTTGCAAAAGTCGTTCCATGACGCTCTGGAACAATCCTGGAGCGATACTCACACCGAATTGTAGTCGGTTGCATTTGAATGCTCCTCTATGCGTCACTATAGTTTGGACCTCCGCTGTGGCGCTATCTACGGGCAACTGCTGGTAAGCTTGTGCCATGTCTAATTTAGCAAATATCTTTCCTGGCCCCAACGAGTGCAATAAGTGCTGTACTACAGGCACAGGATATGCGCTTTGTTGTAGCGCGACATTAATTGTGCATTTATAGTCCGCGCAGATGCGGACTGACCCATCTGGCTTGACGGGTCACAATGGGAGTTTCCCAACGCGCGTGATCCACCGGCTCAAGGACTCCTTGCTCCACTAATTTATCTATCTCCTTATCTATTTTTGGGCGGAGTGCAAAAGGCACTCGTCTCGGCTTAAGTTGGATTGGCGCCACTTTGGGGTCTAAATTAAATGATATTGGTTTACCCACATACTTACCAAGACCGGGGCTGAACACATCCTCGAACTCCTTAAATATCTGCTCAGCGCTGCTGTTCTCCACTGCGTTTATTCCGGTGACTTCTAACCCCAAGGCTTCAAACCAGTCTAGTCCCAGAAGGTTCTGTAACGGCGCGCTGGCGATGGTCACGGGCAGCTGGGCTACGATGTCCTTGAAACGGATTTGGAATGTGCCTTGGCCCACGATGGGGACTCGGTTCCCCTGGTAGTCTCGTAGCAGGATGTCTGGAACGCGTAGTTGGCTCTTTTTGAGGCTAGGGATAGCCTGTTTCATGGATGCCCATGAAATGATCGTCAGGGACGATCCCGTGTCAACTTCCAGCTCGCAAGGTGAGCCCTCCAAGAGGACTGTGACTTTCAGCTTTTTTGGCCGCTTGGTGCGGACCTGACTTATTGTGGTGAGATACGTTCGCAACTCCTCTCTCTGGGTCAACTCTATCTCAGCACCTGTATCCTGAAAATACTCTCGTTGAGCGTCTTGATAGAACGCTCTTTCAGCTCTTTGTGTGTAATCTCTCTGGGGATATGCTCGCTCAGCTCTTTGGGAATTTTCTCTCTGGGTAAACACTTGTGGATTTCTCTCTGGGCGCCCTTTTTGATTTCGCCAAGCCCCTGGGTTGGGCTTCTGTTGGCGGTACATGGGTGGCTGCCGTGAGGCAGGGACTTCTCTCCGGCACACTCGTGCGATGTGCCCAAGTTTGTTGCAGTGCGAACAAACAACGTTCCTGAACCTACAGGTAGACCGGGGGTGATTCCCTCCGCAGCTTGCGCAGGGCGGCAAACGGAATCCGGGTCTCCCCCCAGGTTTCACGTGACTGGTCCGCATCAGGTGACTTTCCTCGAGCTCGGGATCCTCGAAATCTGGAATGGTGTCCTCGTAGTGGACTCTGGTGTGTCTTGGCGCTGGCTGTCCTGTGTTGAACCCGCGTTGAATTGTCTCCGCTGATCTGTCTGCTGCTTCTGAAGCTCTTGCCTCGTCGAGTACAAACAGGGCTTCTGCAGTAGGGGCAGAACAGGGCCTGTCCTGGAAACAGGCAGGAGCCCCCCCCACCTGGCAGACTAAGATCTATTGCCCCCCCCACCTGGCAGACTAAGATCTACTGTCCTTTTGCAAACTACCTGCCATGGCTTGTGCCCAGGTGCCCCTGATGACTATAATCTGCCCGCTTAACATCTGGTATCCTGCTGACTTCCTGCTATTTATGACTTATGGCATTTCACCTGCCGGGCTACTCCTACTACCTCTCCCCCTCCCACCCTCGCCATCTGCTATTTTATAACAACTAGCTACTACAAACTATCTGCCCTCTTCCGCCCATAATGGACCGCACCCAGGCCTCCATCTATTTATTTACCATCCATCTTCCAACCGATCACCTGGCCAACATAAGATCTTCCCACCTAGTTGTGATCGTGGACATTTCTTTCCTCCCATTAGATCCTGGCTTATTGATTTTAACATCAACAGCACCCTGACTTTGTCATAGCTTTTTACCATTACATATTCGAGGTCGGACTTGCTCCAGCTGCGGGAATCACCCCTCTCGCAGGCATGGCCCTTTGCCCCCTCCGGGGCCCACCTTGATGACGGGTTTGTGAACCCAGAGAGGTGGAGGAAGCGCAAACTTAGGGGGTTTTTAATGAAATGTTTTCTATCCTTTTTAGGGGGCTCCAGGGTGGGGGGGCGGGGGCGGGTGGGTCAGATCAGGAGCGATGTGAGAGCTGGGCCTCCAGGTGTGGTCGTGAGCAGAAGGAGCGGAAGGGAGGAGGAGGGGGAGGATATCATTCCTATACAGGGCTCTTTAATTCCAACGGTCGCAGGGAGGGGCAGATACGAGGACAGATTAAGAACTTATAGTCGGTTGGGAGACCGTGGTTGCTGGTTACACCCGGTCGCTTGTACCAATCCCCGCGGTCTAGGTGGTCAAGAGTTACAGACCCAGGGCCTGAGGCTGTTGTTATGCAATGCGAGGTCCGTTGTTAACAAGGCCCCCCTCATTCACGATCTAATTTTAGAGGGGGAGCCGGACCTCGCGGGAATAACGGAGACCTGGTTGGGCCACGAGGGAGGTCTTCCCCTCGTGGAAATGTGCCCACCAGGCTACCGAGCATTTCACCAGCCCCGGGCCCAGGGAAGGGGCGGTGGGGTGGCAGTAATTATTCGGGAGGACTTAGAGCCGAGGGAGTCTACTGCGCCACAGGCGTCCGGATGTGAATCCCTTGTTGTGAAATGGGGCCCTGGGAGACAGTTGGGCCTGCTGATAGTATACCTGGCTCCTCGCTATACATCAGCGGCCCTGCCTGAACTCCTCGAGCTGATCGCATCGGTGGCGGTTGAGACCCCCAAACTTTTGGTGATGGGGGATTTTAACCTGCCATCGATGGGAGAAGCATCAGAGGGGGTTCGGGAGTTCATGGCTTCCATGACAGCCATGGACCTGACTCAAATGATTCAGGGCCCGACACACGAGGGAGGACACACTCTGGACCTCGTTTTTGTCTCTGGCCAGTGGTTGAGTGATCTGGGAGGAGGGGACTTAACCATCACTCCCCTGTCATGGTCAGATCACTCACTCCTTCGTCTTGACTTCCCTGGTGTTACCTCCCGCTGCGGGGAGGCGGAACCGGAAAGCACTAGATGGTTCCGCCCCAGGCGCCTGATGGAACCAGATAGGTTCCAGACGGAGCTTGGGCCACCTCCTGTAACCTTGACCCGCCCCCGGGTAGAGGACCTGCTGGTCGCGTGGAATAATGCGACTTCCGGGGCCTTGAACCGGGTGGCGCCTTTGCGGCCTCTCCGGCGGCAACGATCCACCCTGGCCCCTTGGTTTACCGAGGAGCTGAGGGTGATGAAATGCCGCAAGAGACGTCTAGAGAGTCGTTGGAGATCCTCTCGTTCCGAACTTGATCGAACACAGGCACGAGCCCATTTAAGGACGTACCTTGTGGCATTGAGAGTGGCCAAACGCCAATATTGTGCCACTCTCATTGCATCCGCAGAGAACCGCCCTGCCGCCCTGTTTCGGGTGTCCCGCTCCCTCTTGTTTCAGAGGCCGCGGGAGGCCCCTCTACAGGGTAGAGCAGAGGAATTTGGGAAATATCTGCAGGATAAAATCGCTCAAATTCGGAAGGATTGGGTCCCTGTTAGTGGTCCAATGGAGACGTCCGTGGCGAGTCTTGAGGAATCGACCTGGGAGGAGTTTGACTTGGTTGCCATCGAGGATTTGGACAGAATGCGTGGACGACTGCGACCCACCACATGTTTATTGGACCCGTGCCCCTCCTGGCTTGTACTGGCATCCTGGGAGGTTACACGAGACTGGCTCCTGGACCTAGTGAACGCCTCGCTGAGCGAGGGGTCTCTCCCGGCCGCCTTGAAAGAGGCGCTGGTGAGACCCTTGCTCAAGAAGCCTTTCCTGGATCCTTTGGAGCTGGCCAATTATCGTCCTGTCTCCAACCTTCCCTTTTTGGCGAAGGTTGTAGAGAGTGTGGTGGCCTACCAGTTTCCACGGCATCTGGAGGAAAATGATTATCTAGACCCGCGCCAGTCCGGCTTCCGCCCCGGTCACAGCACGGAGACGGCCTTGGTCCAGCCCTGTGGAATGATCTCCCCCCGGATATTAGGAATACCTCTGACCTCCGCTCCTTTCGTGTAAAGCTCAAGACCCACCTTTTTCAAGTTGCTGGCCTGGCTCAACTTTGATCCAACTATATCGCTCCTGACGGGTTTTTTATTTGGGGTATTTTAATTATATTCAATTTATTTAGGGGTTTTTAAACATTGTGTTTTTACTTGTTTTTATCTATCAGTTCACCTCCTCCTTGTATATGTCGTATATATGTCTTGGTATATGTTTTGTTATATGTATGTCGATATATTTATTTCCTATGTTTTGTTGTACGCCGCCCCGAGTCCTTCGGGAGAGGGTGCGGCTAAGAAATAAATATTTATTATTATTATTATTATTATTATTATTATTATTATTATTATTATTATTATTATTATTATTATTATTATTATTATTATCTGTAGGCTTAAATTGGTTTTGGCTAACAGCCATTTTTGTAGGGAAATGTCTCTCAGCCCGCTAACGAGTCGATCCATAATCTGCTCATCCAGGTCTCTGAATCCACAATGTGTGGCTGCTTTTCGTAGAGCTGCAACGTACTGGTTGATAGATTCTCCCACCTTCTGGTTCCTCGTGTTGAATGCTTGGCGGCAAACATGGCGGGAAGGTTTTGGCGCATAATGAGTCTGTAGAGCCTGTTGCAACGCCGTCCATGATACTGCCTGTATTGGAGTAGGCGCGGTGAGGTCTCTGGCCGTGTTGAAGACTTCTTTTCCGCAGTAGCTGAGGAAGATGTTTTTCTTCCGGGCGTCGGTGATCCCCGTGTATTCGTTCGCTTTGAGAAAACACTCGAAACGAATCATGAAGGCTTCCCATTCGTCGTTCGCTGGGTCGAATGGAGCGGGGGGGGGGTGTGCATCGCCATCTTCTCTCGTTTGAATTTGCCGCGCTGTGGTGACCTGAGATGGCTGCCGGAATTTCTGCCGAATTCCTAGGCTGGATCAAATCCGGAGATTCTGGAGGTAGCGTTCTTCGTCCTATCTGTCTCTCGATCCCATCCTCGTCGCCAATGTTGGATCTGGGCAACGAGAGAACAGACTGCGGACACGAAGTGACTTAACAGCTCTTTATTAGTAGTAGTAGTGATCCAGCTTGCTCTGTGGTTGGAGGGTTCCCCTTTTATAGGGATCGGGTACGCCCCTCGACCAATCAGAACGATACCTGTTTCCCGCTGTAGCAGCGGACCAGAGAGGAGACTTGCCACGATATATGTTAATATCTAACAAGTACACATGGCAAAGGAATTAATATTATCTGAAAGAGTGATAGATTTGGTTGTTTATGAAGAAAAATTATTAGAATTAGTGAAAGATACAAGAAGAACCAGAGTTTCTGAAATGTAGGGCAGACTATTTTTGGCAAAGGTGGATTTTGGGAAAAGCTGAATATGGAACAAAAGGAAAAGAGCCAAAACTCCTGATTCCAGTCAACAGACAGAAAGGCAGCTGTTTTTGCACCTGTGTACATAGACACTGCATGCTACATCAATACGTGATGTATGTATATGCAATTTAAAAAGGTAGGAAATAGGTGCCAAGCAGCATGGAGAGAGGATTTCCAAGATGCTGAAGGACACAGCTAGGAATATCATGTATCCTGCTTTAATACCCTGCTTCCTAATCTTGCCTGCTGCTTTCAGATATGATGGATTGATACTGGAATTAATACCTAGCTACGTGACTGATAGCTGATATTTTACACAATTAATAGTTGAACCCCCATTTAAAGCCATCTAAGTTGAAAAATACTATCCTTTGTGGAGATGAATTCTGTAATTAACCGTGATGAGCTATGTGAAGCTGAGACATTAAGAAATACTCTTTATTCAGAACTGCTCACCAAATCCTTTTATTGATTGGTCCTGGATTTGGTTTTGGTTTTTTGGTTTTTTTAAATTCCATCCATTATTATATCCTGCCTTTTGTAAACAGAAGCTCAGGTTGTGTACATAATGCTTCCTCCTATTTTTCCCCCCAACTCTGTGACATGCAGTGTGCTGACAAAAAATGATGGAAACAAAGTCACCCCAGTGAGCTTCGGAGGCCGAGGATCAGAGGTGGTATTCAGCCAGTTTGGACCAGTTCACCTGAACCAGTGGCGAAAACTCTGGGGAAAACCCCCTTCCCCCACCCCAGCTCTATGCCGTCCTATGTAGGTATTTTTTGAGGCCGTGAGCATGCAAAGCACATACACGGAAGGCGCACGTGCAAAGTGCATGCGTCAAAGGTGCCTGTGTGAGCAAAGCACATGCACGGAAGGCACACGCATGAGCAAAGCACATGTGCGGAAGGCCAAACACATGTGTGGAAGGGGCGCGCGCGAAGCGGGTGGGTGCAAAGTGGGTGCGCGCATGGGGAGCAAACCAGTGGCAACAAAATGTGAAACCCACTGCTGCTGAGGATAGACTGGAGTGTGGGTTTCTTCATTCCTAGACCAACATTTTAACCATGACACTATGCAGTGTCACTTATATTTTCCACAGGATACATATTTTCATATATTCTACAGGCCTCTACCTTTGCATTACTTTGTTCCTCCTAGTGTTTGACTCCTGATATTTCTGCTGCAATGTCCCCTTTATTTCTCCCTTTATGAGAGCAGCACCCCAATACCCACCCACATACTTTGGAATGTCTTTCTTCTCTCACTTTCTTTTTTCTTTTGAGTCTCTTGGGGAAACAAGGACTTCTTGAGCCAACAAACTGAGTGCAATCGACTGCTATAAAACCTACTGTACACTCCTAGAAAGAAACAAAGAGCAACCCAGAGAAGCTGCTTGATTGTAATCTTTTCCCCAGAGAGATTTCCACACCCTGGGCAGTGACACACAGCTGTCTTTTTCTTATTCATGAGCGCTCAGAAAGCATTTTAGAAATGAAAGTGTTATATGTGTGCTAATCACAACTAACACCCAATAATTTAATCTCCTTAGGCTTCCTCGCAGCGTTTTCCCAGGCAAAGGTAGGTCTGGCTATCAGTCATAGCAGGAACTTTGCTGGAGCAGGATCTATTGGCTTCGTAAGATGAAGCAATGCAAAGCCGAATAAGTTACCTGGAAATGCCAATATAGTTATTTCAAGCCAATTATTCTAATTCGAGGCATTAATATATTTAAGAATATAAAATATATTAAGGGCTCATGAGATTAAAATGCTTTTTTTTTAAAAAAATGCATCCTATGCTCTTTGTACTATCTAAAAGCATCTAAAACGTAAGCATGCAAGGATGGCTCTTGATGGCTGGTACTTCAGGATTTATCTCTACTGGATTTCAGTGCACTAAGGTGGAAAAAGTCTTCTGAAACAGGATGGGTTTCTTTTCAAAGAAAGACCAGGAAGTGAAGGAGTGTGGCCAGTCTTAGCATTCTGAACATAGCATTTGGCATTACTGATGGGGAGGTTTTGAAGAATTAAAAAGTACTTTGCAAGTACTCTATGTTAATAACAGGATTATGGATTCTGCCTTCATCAGGCAATAAATGGGGTGCCAGAGCAAAGCAACAGACTGAGGGGCCCGTAAAATGTGATGGTACACTGGAAGTTGAAAAAAAATGCAATGGCCATCTTTTGTTTTTCCACTTTGGGGGGAAAAAAAAGTTGAGAAAGTTTGCTAGCTGCTGTCCCTCTAAGACAGCTTTTTTTCAGTTTTGGCAACTTTGAGATGTGTGGATTTCAGCTCCCAAAATTCCCCAACTGGCTCAGGAGTTCTGGGAGTTGATATGTTCACACGTCTTCAAGTTGCCAAAGTAGAAAAAGATTGCTCTAATCTAGCGATGGCGAACCTTTTTTGGCTCGCGTGCCATAAGTGAGGGGAGCACAGGGGGGGGTCGTGTGCGGGTGTGCCGCACCCATAATGCAATGCGCAACCCCCTCAGTGCACATGCACGCATTACAGGCGCTCCCCCCATTTTTACATGCTTTTTTCGCCCTCCCCATGCTCCAGAAGCTTTATAGGAGCCTGGGGAGTGCGAAAACAGCCTCCCCCGCCCCCCCCAGACGCCCTCCGGAGGCGTCAGGGAAGCCTCCGGACGGTCCCTGAAGCCTTCGGAGCACTCAAAACGATCCTCCGAGCAAACAGGAAGTGACTTCCAGTTTGCTCGGAGGGTCGTTTTGAACGCTCCGAAGGCGTCAGGGAAGCTCATGAAACACCCGGAGGGCCTCCGGGGGGGGGGGGGGTGCGGCGGAGGCTCTTTTCGCCCTCCCCAGGCTCCTATAAAGCCTCTGGAGCCTGGGGAGGGCGAAAAATGGCTTTAAAAAAGGGTGAATTTAGCTGGTCAGCGCGCGCATGCGCTCTGGCCATCTGACAGGGCAGCGCCTCGCATGCCCTGACAAATGGCTCCGCGTGCCACCTGTGGCACGCGTGCCATAGGTTCGCCATCACTTAGAGTCTAATCAAACAGGAAGGTGTTGTTACATTGTGATGCTAAAGGCCGAACGATTTCTTCCTCTTTCTTGCTTCTGTGATCTGCTGCTAATCCTAGAGATTACAGGAAGTAGTTATAATTGATTAATTTTGCAATATTCAGATCCAGCAAATTGAAAAAAGGGCAGGGTAAAGAAAGAGAGTAGACAAAATAGGGTTGTCATAAACTCTGCTGATTTGTTTTTGTATATGCCCTCCTTTTTTTCTCCAGTGTGGACACCTCACTTTTGTAAATATTTCAGGACTTTTAAAAAATATTACAGCATTGTTCATTCAAAATATGCCAGGTTATTTTCTTAACAAACACAAGCAAGTTGATTTGAATCCAACACAGGCGGATGGAAAAAACTAAAAGTAACAAGAATTAATATAAAGGGAAAAAAATGAAAAGAAAGGAAAAAAGAATGAAAAAAAGCCAAAAGCACAAAAAGAAAAATGAGAAGACATAAAATGAAGAAACCTCTGATTTTAGCAGTTTTCTGGCTAAAATTCCCCACATAATTTTGTAACTTCATGCTGGGAGTGCACATATGCAAAACATAGACGTAGTAGAGTCTTCTGTTGGTGGAAGGCAAAATTGAGAGATTTAGTGATGTTAACTGAGCTATGAGAGAAATAAAAGGGAATCTTTAGAGATATTCTCTGTGCCCGCTCAGCCTTGCTTTACAATACTTTAAAAAATGGTTTCCCTACCAGCCACAAAATACTCAACTAGCACAAAACAACTGCATTGGAATGCATTCACCTCCTGTTTATTTTCTAAGAATGCCACTGGGGTTCTTAATGGATCCAGAAGTGTAGGAAATGCAGGTTATGCTTCAGATGTTGTTTTGCAATGTTAGCTTTCCATTATGGTTAACATTACAAGAGGTGAAATGAACTATGCAGATTACCTGGTAAATGCCACGAACCGTGTCATCAAGCACATATTCTCCCCTTGGCACCAGACTGGGGCTCCAACCAGTGGTGGGATTCAACCAGTTCACAGCTATTTGCTAGAACCAGTTGTTAACTTTCTAAGCAGTTCAGAGAACCGGTTGTTGGAAGAAATCATTACGTTTTAACTATTTTAATTCCACAAGGTGCTCTGCCTGATTTGTAACTCTGGGTTGCAGGTATTTCTAATCTAATGATTGGTATTTAGGGCAGCTTTTTGTATTTTTATACAGGTAATCCTTGATTTACAACAGTTCATTTAGTGACCATTCAAAGTTACAATGGCAGTGAAAAAAGTGACTTATGACCATTTTTCACACCTACGACCGTTGCAGCATCCCCATGGTTACGAGAAGCCAGGCAAGGAGAAGCGCCCCTCGACATGAGTGATGTCAAGTTGGCCACGCCCACCCAATCACATGACCACCCAGCCATAATAATAATAATAATAATAATATATTTATTTCTTAGCCGCACCCTCTCCCGAAGGACTCGGGGCGGCGTACAACGAAACATACGAAATAAATATGTAAACAAAACAAACATATAACAAAGACATACACTGAAACATACACAAGGAGGAGGTCGATTGATAAAACAATTAAAATACAGTATTTAAAACCCCTAGAAATTAAATATAATTAAAATACCCAGTTAAAAACCCGTCAGGAGCGATATGGTTAGATCAGAGTTGAGCCAGGCCAGCTGCTTGAAATAGGTGGGTCTTCAGCTTAATACGGAAGGAGCGGAGGTCAGAGGTATTCCTAATATCCGGAGGGAGGTCATTCCACAGGGCTGGGCCCGCCACAGAGAAGGCTCTACTCCTAGGCGCCGCCCCACGACATTGTCTAGCGGACGGCACCTGGAGGAGCCCCTCTCTGTGCGAGCGAATTGGTCGCAGGGATGTATGGGGCAGAATACGATCCCGCAAGTAACTAGGTCCTAAGCCATGCCTACTCAGCTGGTCATTAGGGAAGAGAACTGGTTGTTAAAAAAATTTTAATCCCACCACTGGATCCAACTCACTAACCCTAATTCATAGCAATATCTTGATTTGTGAATGGTACTTAAATCCAAATAAAGCAATTCAGATTGTGGTTTAATGCAATGGTGGAACCTATTGTATCCTGAATCTTTCATTTTCTTCCCTTATAGCTATTTTAAACTTTTCCAGGTATCTCATGCATATAATTTTCTTTTGTTACCTCTGTTTTGTTGCAAACAATGCACAGGGATTATTTAGATTTCTGCCAGAAAACAAAGTGTAAATCCATTAATAAGTTTGCAAACATAATATTTGGAATCAAATTGTTATGGACTCTCTAGATCCAAGGTAAATACTCAGTAGGGGCCAAGGATTCACCCCTCTCATAGAAATTATTGAAATTTCTGGAAGCAGCCACTTCAAGGCTCCTTGAATCATACTTATGAAGATGTTCCCATCTGGAAATAGTTGAAATATTAATTCTTCTAGAGTTAGTTTGCCAAATACACATATTTTTCAAAAAGGAATAGCAGAGGGCTAGCGAGTAATTGGGGAATTGGTACTTGAAAGTGCTTTACAGAAGCTGGAAATGTTTTTGAGCGATGCTTCCATAAGAAATGGACTTGTTTCAACATATGTCTCTTCTCTTTGGGAATGATGTGAAATAGATAAGTATCAGGAAAACACTGCCTGTACCTTACAGCAGTGGCATCCCAGTGGAGAGTCGGAGAGAAGGATTCAGCTGGTGAGCCAGAAGTTCCACATCCTTGATTTTTGGAATTTCCGGTTATTGCGAAGACTGTGCACAGATGACTTGTCTGCAGGCTTATTTCAAGTCCGAAGAAGGGCAAAGGTTGTGGTTGCTCCAAAATATAATAATATGGTTGGTGAATCACCCCTTAAAAACATCCATCACCTGTGTTGGTGTATTTATTTATATAATCACTTTTATGCCCATTAACCTTAAGGCCCCCCTTGTTTTCAAAATTTAAGAATCTCATTTTGTAAAAAGCCTTTCATAACTTGGACCCAGAGTTACCGGCAGAAATCTCTGCTCCATCTTGCCTGTTCTGCACGTTCACATCTTTGATAGGAGAGATTTGGCAAGTCCTCTAAGGCTACATCTAACAAGCACAGCAAATTCTGCTGTTTTCTATGGTAGATTTAATATGGAATAATCTGCCTGTGGAATTAGGGGCTTCCTAATTCCACGGGCAGATTATTCCATATTAAATCTTTTTAGAGGAAGGTTTTAAGATATTTTCTATTTGCCTAGGCTTTTTAGTATTTTAATGTTATTGTTGTTTTTTTTGTGCTTTTGTTTTTTTTAATAAATCTTTTATTGTATTCAAGTAGGCTGCTCAGCTATTAAGAAAGGAAGGACCATATAAGTAATCACCGATTGATTACTTAATTAAAGCCCACCCCAGTTGCTTTTTCCTTTTTCTTCACATCCATGTTAAAGACCAGCAGAACTTCCAGATGACCAGCCTTTCTATCCTTACTTTCTTCTGAATGCAGACTTTTCTTACATTTCAAAACTTTTTGGAAAATAAGGATGCTACGGGAACGCGCACATTTACATGCAAGAAACTGCCACCCAATCATCACGAGCCCTTTTTGACTAATAGTGGAGCACTTAGAACTGTCAACCAATTGGTGGTTGGCTGCCTGCCTGAAACTGACTACTTTGTCCTGTCTGTGCCTTGAGGCTAAGATTTTTCTTTTTCTTTAGAGAATGGTTGCGCAGTTCACCATGATCACATGCTTCCAGACTACTGATGCTTCAAAGCTACTAGGATTGTGTGGATTACTACATGTAGCTTCTTTTGTCCTGCCCATTCAGCATGTTGCTGTGGCAGGCCAACAAGAACTGGGACTTTCCAGTGACAACAGAGGTCATCCACTCAAGTGCAAGCAAGCACCCACAAGTTTTCTGGGCAATGGTATTCACTGCAGAGTAACTTCTGTTCTCGGATTGACAGAAAACTGGAGGAAGATCAAAAAATTGTCATTTGCAACCTCTAGCTACAACATTATCCAACCTGTGGGTGTACCTATCTACAGTATCTATCTATGTCTTTGTGAACCCTTATTATATCTACATTCCCAATTGACCCTTGGAGGCTCATCTGGAACTGTGAGAAAAGTAGGCTCTGATGGGAAAGACAACACTGTGTAGTTTAGATTGCTTTTTTTTTCTTGCTAGGGTTGGCCAACACAGTATAAGACTCAATTAAAAATCTTTTGTGCCTTTAATAGCTGTGTAGGAGGAACATTTTTCAGCAGTTGCAGCTTTTCCTGTCATTGCACTATGGTGGGAAGAGATGACCTGCCTGTCGAAATATCTTCACTTTCCTCCTCCTCAATTACTCGGTTGCATCCAGACAGCTGCTTCCAGTAGTAAATGTAGCACCAGCCTAGAAAGGGAAGAGAGGGGGAAGTGCTTTAGGGGAGAGCTAATTAGAGTGGGCAGCAACTTAAAAAAGGAGTGAGTAGCAAAGGTTCTTTCCCAGGAATCCAGGCAAGAACCTGGAGAAGCTACTACCAAGACAGAATGGGCAACCTTTGCATTGCTGATATACTGTTGCATCGCATCATATTGTGCTTGTATTGTTAGGAATTTGCTCTTAACTTTGAATTGCTGAGAGAGAGAAAAAGACATTTTCAAACGATTTGTCTTCTGCACATGCCTTATAATTAATCTTTATTGCACATGCAGAGACAACTTCTCTTTCTTTTATGCTCTCTTTTTTAAAAGATTATTTGATCCTCACCCGCTGAGTATGACTTACCTGGATGCTAAATATAGTTCTGGGTTTGGAACACAAACAGAGTTTGCTATTCTGTGAATATGTGGGCTTTGCTTTATAATCATTGGTTCTATTACTCATTAAAAAATGCTGCTAGTTTGAGCAGACCAGTTGCTATCAGCATATTCCCATAGTTTTTTATGGGTTCAGCAATGAAACCATATACATGAAAGCATCCAAAGGTAGCTTTATTTTATACTGCATTCAGTGATGCAGCCCCCTAGTTTTACACTCCGGATTTAGTGTTCTTATGAAGGTCCTTCTTTGGATAGAAATTTGTAACGGCTTTGTTGTCACGCCTTCAATGTAGCTCAGACTAGGAAGCCAATGTCGTGTAGATCAGATAAACAGAATTGAAAGGGACCTTGTAGGTCATCAAGTCCAACCCCCCAAGAAGGAGACCCTACACCATTTCCGTCAGATGGCAGTCCAGTCTCTTCTTGAAAACCTCCATTGATGAAGCTCCCAGTACTCTTCTAAACAACCCTCTTATTGCAAAGCTATAGTAAGAAATATTGCAAATCAGAATGTGCTTCCTACTCCTTCTCTTTAGTCTTCATATGAACTACAGAGGGGTTTGACCAAGACATTTACTTACATTACATTTTGGGCCCTTTTATAAAGAAACCCAGGCCAAACTGAGCAAGATCTCAATAGCAACTTGTACAGCAACAACACACCCATTCCTGGCAGCTCTTCGAGGCAGACCAGATTAGGAAACAGTTATAAATGGGAATACTATTTTTTATTATAAGGTTAGAGTAACAGCGTTTTGCATGTCTGAATGCAGTTACCCGCTTCCTTCTTTTATCTTCATAAGAACTAGGGATTATCATGTGCTAGACATTCATTCAAATTACATTTCTGCCCCAGACTGAGATTTCATTTATCTGATTATTGCCTTAGTTGTGGATCTTCCTCCTGTTTTTCCAAATTATTCCTATGCCTATTACATTTCCTTAATATAAGACACTTAGCAATGGCTACATGGACTTCTTTGTTCAAGCATGCCATTGATTTTATTCTGCTCAATTTTATTTTCCTTTACTTGTTATTAAATGTTTTGAGACAAAGATAAAAACTAACAAGAATTAATGTAAAGGAAAAAAATAAAAAGGAAAAAAGAACAAAAAAGCCAAAAGCACAAAAAGAAAGAATGAAAAGACATAAAGTGAAGTGACTTCTGATTTTCTTTACAATTATAAATACCAATATAAATGACCTTTTATTCTATGAAAAAACTTATTATTTGTGAATATAAATCATAAGCCCATTTTTTATTTCACACAAAAAGTCTATAAGGGGTTTCAGCAATCAATGAACTTACAAGTTGTCTTTTCACTAATTAAGGAAGTCAATTTTGCCATCTTTGCAAGTTCTAGCTTCTTAAGCAGCCATTCCTCATTGAAGAAGTATTGAATCTTTCCACGTTTGCAAATATAGTAATCTTACTGCAGTTATCATATATAAAAACTAAAGTTCCATGATTCCCCCCAACTGTTTCTCCATCAATTCCAGAAAAAGCCTCAACTTTCAATTTTATGTTGATCTTTAAGATTTTCTGAATTAGTGTATTGAAAAGTTTCTAGCTTTTTTACATATCCATCAAGCATGATAAAACATCTCTTCATATTGTTCATATTTCCAACATAGGTATTATACATTCCAGACAATTTCTCTGTGACATATACCAACAACACATCATTTTATAAAAATTCTCTTTAAGGTCATAACATAATGTAAATTTCAGTCCTTTTGGATATCTATTTTCCTATTGTTCCATTTGTATATTGTAATAAAATTGTTTAGTCCATTTTGTCATACAATCTTTTACTTGTTCTTGTGTTTCAAATTTCAATAAGAATGTATACATTTTGGTAATTACATTTCATAATTTGTACACAGTTTTATTTCAAATTCAGTCTTACGGTGGTCACAACCATAAATTAGTCTGTCTACATTAAACCTTTTTCATAATTATACTGAAGAAAACTATTGACAAGTATATTTCTTCTTATGATCTTATTTTATATTCTCCTTGAGAGAATCCTAATCTTATGATAAGTTAACCATTTGTATTAACAGACAACAAAGATGTTAACAATGATGTGACATGATAGCAGTTTTCCAATATTGGAGGGACAGTCACAGAAAAGAGAAGGCACCTGAGGGCAGGACAAGAAGAAATGGACATATCAAAGAGAGTTCCAATCTAGAAGTAAAGGGAAATTTCCTGACAGTGAGAACAATTAATCAGTAGAATGGCTTGCCTGCAGAAGCTGTAGATGCTCTACCACTGGATATTTTTAAGATATTGGACTGCCATTTGTCCGGAATGATATCGTGTCTCCTGCTTGAGAAAGGGATTAGACTAGAAGACTTCCAAGATTGGAGTAGAAGACCTCCAAGACCTGGAGGCAAGGTCCCTTTCAACATCGTTACTCTGTATTCTGTAAAAATATATATAAATGCATGAACAAACTGAATTTATGAATAAAATGGGTTTGATTGAGAAGATGATCATATATTTGGGTATCACTATGACAAATATATTTTAAAATAATTATGCTAAGACATGGAATGAAGTTATAAAAGATATGTTAAGATGGGAGAAAATTCAATTGTCATTGTGGGGAGAATTTCTGTGATGAAGATGAATGTTTTACCTGAAATGTTGTTTTCTTTCAGACAATACATGTTTTGACAACTGATGTACCATTTAAACAGTGGTAGAAGACTACATCTAAATTTGTGTGGCTGGGTGAAAAAATAAAACCTGAGTTAAATATAAGGTATTACAAGATGCAAAGGAAGGGGGAGGACTGGGCTTACCAGATTTAAAATTATAACTTGCTACCTGTTGTTTAGTTTGAATGAAAGAGTGGGTGCTGCTGAGAAATAGAAGGCTCCTGGAGCTAGAAGGACATGATCTGAGATTTGGGTGGCATCATTGCGTCACATGTTCCATACTGAGAATTTCGACCAGATACAAATGCAGGCTGTGCCGAAAACACCTTAATGGCTCTCATAAGATGAAACATTTTACAGACCATAAAAGATAAATTAACACAAATGGTTAGCTTGATGTTCCCTTAGCTAATTGGATCTTTCAATCTCCACTTTTTCCATTTTGGTTCTAAACCACTTTGGGCATTGATCTCGCATTGGCTCCAGGACACAAATATTTCTGCTGTCATAAGTCTTCTATTGCATTGGCTCTCCCATGTATTACATGACAAGAGGGTAAACTAGTGGAGTGGTAGAAGAACAGATTTACAGGATGGTCATTGCAGTCTCATTCATAGAATGGGATGAGGGTATGGATTAAATAGATGAAAGTCCAGTTCTGATTCTGGCTTAAGCCCCTTGATAATGAAACCAAGCCAAACCAAGGGGCTTAAATAAGCTCAAGAGTGGGAATACTTCTCTGATACTGTGAAGTTACTGCAAAGTGGTAAGAGAGGTAAAGCCAGGGGCTGTGCGGAAATGACCTGAGTTAATGAGTCTTCATGAATCCTGAAATGCTACAAATAGCCATCTGAGTCATCAATGTCCTAGCCATGTAACCAAAGAAGGAAATTTACCATGATCTAGATTCTTAAGTCTCTCAAGTTTATTGGAAAGATGCTATTCATCAAAGAGTCTTTTAAAAAAAAGAGAGAGAGAGATACTGAATATCAATCCTGCTAGCAAGGTACTATTTTTGATTTTGGAAGCTTTTCTTTGCTAATCCTGGGTTTGTTGAAATAAACTGTTGTGTGTGAAATCATCTGTATAAGCTTAAAAACTATATATTATTAATTTTCCTGTTTTAGAGAGTTCATGCTTCAAAAAGGGTCTGCAGTGAAGAGCGGCCAGGCTCTAGGGATTTAAATATACTTCAGATTAATTTATGTGTATTCAGATTAATGCTTTGAAAAATGCACTTGTTATTTAAACGTATATTTGACCTTTTGACACCGGTGGGCCAAGGCAATTAAAGTACAAAACAAAGTATTCCAATAATATTTATAATAGTATGCAGGACAGTTGCATTTTTAATAATCTGGATTATTTAAATTTATGCCAGTGAAAATACTGTCAGTTAAAAATTACATTTACAAAATACAAAGGTGATATTTTAAATGTATTTATTTAATTCAATAATAACACTGCCCAATTCCAAATCAGTTTTGGGTCGGTCACAATACAAAAACAAAGTATAATAAAATAATAAATTGTAAAGGAAATAGCAATGAGGAATTAATAAAACCATTCGTATTAACAGACTATCTGGATATCTAAGGAAGTAAAGCACTTTTAACAATGTTAAAAGAACATTAAAATATGGAAATAATCATGCTAAAGAAAGCAAATTGGTAATCAAATAATTTAATTCACAAATACAATTGCAAGTAGTCCTTGATTTATGACTCCAATCAACACTAGAAGTTTGGCTGTAAGTCATGGCAGTCGTAAATTGAAGCACCCATGTGACCAGACCCAATTTTATGACCTTTAAATGGTAGTCTTAATGAATCATGTGGTTAAAAATATGAATCCATTCACCCAAATAGGCATTTTTTCCTCTATAAATTGGCAAAAAATGCTGGAATCAGCAAAAAAGTTACAAATCGTAGTTATGTCTCTATGGAATGCTGTAACCAGTTGCAAATGTGAGCCAGTTGCCAACTGAAGTGCATTCAAATCAGTGGTAGGTTTCAAATTTTTTAGAACCTCTTCTGTAGGTGTGGCCTGCTTTGTGGGAGTGGCTTGCTGGCCATGTGACTGGGTGGGCGTGGGTAACTTGTAAAAAGTGTGAAACTCACTTAACAACGCTCTTGCTTAGCAACCAAAATGTTGGCTTAGAAACTCTGGCATTTGAAGCATGCAAGTCTTAAAGCTGTCAAGTTACAAGACCCTTGCACCCCTAACCCTTTAGAAAAAAAAACCCCAGGGGTGTTCAAACTTGGCAGTTTTAAGACTTGTCAACTTCAACTCCCAGAATTCCTCCTTTCGCTCTTTATCTTGATGATGTGGGGACGGGCAGGGAGAGGGAGCTGGAACCGGTTCTAAATGGCACTGTAGATTTATGGAACCTCTTCTATAGAAGAGGTTAGAACTGGCAGGAACCCACCCCTGGTTCAAATTATATTGTATATTGTTTCTTGTGGTACAACCATTGGTTGTAAGGGAGGCTCCTTACCTCCCTAAGAGGAGGAGTAAAGAGACATTCAGGTTAGAGTCTGTTCAGGGGAAAAAACATCTGAGATTAGATCCTTAATTCTATATTTGTTATTTCCAAAAGGGAAGCAAATTGTGTTGTGAGATTCTTGCAACATAGTTGATCAACAAAGTTTCTACTTGGGCCTATCCACAAGTGATTCTGGTTGCTTATGCTTAACATTTCCTGCCCTATTACATCCTTTTTCAGTGTGACAACCAGAACTACACATGGTTTGTAATATTGAAAGGTACTGTATATTTTCAATCTATTTTATAATGACCTCTAGCATGAAATGTGCCTTTTCCCCAAAAGTTGCAATTTTTAAATTTTGCTATCCACTCTGACCCCAAGACCCATGCCCAGTTGCTGATAGTTCAAACCCAACAACGTATATGTGAAGTTATCACAGAATGTCCCAGTGTGTATCACTTTACACTTAAATTGAACTATGTACTGCAGACACCCTGGCAACAAAAGTGTGTATAGTCAAGGCTGTGGTTTTTCCAGTTGCAATGTATGGCTGTGAAAGTTGGACCATAAGAAAATCTGAGCGCCAAAGAATTGAGGCCTTTGAACTTTGGTGCTGAAGAAGCCTCCTGCGAGTCCCTTGGACTGCAAGGCGATCAAACCTAGAGAAGATCAACCCTGACTGCTCCTTAGAAGGCCAGATCCTGAAGATGAAACTCAAATACTTTGGCCACCTAATGAGAAGGAAGGACTCACTGGAGAAGAGCCTAATGCTGGGAAAGATTGAGGACAAGAGAAGGGGACAACAGAGAATGAGGTGACTGGATGGAGTCACTGAAGCAGTAGGCATGGATTCCAGAGGATGGTAGAGGATAGGAAGGCCTGGAGGAATGTTGTCCATGGGGTTGCTGGGCGGACATGAGTTTGCAACTAACAACAACAACTGTAGACTTATTTAGTTGACCATTCATTCAGTTTAAAAATGGTATTTCTTGAAGATGGAAAAAGTAAAACATGAATACACACTTAATGTGCCACTAGCGTCTTTCAGATCTCATTGAAAGTATCTTTGCAACCTTAGGAAGGCTTTCCAGATAGTTTAAAGCAATATGTAGATCTCTTCCCTCCCTCTGATTCCTTCTCCCCCTCACCCCCTCACTCTCTTTCTTTTGCTCTCAGTCTCTGGGAACACAAAAGGTAAATGTTTCATGCATTGGCAACTCTATTACTTTGGGAATTAAAAAAGTTTATATTTCCATCTCTTTCCCAAAGCCAACTAAGCACTTCCTGAGATCAGAGGTAGGACAGTGGGTGAGGTGCATGTATATTTCTTGTATGATCTCAGGCCAAAGTTTTGGCCACTGTCCCAGGAGATCAGCAAAGGGCAGCTGAATAAAAAGCATGATTAAAAACCATGGGTGTTGAGAAGGGAAGAGAATATCCAGATCTGTTCGGTGTTGATACATCCCACATCTGCTGTCCCACAGTTTCTCTTTAAAAAGGAAAAGAAAAGTGACCTTTATTCAGATCACTTTCTTTTTCTCGGAGTCATTTTTTATTTAAGACAAACAATTAACTTGGCAAGAAATCCATAAAGCAGCTTAATTAATAATTGCTAACACCAATAACATTTTCTAAGTAAGATCTAAGCTTTTCTGTCTTTTCCTGGGTCCGATCTTAATTCAGCCTACCTGCTGAAAGGATACAGGGCCTTTTTTGTGGACTGAGTTAGTCCAATTTACCCATCTTTCAGCTGGTAGCAAATTATACTACCATGAAATGTCCCCACTGCCAATCCCTACGCTAATTCTATTTCTGCTCTGACCTATTGCTGAGTAATGCTGTCCTGATTTTTATGTGTATAGAGTGGGTGATAAACTAAAGGATTGGTTGCTTCTTCTGCTTGTGCTGTGCGTCCTTTTGTGCCTTCTTAACAACATGTCCTACCATCATCCAACCATCATGGGTTGCAGCAGGAAAGGGGTGGGGGGAGGATAACAACTGTGGAGTTGTTTATAATGTTTGCGCCACTTTTGTGCACTCTGTACGTAGTCTGATGAATAAAATTAGCCAAACAGCTCAAAGTCAGAAAGCAGCATTTTACTCAGGTTTGAGGTTTATTCGACTTATATGCCGCCCTTCTCCCAAAGGACTCAGGGCGGCGTACAACATAAAAATACATATTACAAAAGTTAAAAGAAAGATTAAGTAGAATATCCAAAAAACCCAACAGACATTTACAATGAGATTTAAAAATTAAATTAAAATCAATAATTTATTTTATTCAGGCCAGGCCGGCTTGCTGGAAAAGCCAACTTTTTAGGGCGCACAGAAAGGACTGGAGGTCAGGAATTATGCGAAGCTCCGGGGGCAGCTCATTCCAGAGGGAAGGTGCTCCCACAGAGAAGGCTCTCCCCCTGAGGGTCGCCAGTCGACATTACCTGGCCGACGGCACCCTGAGGAAGCCAACTCTGTGGGATCGTACTGGATGGTGGGAGGCTACCAGTGGCAGTAGGTGGTCTCGCAAGTACCCTGGGCCTAAGCCATGGAGCGTTTTAAAGATCATAATTAAAACTTTGAATCGTACCTGGAAAACAACCAGCAACCAGTGCAGGCCGCCTAAAAGGGGTGTAACATGGGAGCACCTAGGTACCCCCAAGACAAACCGTGCGGCCACATTCTGGACCAGCTGAAGCCTCCAAGTGCTCTTCAAGGGCAGCCCCATGTAGAGAGCATTACAGTAGTCCAGGCGAGAAAGGACGAGGGCATGAGTGACTGTGCACAAGGCATCCTGATCCAGGAAGGGGTGCAACTGGCGTACCAGGCAAACCTGGTAAAAAGCACCCCTGGTCACGGCCATCAGGTGTTCTTCTAAACTAATCCGCGTATCCAGGAGGATTCCCAGATTGCAGGCCCTCTCTGAGGGGGCTAAAATTTCTCCCCCTATCATCAAAGATGGTACAAGATGCACAAATCAGGATGACGGGAACCACAGCCACTCAGTCTTGGAGGGATTGAGCTTGAGTCTGTTCGTCCCCACAGCAGAACCGTACAGCATCCAGGCATCGAAACATCATGTCGAGGGCATCATTGGGATCAGCATATTGATGATACCATACCCCAAAATCATGGATGATCTCACCCAGCGGTTTCATGTATATGTTGAACAGGAGGGATGAGAGAACCGACCCCTGGGGCACCCCACAAGTGAGGCACCTCGGGATTGATCTCTGCCCTTCAGTCAATACAAACTGCGATCAATCTGACAGGTAGGAGGAGAACCACCACAAAATGGTGCCCCCCACTCCCAACCCCCCGAGTCGTCGCAGTAGGATACCATGGTCGATGGTATCGAAAGCCGCCAAGAGGTCTAATAGGACCAGGAGAGGAAGAACCTCTGTCCCAGGCCCGCCAGAGATCATCAACCAACACGACCAATGCCGTCTCCATGCTGTACCCGGGCCTGAAACCCAACTGAAATGCAGGATTTCCTTCTTCCATTCTTCTTTTCTTTAGGACAGTGATGGCAAACCTTTTCGGCACCGAGTGCTGAAAACAGAGTGTGCGTGCTTCGCGCACTCATCTGGGGCACCACCAGGAAGAGAAGCTGCTCAGGGATCATGCACATGCTGGAAAATGAACTTCTGGTTTCTGGCGCACGCATGTGCACTGGCAAGCTAGTCTTCTGGTTATTGGCGCACATGCACACACAATGAGTAGCAGGTCGGTGTGCATGCGCATACCAGAAAATGTAAGACCAGCTTTTCCTGTTTCTGACACTGCCACACACACAAAGGCCAGTTGATCATCTCATGCACATGCGCACCAGAAACCCAGAAGAGGAATGGGCAACGCCGCATGTGACCTGGTTCTACTTGCCACTTTGGACATGCATTCCATAGGTTCGCCTTAACAGCTTTAGGCATAATTGTTGACTTCCAGATTCCTCTTTGCTGTTTGGGAATCCATTTGAAGTTGGTAGCATAAGCTCATTGCTTTATTATTTCAGTCTTGCATTAATCAGGTAAGGGTCACAGAGATAAGAGACTTACAGTATTAATTACCTGGCAGTCTAGCATTTATTGCATAATGTTGTTTCCAGTTCTTTAAGCAGACCACATTTCTACAGATAAGACTGACGGAAGACAAATGGGAGAGATTTGCCTATAATCGCCTGAAATGGTCAATAAGCAGTACTTTAATTTCTCACTTTATTGGTCATATGGCTTGGTAGTGGGTTACAAAGTGTCATAGAGTTGACATGTTTGATGACTGCACTTGGACATTGTTGGCTTAAGGGGAATGCACTTGGACATTGTTGGCTTAAGGGGGAAATGTGACTTTAATTCTAGTATATCTAAGTCCAACTTAAGTTTGCCTTATTCTTGACTAGGGATTAAATGGAAGAAATCTTATATAGTCCCTGACTTTCAACAGTTTATTTAGTGACCATCAGAAATTTCAACAGCACTAAAAAAGTGGCTTATGATCATTTTGCAATAGTTGAAGCAGCCCCATGGTCATGTGATCAAAATTTGGCTGCTTGGCAACATCCCATTTGTGATGGTTGGAGTGTCCCAGAGTCATGTGAGCACTTTTTGTGATTCATTTAACAACTATGGCAAGAACGGTCATAAAATGGGGCAAAGCTCACTTAACAATTTTCTCACTTAACAGCAGAAATCTGTTTGATCATGGAGAAGCTTAATTTACCTTAGTTCAGGGGTGTCCAAACTTGGGAACTTTTAAGACTTGTGGACTTCAGCTCCCAGAATTCCCCAGCTGGGGAATTCTGGGAGCTGAAGTCCACAAGTCTTAAAAGTTCCCAAGTTTGGACACCCCTGCCTTAGTTCATTTACGCCCAAGTTTCCATCTTAAATACCAGATGAACAGAAACTAACTTATGGAAACAGGGGTACCACCAAACAATGGCTTAGATCCAGTTTGCTAGTTTATCTGATTATACAAGAGCCATTTGTTTGGAAAGCTGAATGAGCCTTTTACTGGATTTATAAGTTTGAATGAAAGCAGAACAATTTTCCTCCTCTTGCGTTACCTTGACCATTGGCTCCTGGGATCAAGTGATGCATAACTCTCTTGCTTCCCCTTCATAGGCTTAGCATTCCATTCCTGGAGCCTGAAGGGAGCATTTATCTCTTCCCCCACCTCCGCTTCATTCCAGCTGCCTGTAATCATGGTTAGAGGAATTGGGGAAATTCCCAGCTAAAAAAAAAACTAATCAGGGACTTTTTAATACAGTGAAATAACACATCAAGGTAGTTTTGATGTTTTTATGTGTACTTGGGATTTATATGTAGTTTATTTATTTATAAAGCACATAACATCACTCCATATCAGTTGGTGTGGGGTGGGTAGCATTTTTTTAAAAAAAAAATCCTTTTTTTTTGGCATGAAGTGGAGGAAAGGGAATTTCCACTACCCACAGGGGGCAGGGCACTTCCTTTGATTGTAAGCCATGGCCATGATGCCTGATGTGATGATAGCACAAGCAGTCTCAAGGGTATCAGTTCAGAGAAAGATGCTTTACAATATTTCATTGAATGAAAGAAAAATAAAAGAGAAAATTATTGGGATGCAAATCTACTCAGATGTTTCTATTTTACATTTGCAATATGGAAACCCGACATTTTTTTATTTTTTTTAATATTTTGTATAGTAAGGAAAGCAATGCCCAATAGCAGCTGGAGAGCTGCAGTGTAGCTGATAGAAAGTGATGGTTTTCTATGGATTTTTCAGTAAAAGATTTTGGGAACTGAACTGGCAAAACAGACGTTTACTGTGTATGATGCCTTATTACCCCCCTTTCTGTTTATGGGTAGCTGTGCAAACATATTACCAAAGTCTTAGTAAAATTGTTGTTGGCTGCAGCTCACTTGGAAATTACACTATATTGGAAGGACTCTAAGGGATTATCTATTCGCACATGGATGTTCAGAGCATGGAAACTTGCAGTCATGGAAAAATTAACCACAAGCGGATGCTTCTAAAAGATCAGACAAATATAACTTCATAGACATTTGGTTTCCTTTTACAGAATTCGCAAAAACAACTTCAGTGTTGTTCTGTCTACTCAGAGGGACTATGTTACCTTTTGAAGAGAGATTTGTTAAAAAGGAACTGAGGACCTTTCCCCAAATTCATCTAATCACAACATAAACATGGCTTGACAGTATCTTCTGTTCACATAATTATTATGTGTCTGTCTGTGTGTCTGTCTATCTATCTATCTATCTATCTATCTATCTATCTATCTATCTATCATCTATCAATCTCAGACACTATTAAAAAGATAAAAATTGAAAATAAAAATTGAAAGAAAAAATAGAAAGTGGAGAAAAGAAAAAGGTAGAAAAAAAATCAAAGAAATAAGAATATAGTAAAGAAAAAGAAAAAAAATAAAGAAAATAAAAATGATTTCCCCCTTCATCACAAGTATAAACAACTTTAGTAACCTATTACTTTTTCTTACAATACAACAAATGATCACTTCTTCCCATATCCCATCTCTTATCTATAAAAAAAATCCTTAAAGATTTGTCATTCTGTCCTAATCTCACCCAGTGCTATAAAATGTATCGATCCAGATGTTCCTAATAGCTGAAAAAAGAATTAACAAGCAATTTCCAAAAGTAATTAGAAAAGGAAGTAAGTGAAGCCAGTATCCTTTTGAAGATGCCAACCATGGTTTATTCCCTTGTTTCCCAAGCCTTGTCTTGCGGTTTTCCCGTGAGAAGCAACTGTATGGAGCATTTTTGGGTAATCTCAACCCCTCTCCTTGCCTAGAGAGGAACTGTGAAGAGCCCATGTACTCACTGGCTCTTCATTCCATCATAGTCATCAACTCCCCTTTTAGCAGAGCCCTGTTCAGTTTGCAATTTCTTCCACAGGAGTCCTTACAGAAAATCCTTTACTTACGACCACAATTGAACCCTAAAATCTAGCCACACAAGCTATCCTGGCATGATACTGGAAGAACAAATTGGGGTAATACAAGTAGTCCTTGACTTACAACAGTTTATTTAGTGACCGTTCAAAGTTACAACAGCACTGTAAAAAGTAACCTATGATCATTTTTATACTTGTGTCAGTTGCAGGATCCCTCATGTGATCAAAATTCAAATGCTTGGCAACTGATTCATATTTATGATGGGTGTAAAGTCCTGGGGTCATGTGATCACCTTTTGCAACTTTCTGGCAAGCAGTCAATTGGAGAGCCAGATTTACATAACAATCATGTTACTAACTTAACAACTGCAGTGATTCACTTAACAACTGTGGCAAAAAGGGTCTTATAATGAGGCAAATTTCACTTAACAACTGTCTCACTTAACAACAGAAATTCTGGGCTCAATTGTAGTCGTAAATAAAGGGCTATATGTAATGCGATAAGAGGATATATGTTAACTCTTATGAAAGTTTAAAGGAAAAGGGGGGAAATTATTACCTCTCCAGCATGCAGAATATTTGGCCAGGTGAAGATGCCAAATAAACAATGTTGTTTAACAAAAAGAACCTAACATATGGAACTACTTAAAAGACAATCTTGCCCATAAAATAGGTGCGTCAAGTCTATTTTCAGTAAGAGAGTAAGCAATGAAATAATTTGCTACAAAATTCATTTTTCAAAGGACAAACGTTTCATCCCTCTTTTTCTGAGAACCTCTTGATATCCCAGCCCCAATCCTGCAAACCTAAATACTTTTTAAAATTTTTGATATCTTCTGGCCAAAAAATAGTCTTTATTCTAAATTTCTATCATATATGGAGCTGGATCCCTGACTTCTCTCTCTTCAAATAAATCAAGAGCACAAGCTAACTTTGGACTTAAAAGTCATAGAAACAGGAACAAAGACGTGATGCAAAAATTGTGCCTTTGAATAAGATAGTGATCCCACCCCCACCCCCCCAAAATCCATATGCATGAGAGAAGGGAACATTTTGAGTGCAGTGTATAACATTTTCAAGATTCTTTGGGCATGGCAGGGGAAGGATATTGCAAAATCTCCATTCCCACCCCACACTGGAGCCAGCCAGAGGTGGTATTTACCGGTTCTCCAAACCACTCAAAATTTCTGCTACCAGTTCTCCAGAACCTGCTGAATTTCACCCCTGATATGTATACACACACACGGAGAGAGAGAGAGAGACACAGAGAGACAGAGAGACTGTACTGTATATATGATTGTGGGACTGTGGAGGATAAACATAATACAATCCCAGTTTCACTCTACCAGGTTTTGCTATCTATGCTTCTTTCTGTTTTGGCACCACTTCCTGGTTTTGCTGAGGAGCAGGTTTATGAAATGAAAACCTAGCAACATGAGGTACATCGTATATATGAAGATAAGAAAAGAAAAACCCATGGCAAACTTAAGTACATTTGCTTTCCCTTTAAATAACTCCTGATAACTGCTTCAGGCGAACTACCAGAAGATAACACTCCCTAACCTTTTGAAGGACATTCATATTTGAGGAGTATTTGCATATGTATAACCTATTAAGGTTTCTGGTCACATGTTTACTGTTGATTTTCAGGTTGGTATAAAACTTGGAAACAGAACTGGATGTTTTGTTGTTAGTCATGGTGAAGATATCTTCAACTGAGAAGGTGATTACAAATACCCTATAAACAACCAAACAAATAAAAGAATGTATCAGGTCCACCCAAGTATGCTCAGGGCTTTGAGTTGTGAGGAATTGGGGGGTGGGGGTGTAGCGGTTAAACAATAGTCTAAACTACAAATACTAAAAAAAAATAACACAGAACTGTACTGAATGTAATTGGGCCTTCATAACTACAGAAGAGCATAGATTTCCCTAGTGAGCTAGAGAAGGAGAACATACAAATTAAAAGGATTACTCACGAGTAAAAGGAAGAAAAATAAACCAAGCCTGCCTAAAGAGCAAGAACATACTGCAGCTCTATATTGTTAGTTTACTTGGCTTATCAAGAAAAGGGAAACTATTTGTCTCTGACAGGAAACCCAGCAACTTGGTTTTGCTGCCAGTCTCCATTGTGATCCTGAACAACTGTTCCCATTTATTGTAGATGTTGGTTATTTTTTCTTATGAGCCTGTAAGCATATGAGACCGAACAATTATTGCAAATCGGGAGGAAGAGGTGAAAGAGACTCAATTCAACACTTTCATATATAGGAAAAACAGAATTTGGGAAAGGCTGCTTATTAGGTATCATAAATTACATGCTAGGGTTCTAGAAAGTTCTAGAAGGTGTTCCTCATAACTTGTTTTAATAGGAGACATTAGAGATGTCCACCAATAGGAGACATTAGAGGGTCACATTTCTTTCATTGTACAATATGCATGCAAGTACACAACCAAAATGAGACATACATGTTTTGTGACATTTCTAATTGTTTGTGTAAAAAAAAAAAAAGCAATAAGCCTAAAGTTATGGTTCTAATGGAGTTAACCTTTTCTCTGTATCATTTCCTCTCATAGAATTGTTTATTCTATCTGCTGGGACCTTACTCCTTTTATAGACACACTGATTTTTATCATTTCTATTCCCCATCCCCATTCTGGCTCAGATATCTGAGGAAGACTCTCTGAAGAAGAGGATTTGCAAAGCCGGTTCGTGCTCCTTATCAACTTCTCCTTTTTTTGTGTCTTTGCATTATCTTTTCAAATAAGGATATTAGAACTGTCTTTCAGCTTCCTTGTTAAGAACCTACAGTTAATAGATAAATTGTTTTAGCTGAGCATTTCATTTTGAAGTGAGCTTCACTTCAGAACAGTAGTGAAAAAAGGTAATGAAGAATGATGGGACAGCTGCCTGTACTATATGCATGATCTGGAGTCTATTTTTGGCAGGATATTAAATAATTTTAATGCGGTATGTGGCCTTTCTTTCTTTCTTTCTTTCTTTCTTTCTTTCTTTCTTTCTTTCTTTCTTTCTTTCTTTCTATAAAAGAAAGTTTTATACATTTTTTCACAAAATTATTTTTTTCCTTAGCTTTACTAGTTTGCCTTTTTGTTGGCCAAAACAATCTTGTTATCCTTGGTATTAGAATGCCAACACCAATCAATGCTGTTATCCACATAAATAAATCTCATCTACATAATTTTGATTGACATTTATTTTATAATTGATAAGTCTTGTCTAGTCTCAACCTTTAAAAAGTTTTTTTTTAAAAAAATACAGATTGTTTACGTACAATTTGACTCTGTGGTTTTCTAAAGTGATCAATTAGTAGACAAATTGATTTTCAGAAACATCTGAACCCATAACCTATTTTAATCAGGATATTAAAAATAATTTACAGTTTCACTCATAAAGATTTCTCCTTAAATTATAACAAAATTATTCATTTTTGAGCTTTGTTGCAATTTTCTTAGCTAACTACCGGAGAAAAGACATTAACATTCTGAATTTTCATATCCTTTCTATTATGTTGCCTTTTCTAGAAAGACAGAAAAGACCAACACCAATTTTAATACTGCAGTTTCATTAATCACTGACCTCCCTTTCTATTTGTAAGGCGTGTCAAATGTTTCAACTTTCAATTTCCAAACATTAGGGGTGCTCCAAAATTGTGAAATGCCTTGGGGATTGTAAAGATATTTTGGTTGCTTTAATATAATTTAGATGTGCTTGGCAAGTAACTACATAAATATCATAACTTTTTAAACATTTTGTTTGGTTCATTAGTATTACAGCATCTTTTCAGTTATATATGAAAACATATTTCTGGCCCTTAGACTGAAATAGCTTCAAAGAACACACAGTACAGCTATCCTTAGTCTTGAATAATGAAATGACTCTATACCAATACATAAAACAAATCTAGACTTGTGAATTCCAGGTGAATTCAAGACAAGACTTTCTGTACATTTTTTTTTGATGGCAACTTTTCAGAATCTATTTTAATATGTTAAAAACATTTGGATCACTTCAAAGAGAACCTGATTGGAATATTTGTCTACAGTTTTGAGAGAACAACATTTGTTCTAGTGAAATGGCCCAGAACATAGTGTGAAAGGTTTGAAGTTTCAGACTTCTTTCTGAAGTCTTCTAAGTCTTCACATCCTGGGCCTGTCTCCTATTTTGGCATAGTAGCTTGGCAGTTCTACTGTTATCACTTATCATCCAAGGAATGCCCTCTGGAGGTCCTCTCCTAACCCAGTTTGGAGGCTGTTAGTATCTATGTTACATTTCTAGTGATTAATAGATAAAAGCACACTAAAACTAAAAACAACCCTCTCGCCATGTAGCATGGAGGCATGTGGCTAAAGGTTTCAATCCTTTTTCCCACCCATTTCCCTCTTTTTAGGATAAAGGCCAGAACAAGAAGCAATGGGTGGAAACTAATCAAGGAGAGAAGCAACTTAGAACTGAGGAGAAACTTCCTGACAGTTAGAACAATTAATCAGTGGAACAGCTTGCCTCCAGTAGTTGTGAATGCCCCAACACTGGAAGTCTTTAAGAAGATGTTGGATAGCCATTTGTCTGGAACGGTATAGGGTTTCCTGCCTAGGCAGGGGGTTGGACTAGAAGACCTCCAAGGTCCCTTCCAACTCTACTATTGTATTGTATTGTATTGTATTGTAAAAGCAAACACATTGAACTATGCTTTAGCAAGTAAATATTGTTTGAAAAACAACTAACATATTTTAAAAAAACCATTTAACTTTCAATGTTCAAAATTCAAACATTCAGGAGAGAAATAATTGATTAAAAAAGAAAATGTAAAGGAAATGCAACGCTCCAGGCAAATCACAAGATGGTTCTGATATTTTTTCTGCCAGAAATCTCCATAAGCAGATGCCACAGAAGTTTTCAAAGCCATTACAAGATATTTTTATGTAATTATTATTTTGCATGTGACTGAAAGCACATATCTTTTATTAAGATGTGGATTGTGCATGTCTGATTTGCAGCCTACATGTTCACAACATTTATGTATTTTCATGCACACATTTAGCTAGTCACAAAACTGGGCAAAAATATCCCTAATATGGAGATATCCATTAGGACATGTCAATTGTTACATAAAAAATCATACAAGGTAATGGCATAAAAATGATTGAAAAGTTGCATGAATAAACTGCATTTTTCTTGATTCATTCATTCCTGAAGTACAATATTAAAAGATATGCTCTTACTAATATTTAAGGATGGCAAAATAAGGCGGTCTGGAAGAAATCAATGAAGCATTTCAAGGTGGATCAAGTTTGTATCTTAATGAACTGGTTTTTTTTAAATTTCTGAACTCTTGCTTTTTCACTTGAAAGCTCTGTCAAAAGTCTCTCCCCGCAGCTAATATTGTGTCTCCTCCCACCCCCCAATTCTCAGAAACACTTTAACGCCATTCTTGAACTCCTAAGAATACCATCTTAGCTCATCTATATGAAGGGCTAGAAACAATAGCATCTTCCTCATGCACAGAAGGATGAATTTCACTATAAGGGACAGCAGACAAAATGCCAAGGAGTTCTCTCCTTATTTAGAGATGCCTCCCACTGTGAAAATGAAAACATAAGCTATCTTTACAAGGAGGGGGAAAACCTGGAAGATGAGAGAAGGAGGAAGTTCTCCCAATAGGGATTTGTTTAAGACAGCATTCAGTAGCCACTAAGAACAGAGAATTGCAAGCTGAAACAGATAAATAGTGGCTTTTGAACAACCTCAAGTACAGTGCTGTATAAAGAAGCAGTCTTCAACAAACTTAGTCCCAAGCTATTTAGGATTTTGTACCCAACAACCAGCGCATTGTGTTCCCAACTTATTAAAAGTTAGCAAAAATAAATAATTGTTTTTCAAACATCAGAAACGTCTTAGCTGAGATTTTATACCACAGTCCCACATAGATTACACTGCAGCATTCAATTTTGATCTAAAAAGTTAAAAGAGCTAATGCCTAAATATACACAACCCGAGAAAGGATGACAAATTCTCTAGGACCAAAGTTGGGTTTAGATACTCTCCCAAATTATAAATTACAGTAGCTTTTTCAAGGAAGATGAAAATGTGTACTGTTCTAGCTTGCGGAGAACACAGGTGGACAAATGGAGGCGAGCCAGGACTTAACAGAATGCTAACAGTTTATTGCTAACAGGTTGCCAACGCGGCAATTCACAATATGCGTGCTTCGCTAGCAGGCAACAGCTGAGCTCTGCTCTGACAGCCTTTATATATGCCGCTGTCAGAGCAGTCAGCCAATCAGCGCTTAGCACAGCGCCCCCTAGTGTAGCGGACCAGAGGGAAAACTATATACATAACATGTACCTCTAACCCTGACTGAGTCTCCTACTGATCAAAGTATTGTTGTTTTCTGAATTAGGCTACCTTTCATTAGCCTACACTTAAATTGCCAATAAACAGTACTTCTGATTAGCATATCCCATCAACAATTCTGAAATTCCTAACTTCAAACTATACACTCAGAATTCAAATAATATGGTCATTCTTTTAGACCTGATTCTACAAAATGGATTTAATTTGCAATAATGTTTCATTCATTATGTGCCATCAAGCTCTCATAGATTTTCTCCAAGAAATAAAGCTTCAAGGAAGGGTTGATATTATTTCTGGCTTCATCATTTTTACAGGTATTCATCTATAGATCTATTCTGCCAATTTTCAATTTAAAAATCCCTACCTGAAAATTTACACTTGTGTAAGTTTGAAATCAAAATGAGTATTTTAATGGCCTCTCTTAAAATATGTACAGTATTTCTGACTCATCTAACTCTAAATATTTTTTAAAAATTACTGTAAATATTTATTTGTTTTAATCAAAATCTCCATAGAAACACTCAGAAAATACAAAAATTAAGTTCTTACACAAATACTTTATACTGGGAATTCACAGATACTCCATTATATTTGAATACAAAGTCTTTATCTATGGAGAAAATGGCTGGATAAGTGTCAGGGTTCCAAGTAACAGCCCCAACAAAAGAAGACTCCGAGGCTAGGAATTCCCCAAAGTTCTATTTTATTAGAGATGACACGTTGGCACATCTGGGAAAACCCGAATCTGAAAGTTTGCAGATTTTCCCCATCCAAAAGAAAGTCCAAGTCCATGCCCTAGCACCCAAATGTCTGTCACATGATCCAATCAACACACCATCCCAACTGGAGATGCTTCCCAGTCATACCCCTCCAGGTGCAGGGCAGAGTGGCCTTGACTCTCTGTTATTATGACTATATATCTCCCCAGCTTCATACAATCCCCCCTCCCAGTTTCCCACAGCACTAAATGTGTCAGGCCTGAAGATCCAATGCCCAAGTTGGCTTCCAGGCCTGATAATAAGCTTTCTCCCTGAGATTCTGAAGAGGTGGGTGCTGTTTGTCAGAATGAAAGAGGCAACCTAGTATATCCTATGTATTCTCCAGTACAATATCTATATGCCCCAATACGTATGGGCAAAACCAAAAATTATAGCAATTTTAATCCACATTGCATCAGATTGTCTCTTCCTGATACTGGCAATACTAGCTATCTATATTATATGCTCTGGACTATAAATAAACCCTGACTTATAAAAAGGGAACTGCATATGTTCTAGACTGATCGCTGTATACAGACAGTGGTTACCTAGCCTAGTTATTGATATCCAGAAACTTGGAGGATCTGCTTTACCTAACAGTGAAACAGTTGGTGCCTCACGATAGATTCAGAAAAAACATATAGCTAAAGAACATAGTGGTGAGACTTTGGATACATTAAACAATATATTTCAATTATCCCAAACTCATGGTATGATATAAAAAGCCGTGAGAGGGCCTGTTTGCATGCAAGAAAGCTTCAGTTCTCATTCAGAAGCCAGTGGAAAGCACCAACAAAGAAACTAAACCACAGCAATTTTCTCACAGCAATTAAAGTGGTGTAATCCTTACTGACTAAACTGTCTGTTCAAAGAGTGGGACTTCACATCTGTCATGGTCCCTTCTCCCCACCACAACACAGCCTTATATTCTCATTTTACTGAATTACAATTAATGCCTCACAACAGCTGTTGTGTGTTTTAAATTAACGGGAAACTAGTACCCATTACCTCACTAGATATATTCCGGGAAGTAATATGTGTGCGCATGTGCCCATGAATCATGTGAGCACAATTCAACCAGCTGTTATCTTCTTAGTGTCTATAGTTGAAGGCTTGTCCAGGATGGTTTTCCATATCCTGACTGGGTATTGCTATAAAATCATGCTGTTTTGAATTCAGTTTTCACAATAAAATAATGTATTTATATGCGGATTGTGTCTTCATGACTATAAGACTTCATTCCTAGCTAAAATATTGATAGCACAACAACATTGTCTTCTTACAGAGAGCCTTCTTTTCCCTCCCTACTTTTTTCTGTACTTATGCATCATACTTTTACATTACCCCATAAGGCGTAGGAATTCCCTGGAAACAATAATAGACTTTCCCAATCATTGCAGAATAAATGCAAAGCAATCAAGTCATTGATTTCCTGGCTAGCTACTATCTTTTGCTGTCTTTTTTTCTCACCCTGGAACTGAACTGAAACTTCTCAGAGGTCATATTTTAATTGTTTACATCTCTTTCAAAATAACATAATTTTGCATTACTGAATGTTCTCTCCCTTATGTATATGTACGTATGTATGACTGGTTGTCTATGTTTGTGGCATGTGCCATTTTCTCCCATAATGCTACGAAGAATGCAATATAGTTTTAGAAGCATATCTGATATACAGTAGTTGGCTTGAACCCTATCCTGTACTGGACCTTAGCATGCCAATGATGGGGAATAGCTTCAGAAGCAAGGCAAAGAAACAGGTAAATGGGCCTATTGACATTTCCCTCAGTGCCTTACTTGCCAGGAATCATAGTCATGATATTTTACAAGATATTTTAATTAAAACATAACTAACTGGAATACTAGCAAGATGTAAACCATATGCCAGATTCAAACATAAACTTTACAAAGGTATTTACAGAGGACTACAGAGAATCCAGTCCATAAGCATTGTTATGGAATAAAATGGTGCAGCTTTGTTCTCAAGCATGCATCTTTTCCTAGGTCAAAAAACAGAAATTCTTTTAAGTAGAGATTGCACAGGGTACCTTGGGGGGGGGGGCAAGCAAAAGTGAGCACCAAGAGGCATTCCCCCCCTGTTTTTTTCTGTTTGCCTTCTGGAAAACATGTTTTATAAATTACTACACCACCAACAACAGCCATTTTCTGAGAAGGTTATAACACATTCTCACAGTTCCAAGTGTGGCATTTGCTCAAGAAAATGTGGACCCGTGATATGTGATATGTTTCTAAATTCTACAGCTATATTCTCACTATGAGTTGTATTGTGTTGGGTGTGTGTGCACTGAGGGAGCTCAACCAATCTCATTGTACATACGTTGTGCATTGACAATAAAGTATTATTATTACTATTACTATTAGTACTATATCTAATATGTGTTAATGTGTTAATGTAGAAGTCCTTTTCTTGTTTCAAGATCTTACACAATGTAAGAGTTGTGTAAGATCTGGAAGTCTACCTCATCTAAGGATCCCACAAGGCTTCTTTACAACTAGACTTGTCACATACAACATTTTCTTCTTTCTCCCTTTACTTCCCTCTCTGTCTGTACCCTGGTTGGTTTGACTGCATGAGGAGAAAAAGCTTCCTACCAGCTAAGCAGCTGGTTGCTGCTTGCCAATTGAGAAGCTAAATGCTGGGGATAAAGAGCTTCTGGAAAGATAATAAAGCAAAGGGGAGTAAATTAAAGTATCTATAAATAGCACTCGGAGTAAGGAGAAAGGATGATGTCATTGACATTTACATAAGATGGTATTTCTATCCATTCTTCCACACAGATTTTCCCCCCTCCCACTGCTTCACTTTGGAAATTATTCAGACTAGCACTGGCCTGTCCTTCAGATAGAACCACACTGAGCCTATAGGCAGGCTCATGAGCCTCTTATATCAAATTCATGAAACCTGACAAACAGGATGCAAATATGAGCTGAGCATTTCCCATAGGGTTCAACAAGTGAGGCAAACATGTGACGGTGGCAGTAGAAGAGAATCTCTGTAGCTCAGGGTTGAACTGTAGAGTCCTTCGTATTCTCTGAGCTTGGTTGTTGGTTTGCAGATGTTTCTTTACCAAACTAGATAACATCATTTATGCTGGAAGGGAGTGGGATTTCTTCTCTGTTTATATATAGTTGCTTGCCCTGTCAGTATCGGAGGAGGTATTGTTGTCTCCTTGGTAATCCCTTCATTAGATTGTTATTTATTGTTTGATTGTCTGAATTGGTAGTGTCTTGATTACAGGAATTTTTTTATTGCTTGATTGTTTGGTGTTAATCCTAGTGCTAATCCCTGTTTAGGTGAGTGTTGATTGCTGGTGAGAAGCTGTTCTAGACTTTTTGTTAAGTAAATCAAAAGATCCAGTAGTCTAACAAGAAAAAAAAAGGAGCCATCTACAACATAGAATATAATTTCGATAATAGCCACTATGTAGGACAGGCAAGCAGAAGATTAGCAGACTAACATTCATTGAACACCAACCCGACAATCAGAACACATGATGAAAAGGCCTTATTTTCACAACACTTGGATAGACTTATCCATAGTTTCAAATGGAAAACTGACCAGCCTAGGCCATATGTCTTTCCTAAGGCGCCCTGCAAGTCAACCTTTTGTGACAGCTGCTAGGTGTAGACTGTGACGAGGCATCATTTTATACTTTAATTCTCTTTAATTATTGTTGAATCCAAAGTAATTGCACAATGCTGTCACACTCAGTTTGATAGAGCATCATTTGAATAGATGAATGAGTTAAAATGCTTTAAAATGTTACAAAACACTGTTCCTTACTATTGCTTCCAAATACCATAGAAAACTGCCCTTTGGCAGGCCAGAGCATTAGTCCAGTAGTATCTGCCGTGCCTATTAGCAGAGCTCAGGAAAAGGTCTTCCAATGCTCTTTTCTACTGATTCAGCTGATTGCATATGAAATCCGCTTCACATAAGGTAAGTGTTTCATTACTCAAGCATGGTGTCTATCTTCTTTTGCACTTCACATTTTCATCCATTCCGGTAACCCTCTTGTGGAATAATTCATTGTCAGTGTAATTCCATAGCAAGGATTATAGAGAAGAATAGGAATATGCTCAAAGCCACAAACTTGAGTTCAAGGTTGCAATGTTCTCCTGGTTTTATCTATTCTTGGGAATGCATATGAGTAGAAGCAGGAAAGAAGTCAGCATTAACTGACCCAGAACAATGCCCCCTTTTCTGCCCTTCAAAAGAGAATGCAAATATCTGAGCAAGAAGCCTATTTTACTCCTGTGTCAAAGCAAGGTCGTGTTTTCCTTTCCCCTAGCATCAACGACTGACTCCTATTTATATGGTATTTGCACAGTGGTTCTGTGTTATTGTAAGGTATTCATAGGTTTTTTTAAACATCAGTATAATTACAAGACACGATTTAATATGGAATAAGGACATGTGGGGAATAGGGCAGGATATGGTAAAGTGGTTACAGCAACCAGTTTTCATACAAATATTAATGCCACAAGTTTTATATAGAAACTCTGTGACCTTATGTGGTCTCTAAAGATCTTTACAAATATTGCGTGTATTGAGATCGTACCACACAGATGTAACAGAAATAAGAATAGACTGAACACACAAAAAGTTAAAGAGGCAAGATAAAGTTATAATGTAAATTAGTGGTAAACTGGCTCACCCAGTCCATAAATCTAGAGGGATTCTGTCTCCTCCTGGCTTGAAAATTGAAATGAGGCACATGGCATAATATCATATTGTTTTATTATTTATTAATATTTATTGATTAGATTACTATCATCCTAATTCCTACATGTTATGTATAGAACATATCAGTGAATCTATATCCGGGAGGTCAAACTCGCAATGTCACATTGTCACATGATGTATTGCAACTCCCCCCCCCTTTGCTAAAATGGGGGTGGGTGGCCATGGCCAGCACATGACGCATTTGGCCCACAGGCCATGAGTTTCACACCCCTGATCTATATATTCCAATCCTTCCACAACTCCACAACAGGAAAATAGCAAAACTTATTTATCCTTCTTTTTGTTCAGGTATCATACATAGCACTTCCTCCTCCCATCTACCTTTCAACAACCAACTTCTAAGGAAAGTTGGTCTGAGCGAGAATAATCAGCCTGAAGTGACCAAATGAGCTTCTGTTCTTGAAGATAAAATAAACCTTAGTCTCATTGGTGCTGCTGCAACACATTAAGCACTAAACTGGCTCTGGAGAACAACATATGCTCAGTCACTAAAGAATGCTGAGTAGAAATGGGAAGGACTAGGGACTGTCCTTCCAGTAATATGATTGTGTGGCTGAATGGAATTTTGAAAAGGGTAGAATTTTGAACAGGAACTTATCATTGGAAATTCCATTTGTAAATAAATTGTTTCAACTCTAGTTTAATTATCTTGAATGATTATAATAAGTAAAACTGAAGGGATGACTTCTGCTGAAGCAAATAATCCTAGAGTTTCTGCTCCAAGAAGTATATATTCCTATGAGTGGAGACTGGAGAAATGTGGATTCCTGAGGTTCCTTTCATGCCCCCTCTTTACCCCTCCAAAAGGGTTCTTAAAGCTGATTTAACAGAACTTTATCAAATAGTAGGCTGTAGCCCACTTTATCAAATGCCTTACTGACGTTCAAGTAAATTATATCCAAAGCATTTTGCTGGTCTGCTAATTTTTTCATATTATCAAATAATGCAGAAAGATTTGTTTGGCATAATCTGTTTTGACAAATCCATGTTGGTTTCTGGTTATCACTTTATTTGCACGTAGGTGTTTACAGATTCATTGTTAGATTATTTTTTCCAGGATCTTCCCAGATATTGATGTCAGGCTGATAGGTCTGTAGTTTCCTGGATCCATTTCCCCCCCTTTTTTGAAGATGGAAATCACATCATTCCTTTTCCAGTCATTTGGTATGGAGTGCAGTTTCTTAGAATCAGAATTTACACATGTCCACATCCACAAACACATAGACACATGCTCTTATTTAAAGTCTCTGTCTGTTTTGAAACTTTAATTTTGTTTTGTTTTAGTATTATTATTCTTTCTATTCTTCCTGTTGACTGTTTTGTCACTAATATAATATATAGAAGACAGGCCAATAATTTGCAAATAGATTACTTTAAAAATTGGGGGCTGTTTTGAAAGGGGAGGAAAGCAATGTCATAGTAATGTATTAATCAATATTCAATTAGGGGGATAATATCAGAGATGGTATTCAGCAGGTTCTGACCAGTTCTGGAGAACCGGTAGCAGAAATTTTGAGTAGTCTGTGGAACCAGTAAATACTACCTCTGATTGGCCTCACTCCCATCTATTCTCTGCCTCCCGAGTCTCAGCTGATCGGGAGGAAATGAAGATTTTGCAGTAACCTTCCTCTGGAGTGGGGAGGGAATGGAAATTTAACGGTATTGTTCCTCTGCCTTGCCCACCAAGCCACGCCCACCAAGCCATGTCACGCCCACCAAGCCACGCCCACAGAATCAGTAGTAAAAAAAATTGAATCCCACCATTGGATAATATGTGTATAAGTGTTAGTCTTTATTGATGCACCTTTTTCTTGTTTAGTATTTTGATTGTTTTGTAGTTTCCCCCCTTTTTTGTCTTTTTTTGGATTTTGGGAAGTTTTGTATTTTAACTTTGCCTTGAATAGAAATAAAATATACATTAAAAAAGCCACTGTCTGTATCCCATGGGGTTAGCAGCTAAGGCAGAGCCACGTGCTTTCTGTTTGGAAAAACAAGCATCAGACTTCAAGACTTGCAGATGGTGCAGACCCAGAGGCACTTGGTTACAGTGTACACTAACAGGGCCAATGAGATTATTCTCTTAAGCATTCGGGCCAGTAGGGGTTATGGATTAACTAGCAGCCAGAAGCTCCTACTATTTGCCATTTGCATCTCACTGTCATGGTATTGCTATTCTCTTATTGTCAGCAATTTTGCCAGTTTTCCAACATACAGCATCTGCTAACTTGCAAATTAAAGATAGGATTTTTTCCCATTAGCTTTTGGAAATAGCCTGAGATTTGCAGAAAGGTACAAGGCAAATGAAGAACATGCTTGTCTTATTCCCTCATATCCCTGGTGAGCTTGTATCTTTCTCATATGATTCTTAAAGAAATCAGATCCCTGACAGATGATATGCTTTGTGTGGAGAAGATTCAGTCACGGCAATTTTCAGGGAATATTAGGAAAGGTTCTATTCTGACAAGGACTACTCAACCAGTAATAAATTGGTTCTGAGTCTCAGAATAAAGCAGTTTCATGAGGCAACCATGAACATTCAAAGTTTCAAACCAAGGTGAATACAAACAAAATGGACTGAATTTCTCCGAGAAAAGCCTAAGGCCATTTTGTGGCAGTCTCTTGTAAACAGAGAGGTGGGGAAATGAGTTGTGAGTAACAGAAAACAAACATTGGACTTTCCAAGATGTAGAAATCTGCTATAGTTTGTTTTCCCCAGAGTAGTTAAGCATTTGGGATTAAATTTACATTTCCACTGAAGTTTTTTTTTTTTTTACAAATAGCTACAGTAGGGAAAAAAAACAAATTATCCTCTCCAGTTTGCATCTTTAAAAGATGGCAACATATCCAGCCCATACGAACTGCAAGTTTTACTTTTACACACACACACACACACACACACACACACACACACAGACACACACACACACACACAGAGAGAGAGAGAGAGAGAGAGAGAGAGAGAGAGAGAGAGAGAGAGAGAGAGAGAGAGAGAGAGAGGTATGTGCTCATACACATACACACAAACACACAATCTGAATGATTAATATTAAAAATATTGATGCCTCTTAGTGATGTTTCAAGCAGAATAATGTCCTGGGTACTGTAAAAAAAAAAAAGGGGGGGGGGAAACCCATGCAATTTCCTAACACATGACTGAACTAGAGAGAAAGACTCATACTGACATTGCTTAATTGATTGGTAAGAGCTCTAAGTAGAGCAATAAATGTGAGTTAGAGGCTGACAGGGTTGATTTATGAGGATTTACCAGAAGAAACACATGTGTATATTGCAGGCTATAGGATGGCTAAGAGAAGAGACAGAGTACATCTCTGGGCCTCTGAAGGCAATTAACCAACTGCACTCTCTTTTAATGATGCATTTGCCCCACCACAGTAGCTTCAGCATCAATAGAGGTATTATTTTTCTATGTCATGATAAAAAGAGGCAATCGCCAGAAGTCCAGTATATTTTGTTGCCTGAGACAAAATCACTTCCATCCTATTCTATATAAAAAATATCCAAAGATTGTACTGGTTGAGAGGCAGGAGGCTAATTTAGGGAGCACAGTTTTATCTCTTTCTGTCATTTCTCATAAATTTAAAATGAATTAGAGCTACCTAGCTTTACTATTCTGATCTGAATGACTATGTACACCAAGGTGCTATTGCTGGACCTTGTTTGCATTAAAACAGTAGCCTAAGGCCTCAATAGATTCAACCCTCAACTTGGCACAGGACTACTTTCGAATGAAAGAGTTTCTCTGAAGACCAGTTAGCTTAGCCCTGTGACAGGAAGCACAACCAGAAGAACTAGCTCTATCTTTATTATCAGGTTATATTAACAGAAACGTATAAGATTGAATACATTCTTCCCTCCTTTCCTTTTACTCTCTGCAAAATGAGGGAGGGTCCCTTCTGAAACCTTTCCCGTGCCATCCCTTTGTTTGTGTACTGAGATATCTTTTACATGCTAGCTGTCTAGTTTGTGGCTCTCCCTCCTGTCAACCAAGGTCAATCCCAAAAACCATTACAACACCTTATTCACCTGACTCATTGACCTCAGTATGATTTATTTCTAGGAAGACAAGAACATAACAACATGGTTTCCTACATAATCATATCTATCTACCTATCTACCTATCTACCTATCTACCTATCTACCTATCTACCTATCTATCTATCCATCCATCCATCCATCCATCCATCCATCCATCCATCTATCATCTACAGTACTTTTTTCCTCTGCAAGTGTATTGATGCTTATATTGACTACCCAATAACATTTTGATGGTGAGTGAACTTAGATTGTTCTTCAAATCATGCAAAATTAATTGAAAAGTAATGCATATGGATAAGCACACAAATTAGCAACTTTTACAAGGCACTTTTTCTTTTAAAAAAAGGTCAAACCATACCTATAGAATTCATCTAGATAGCTCGTATCTCAGAAAGATTCGAGGTAATTTAAGTGCATTGTATTTATGATTATGATGCTTCTGACACTTGTATTTTATGCCGCTGGGACTTATGAATAAGTTCTGTAATAGACAGCTTGCTTTTTCAGCCACTGTTTCTCTTCAAGTACTTTTCTACAAGGGCTAAATAGATAAAATGCAACAGTGTTCTTTTTTTTCTGGGAGTATCTGTATTTACATGAGTGATTGGAGTTTGCATAACCCTGGGCATAATTGATGGGGCTTAAACTTAACCCCTGAAAGTAGACTGGAACAGTGGGCCTTTTGGGGTATTCCAACCCAACAGTCCCCCTTCAGTTGACGTATTGTGGAAATAGGGCTATTGATAAAAACAACCACAAAATCCATTAGTTTCAAACTTTTAACAGGACCTCAGGTGGATTTTAAATACAGAGGACTACTACTAGGAACAAATAGGTACATTTATTATAAATTATGCGAGACATGGAAAGTGACTTGCAGCACAAATTTGGCTGAATTATTTAGAAAGAACATCCTTAGTAATTTTTATTTATCATTATATTAATACAAATATAAATTGTACCATAAACCATACAAAAATATTGCCCAAAGCCTTTGATTTGTCATAGGAAATAGAATAGAATAACCAAAACATCTAATTTTAATCCAGAAATATAAAACCAAAATAAAATATATCAATCTGACAGCCACTGCAAAGCTAAACAGACCTCTTAAATAAATGAACACTGAATCTAAATGAATATGCATTACTCAGCTATTTAAAAACTAATGAATTCTTAGCATGAACTTGTTAAATTGATGAAAATCTTTTAAAATAAAAATGTAAGTCTGTGAGTCTTGCTTAATCTTGGAAATTTCTTATGGCAAACTCGTATAAACCCTACCAAACATTTCTAGCATTAATCAGGGTTGGCTTAAGAAGTCTCCCTACCCTGGAAGGAATAGCATTGAACAAAGTAAGAAAGTTCACACTAAAAAGCTGTAATGCATCCTGGGCATAATTATGTTGAGGAGTATTATGAGACAATTTTTAGAGTTCTTTTTTCTGGTAACCCACTTATTAAAAGTAAATAAATGAATGAAACATTCAGTTCATCTAAGAAACAACCATGCCAGAGAAAGACAAGCTCATTCTTAGCTTTCAGCCTGGGTGGGTCCCAGGGGTGGGTTCCTGCCAGTTCTAACCTCTTCTATAGAAGAGGTTCCACAAATCTACCGTGCCGTTTAGAACCGGTTCCAGCTCTCTCCCCCTGCCCATCCGCACCACGCTTGCCCGGCCCGCCGCTCACTGATTGGCTGGCTCATCAATTGCCCCGCCCGCCTCTAAGAGTCCTATCTAAACCTTAAAGTCTTAAAGCTGTCAAGTTTGAACATCCCTGGTTTTTTTTCTAAAGGGTTAGGGGTGCAAGGGTCTTGTAACTTGACAGCTTTAAGACTTGCACACTTCAATGCCAGAGTTCCTGAGCCAACATGATTGGACAAGGAATTCTGGGAGTTGAAGTCCATAAGTCTTAAAGCTGTCAAACACCCCTGGGGGGGGGGTTCTAAAGAGTTAGGGGTGCAAGGGTCTTGTAACTTGACAACTTTAAGACTTGCGTGCTTCAAATGCCAGAGTTTCTGAGCCAACATTTTGGTTGCTAAGCAAGAGCGTTGTTAAGTGAGTTTCACCACATTTTACAAGTTGGCCACGCCCACCCAGTCACATGGCTGCCAAGCCACTCCCACTCAGCCACATGGCCAGCAAGCCACTCCCACCCCAGTCACATGGCCGACAAGCCACGCCCACAAAGCAGGCCACACCTACAGAAGAGGTTCTAAAAAAAATTGAAACCCACCACTGGTAGGTTCCTACACCTGTGCTATCTCAGGAGGCAGCCTGGATCCTGTTTCAGTCTCCTGTGGCATCATTTTATAAAGACTTCAGGAGAAACTATTAGTCTTACTGTTGATTTGAGAGTTGTCTGCAATGCAATTTATTGTAGCAAAAATCAAAATAATATAGCTTGCATTCCTTTCCGTCATATAGGCTAACAATACACAAATAATACAATAAACAGAATGAGTGAGATATGCATCTCATAATACCATATATTCAATCCAATACCACCAGTGGTAGAATATTATCCAGGTAGCTATTTTGTTGTTGCTACTTAATACTCTGCATTTATTGTTTTGCTTTTGCGAATGAAGATAACTACTGAAAATCACCAGTGTTGGTAATTAATTCCTGATGGACTGGAGAAAAAAACCCTCCTTACTGTATTACCTAATTGTTTTTGAATAGGATTCTTTCATCTAGCTAAACTCATCTGCTTTAAGCAACTGTATGCAGGAAAATTGTTCATCAGAAATTCATAGGTTGAGCAACTTTACTGGCTACATCTGAAAGTACTTCTTTCTTAGCAACTCAATTAATAAAACTTCAGCACACAAACGCAATCTCATAATCTGCTTTATGGGCTACGTAACCTTTCCAAATCCTCCAAGTCAGATGCAGAAGCAAGCAGGATTAGGGGATGTCCTTTTTGCTAGTCACCCTGATGTGATGAAATACTGAGTTCAGTATTCAGCAACGAAGTTTCCCGGGAATGAAGGCAAATATATGTGTCCCTGTTGCAGGATTCAATGTGGATCTGTCCTTGGTACCAGAGCTCTTCTTCTGAGCTTTTGGACTCATGCTGGCTGAAATAATAACCATCCATCAACACCCCAATCAACAAACAAAAACTGTCACATACCCAAGTTCCACATAAATACTATGCATGGAATAGTTATTAAGTTAGTAACCCGGTTGTTAAGTGAATCTGGCTTCCCCATTGACTTTGACTGTTGAATGGTCAGTAAATGAATTGTTGTAAGTCAAGGATTACCTGTACTGAAAAATAAGAAGAGGTTTTACCTCTTTCTTCCATTGAAGAGATTTGATTGTGGGTTTGCTATTTCCATGTTTATGAAAGTGAACTTTTCACTAGACAGTAAAGCCCATCATGCATAAATGGACTTATTTGGCTTTGGCTCTCTGTATGGGACACAAAATATAGTTCAGTCACTGCTGTGCAGAAATCCACAAAGAACAGACTCCAGATAACTGCAGTTTCTGAGTTATTCCACAAGGCAAACACAATCAAGGAAGACCCCAAGTTATGAAAACGAGCAAAAGGTGCAGTCCTTGGATTGTCTGAACATCCCTATCCCATATGAATCTTTTTCATAGCTAAATTGTTCCTTTCATCAACTATCAAGCTGAAGCAGTCCTTGGATTGTCTGAACATCCCTATCCCATATGAATCTTTTTCATAGCTAAATTGTTCCTTTCATCAACTATCAAGCTGAAGCAGTCCTTGGATTGTCTGAACATCCCTATCCCATATGAATCTTTTTCATAGCTAAATTGTTCCTTTCATCAACTATCAAGCTGAAGCAGTCCTTGGATTGTCTGAACATCCCTATCCCATATGAATCTTTTTCATAGCTAAATTGTTCCTTTCATCAACTATCAAGCTGAAGCCAATTCTCCCAGTCTAGAATTGCCTGGATAGATTATCAAAGCAGCCTTTAGAGCAGAGGTGTGAAACTCGATTTCATTGAAGGTCACATCAGGGTTGTGTTTGAGCTTGGAGATGAGAGGGGACATGGCCATGGTGGGTGTGGCCAGTTCGACATAACTCGTGTTGGGGGCACCTGTGGTGGCCAAGTGCTAAGGCAGGGCTTCTCTCAGACCCCCCCCCTCACTCTCATTATAATCCTCCCTCCCTCCCTTTCATTCGTTTTCCTTTCCTCTTCATTCTCTTTTCTTCTTCCTTTCCTCTTCCCTTATTTTTCCTTCCTTGCTCTCTTCCCATCGTCCCATATTTTTCTTTGTCTTTCCTCTTTCCCTTTCTCCTTTCCTGTCCCTTCTTGCATGCTCAAATACAGGAGGGGAAACATTTCTCCTTTTGTTTTTAGTTTGTTTTGCTAGCCCTCTGCCAGCGAAAACAGTGCCCGGTCCTTCCGAGCTCCATTTGTGCTGGCAGAAGGGTGCAGGAGGCCGTCATGGCCAAAGACGGGACCTGGAAGCCCTCCCCGAGCTCTGTTTTCACTGGCAGAAGCACTGCAGGTCAGACTTTTGCTCTTTCCAGGGTAGTCCCACAAGGCAGATATAAGCACCCTTGATTTTGAAACCCCTGCTTTAGAGACTTAAGGTTGATTCTTGAGTCATAACTCAGGGAAAAAGTTTTCACATGATAATTAAAAATGCATGAGGAGCATAATCCTAATAATAGTAATAATAATAAATCAGAAATTAAGAATACGATGCTGGTTCACCTCTAATTTTGATGCATTCTGTTATTACTCCACAGTAGTTATGTCTCTATTTCCCTTAATATTATACATCAAGGCATTTCACCTTTACTTCTACATGCATTTTATTAAAGTATTTATTATTAAATTGAAATAGGAAGAGACTTATTCAACCATTGTAAAACACATTTCTCTTTTAGTATTTTTTCCCCCAGGTTTTACTGTGGAGGGGGTAGTTATCAAACGATATTTGTGCCGTTGTTCCATCTTCAACACAATTCATCAATAAAGATAATACTTCTAGCCCACTGGTACTGCCACAAGATCACCAAAAGAGATTTTTGCTGGTGCTTGATTGTGATTAAATTCTGGTACTACATACTTTGATTTGATTGGTATTATCATATAATAGCAATTCACAGTAAAGGCGGGGGGGGGATCTGTCTTCTTTTGAATTGGCTTTGTAATACAAAAGCCAATCAGTCTGTTTATGGTGTTATAGCATTATCAAACTGACCTACTGTTACCAATAGGCTGGCATCATATAACAGCATCATATAATCATAAGAAAAAGAGCAGAAAAATCAGCAGCATCTAGCAGCAGTGAATAAAACTCATCAGCAGCCTGTGAAAAGCAATAAGATTACTGGTGCTATTTGCAGTGTGAACATGTTTACTTGCAAACAGTTGGTGTACTGCAAGATGAACATTCACACATTACATACTGGGACTTATGGGTAATAATTTAGAAAAGACTTATGAAAGATTGATTTTATAGATGGTAACTGTGGCAGGATTATTACATGTACGGTGATGATATCCACAATGAAGCATTGATTGTAAAGGTGACAGAATTAGCACGAATGGAAAAATGATTTGTTTGCTTAGGGATAAAACAACAAGCACTTTTATAAAAGACTGAAAAACTATTATGAACTTTTGCTGAAAACAGAAAAAAGTGAAATGGTGATTTATGGATTTGCAGACTGAAAGAGACTGAATAAGGGAAGGAAGGGATCTCTGTACAATTAAACCACCATTACATCATAGTGGTTGTTGAGTGGATCATCAAGTCATTAGCCTGATTTTATGACATTTTTGTGGTGGTCTTTAAATGAATCACCATGGCTGTTAGGTGAATGCTGCAGTCAGTAAGAGAATCCATTGTCTGGAATGGATTTTTTTTTTGCCAGAAACTGGAGTTAAACACCAGTTTCTGGTAGCAAACAGTCAATTGTGGTCACATGACTGCAGGTTGCTGCGAACAGCTGTAAATATGGGCTAGTTGCCAAGTTCCCAAAATGTAATCATGTAATTGTGGCTGTGTGCATGTGTGTTTGGCTAACATAACTTCGAATCCAGATTGTAAGTCCTTTTTTTGATCCATTATAACTTTGCTTGATTACAGGCATGGGACAAGCAGTAATCCTAAAGAGTTGTGCATATTATTCAGTACAAACCCCTAATATAGTCAACTTATTCTTTTCATCTTTTCCTGTTTGGGATGTTGGTGTTTTCAGATTTGGTGCTGATTGAATCCCATACATCCTGCCAGTTAAAAGAATAATCCCCAAAATCCTCATATGGTTCTCTGGAACTAGCTCCATACCAGGGAGGTGCGGTCAGGGGAGGCAGGGGAGGCAGAGCCTCACCCCTCTCATCATGAAAAGAAAAAAAAAGGGAAAGGGGAAAAGACACACATGGTCCAATTCCCTGCCTTCCTGAAGGGGACCGCGGAGCGCGCTCCGCCGGCTTGCGCTCTGCGATCCCCTTCATGTTGACTCAGGAAGGCGGGGAATGGGACCATGTGTGGAGGAGGCTGAGGCAGCCTCAACCTCCTGCATACGCACGGCTCGCGCTCCGTGGTCTCCTTCATGTTGACTCAGGAAGGCGGGGAATGGGAGGCAGCCTCAGCCTCCTGCACACGTGGTCCCATTCCCCGCCTTTCTGATGATGTCACCAGCCTCACCAGCCATAAACCTCACCACACGTCACTGCTCCATACTACATAGAGGAGATCACAAAATGGAACAGACACCACTGTACCCATAGACACCAATGTGGCCTAGGCACATTCCTCAGTGTCCACTTTCCTCTGTCTATTTTAAAATAATTAAATAGGAATCTATCATGCTCCGATAACATATTTATCTGCGAGAGTATCCTTAGGTGCTACAAAAGTCCCACTGGAATGGTACAGAGGACAGTTGTGGAATGCTTCAGATCTGATTCCAAAGAAGAAGTACTTCAGAACATGTGGAACTGTAAGTGCAGCATCTGTTTCCAGCCCATCAAAGCAGCCAGATCTGTTTCCAGATTGCATAGCTGCAGCAAAGAAAAAAAAGGAAACAATAAGAAAACTCTTTAAAAAAATTAATTACTGCATATTAGGACTTATATACCTAGATTGCAAAAACTGGATCTTCCACTAGAAAAGGAGCAAAGAGAAATTGAAAGCTCTCTTTGCTGCCAAATAATGGTTGTTTGGAATATACTGTATAAAGCCGGTACATCATGGCACGTAGCTCTAATAACATGAATGAATCTGAGCTATGCCCAAACCTTCCCCCAGTTTAATCTCTAAGGTCATTACTCAGACTTAATAAATCTCTGTCAATCTTAACTCTAATTTATCTGAAATAAGGTATATTCAGATTAAGGGATAGAAAACTATTTCAGTAATTTCAACTGACCACAGTTTGGGATCAGGAGGAAATGCTAAGCTCCACTTTAACAGAAGATTTAGTATTATGTTCAGATGAATCTGATTAATCTAACAGTCCAGTGGTGGGATTCAATTTTTTTTACTACTGGTTCTGTGGTAGTGGGCATGGCATGGCTTGGTGGGCGTGGCTTGGTGGGCGTGGCAGGGGAAGGATACTGTAAAATCTCCATTCCCTTCCCATTCCAGGGGAAGGATACTGCAAAATCTCCATGTCCTCCTGATCAGTTGGGACTCAGGAGGCAGCGAATAGATGGGGGCGGGGCCAGTCAGAGGTGGTATTTACCAGTTGTCCGAACTACTCAAAATTTCCTCTACCAGTTCTCCAGAACTGTTCATAACCTGCTGAATACCACCTCTGCAACAGTCAGAGTACTGGTTATTAAATTAAATTTTATCTTATTTATTAAATTAATATCCTGCCCAACCCACTGTTTAGTAACTACAGATGCTACAGAGAAAAGAATAATCTGGATTCTTTTCTATCACGATTCTGACCCAGGTATGGAACAGAAATAACTTTGGTCACTGTGGTAGGTGACTTACCTTGTGCCTTTGCATGGAAAGTGACCTACCCTTGGGCCTATTAATAGCTTTTTGTAGTATTAACAGTGGCATCTTACTCCTGTAGAGTGTGAGAATTAGAAGTATATTTTACTGTCATTCCTTTCCTATTATGAGTGGATATCTCCAGCTGATATTGATAGGGGAAGATGAATCTAGCCTATAAGCTGGGTTACCAAGGAGTTCCCCCCCCCCTCATATTGTATATGAAACTATTGGGAGAGATTATGTCAGGATGAAATATACCAATGATACTCAATTGTATATCCCCGCGGAAGTTCTGAAAATGTCTCTGGAGGCTACCAGAATTTGGATGGCTAAAACCAGTCCCAACTAAAACAGAACTACTGTTTATCTAGAGATGTCTTTCCTTTCTGGAACTCTGGCTCCAACTGTAACTCTGGATGGATCAGACTTCCTTTGAAGGATCAATTCTAAAGCTTGGGGATCCTGCTGGAACTGAGCAATTGTTTCCATTTGTTTGGCTGTCTATGGTATTCTCAGGAGCCCCCCCCCCCAATACCACAGTTTAAAAGCATCAACATTCTTCCTATTCTGCTTCTGGAAACTTCACCCTCTTCATCATAGAATGTCACAGGAAATTCCGTATTGCTTATATATTCTGATCTTTGCATGTATAAACATATTCCTCAATTTAATTGAGCCTGAAATTATGGTCATATGTCATTGTGGTCATAAGTCTAAGCATCATATGACCCAATTTTTCAGCATTTTTTTGCAGTGGTCATTAAGCAAATGCCACGGTTGTTAAGTAAATGTGGCAATCATTAAATGAATCCATTTTACCCTATTGACATTTTTTGCTGGAAACTGGAAATAAACACTGGAAAAACATCAAAAATCAGAGTCTCATATCCGTGGAATGCTGCAAATGGCCATAAAAATGAAGCTGTTGTAATTTTGAAATCAGATTATAAATAGTTATTGTAGGATCTGTTGTAACTTTGAATGGTGGCTAATTAACAAGTCTTAAGTTAAGGACTACCTGTATACATATCACATCATTTGAATATCTTTTCTAAGGCCTTCATGACTGCTCTACCAACCGTTGGTATGCAGCAGATTTTCTGATTGCTTGTTTCTTTACTGATGATGGTTGATTCTAAAAGTTATTGATCACTTCAATATCTTCACTGTCAATTCCAAGGCTGCCTGCTGTACCATTAGTTTGGTTTCTTTATATTTAATTTTAGTCACATTTGTTTTATAACTTTTATTATTAGAACTTGCACATCGTTTACATTTTTGGATATCAAAATAGCATCTTCAATATAGCACAGATTACTGATGTTTCTTCCTCTAATTTTCAAACTACACTTATCTTCTTTCAATATAAATATCCTGGGAGAAGTTGCTTGTAATCTCCAATGATCTGAATATTAAGTGACAAAAGTAAGTTCTCTATATTGGCTCTTGAAATATTACATTTAAAGTTCTCCTGACCTTGTTAGAATTCCAAAAACTGGTTAAAATAAGGCTTTTAATTAGATGGATAATGCTAGTGACATTTTATATACTTATGTATTGTTCCATTTTATATATTTTGACTTGTTTTTAATTCTAGATATTTTATTATAATATTTTTATGCATACACTGCTGAGAGTCACACTGTCACGGTATAAAAATTGAATAAATAAATAGCCATAGAAAGTACACATTTACTTTTAATCTCGCAGTAGATGATATACATCAATGAATGTATATTATATATAGAATAGAAGTGTGCATTAAGAAACCAAGACAAATCCTCAAACCTTTTAACATTACTCACTACTAGTGTTTCTTTTTTTAAAGTCATATTAAAACATTTTAATACAAAATACATTATATTTCAAAATAATGAATCATAATGTTTAAATATGTCTTTCCTCCCCCTAATTTTGAATAAAACAGTTCTGCCTATATATATTTTTATTACAGTACTATATATACTTTCTTAATTTTATCACTACAACATTTTCACACAAGGCATTTTCCCAGTTTGGCTACTGCTTGCAATTTCTATTATCTTTATAATATACATTGCCTATTAACTATCAGTGTGCTGACAATAAATTTTTGTGAAGGTCAATGAAAAATGATAAAGAAATTAAAATATGTTTTATATGCTATCTTTACAATTTGTATATTAAGGCAAATGTCTTTCCCAGTTAACATTCATCACTTATGAAAATAAGTGTCCTTTTCTTTATTATTGTACACACACATACATACCCATAGTAATTTTCTTAAGTGTAATGAGAGCTATATACCACAGATATTACATTTTTAGGATGTATATGTTTCTAAAAAGAGTACTTGGCAAAAAGACAGCACAGCAGTCTATACTCATATAAACTTAGGTTAACAACACTGAATATCAAATCTTTAAAATCTACGAAGGCAGGATGTTTAAAAAGAACATTCCTCAACTATACTTTTTTCAGTTACTTCTTTTTGCCTTCATTCCAGCGTGTTATTTTGCAGTCTAGATGTTTTCACTGTGATCAAAATTTATTAAATTGTGATACAGATTTCCAGCAAAAAACACTGGAAACCTATTTTGCTGTAAACATGACCTTGTTACCAGTCATCACGCTCTGTAATAAAAGTAGCAGTTAAGAGTAGGAGCATTAAAGTGCGCTTGATAAATCTAATAGTATATAAAACATCCAGAGAACTGGAAGAGAAGATAAATACATTTCCTATCTGAGTAAAATTATGGGCAAAGCAATTTAAATAAAATCTGGTAAAATTGCTCAGGGAATTTAGTATTGCTTAGGAATTTGCAAATTGGAATACATTCTGAACCTCTAGTAGGCCTGCCTTATTTAATTTTTGGAAGTCTACTCTCTTTTTAGCCTCAGAAAGTTATTTCTATTCTAATTTTATCATGTCTCACAAGTTAGGTGAAAAAGGATGTTATTGGTTGTAATTGCTATATGACAATAGACTAGGGATGACCCTTCCATAACAAGCTTGATTTCTTTGATGCATGGACATACATATTATATTTTGAAATAATAGAAAATACTTGTAGCTCTGGGTTTTTGATTTTTGCAGTGGTTTGCTCTCCAAGCTTCAATTTAGATTCAAAGATCATATGAAGTGTTAATACTACTATATTTGCGGGATCGCATCCTACCCCATACATCCCTGCGACCAATTCGCTCTCACAGGGAGGGACTCCTCCGGGTGCCGTCCGCCAAACAATGCCAGCAGGCAACGCCCAGGAGTAGGGCCTTCTCTGTGACGGGCCCGACCCTCTGGAACGACCTCCCCCCTGACATTAGAATTATTACTGACCTCCGCTCCTTCCGTAAGGAACTCAAGACCCACCTGTTCCAATTAGCTGGCCTGACCCAATCGCAATCATGATCTAATCCCTTGATCTTCCTGACTGGTTATTTTAAATTGGGGTATTTTAATTTGGTTTTTAATCATTAATTAATCTAGGCATTATTGTACAGACTTATGTTTAATTTGTTTTTATGGGGTTTGTAATTTGCTGTATATAATGTTTTTTATAATGTTTTTATTCTGTCTGTACACCGCTCCGAGTCCCCTAAGGGAGAGGGAGCGGTTAACAAATCCAATAAAAGTAAAAGTAAAGTAAAGTAAAGTATATAATGCCTTGGTAAGGTCACGTTTGGAATACTGCATTCAGTTTTGGTCACCACGATTTTAAAAAAGACGTGGAGACTCTAGAAAGAGTGCAGAGAAGAGAAACAAAGATGACTAGGGGACTGGAGGCTAAAACGTATGAAGAACGGTTGCTGGAACTGGGTATGTGTAGTTTAATGAAAAGAAGGACTAGGGGTGTGTTGTGGTCCAGCAGCAGCTGGCTGAGTTGTTGGTGGACTCTGACAGCTCAGACCATTATGGGACTGCTCTGGAGGATGAGGAAGACTCTGGAGGGTGTTTGGAGTCAGAGGAGGAACTAGAGAAGCCTATTGGCCACCAGGTGGCATCTGAGTCAGGGAGCAGTGAGGAGGAACAGAGGGAGGTTTTTCCTGATGTGCGTAGATGTCGAATTGATAGGAGACAGGAACAGCTGTGGAGAAGACTCATAGAAGGAAGTAGGGACAGCTGGTTAAGGGTGTGGCCCCTCCCAAAGAGTTTATAAGTGGAGTGAAGCGAGGGGGATCTTTGCAGGAGACAACAGTCCATATTCAAGCCATTGTGAAAGCCTTCTGTAAGTGTTATCTTGTGTTTATGAAGAGAACTTTCTAGGCTCCCAGCCAAGGGTGGCTTTATCTATGTAATTAGTCGTGGCAAACAGCTAAGCCTGGGTCTGCATATTCCTTGGATTCACGGGACAGAACAGGGTGATATGATAGCAGTGTTCCAATATCTCAGGGGTTGCTACAAAGAAGAGAGAGTCAAACTATTCTCCAAGGCACCTGAGAGTAGGACAAGAAGCAATGGGTGGAAACTAATCAAGGACAGAAGCAACTCACAACTAAGGAGAAATTTCCTGACAGAACAATTAATCAGTGGAATAGCTTGCCTGTAGAAGTTGTGAATGTGCCAACACTGGAAGTTTTTAAGAAGATATTGGATAACCATTTGTCTGAAGTGGTGTAGGGTTTCCTGCCTAAGCCGGGGGTTGGACTAGAAGACCTCCAAGGTCCCTTCCAAGTCTGTTATTCTATCCTATCCTACCCTATTTTCTGAACATTTAGCTACCAGACTAGGTAACATCATCAGCAGGATGTTGTTGTCCTATTCCTCTTTAGCTTATAAATGTCTTGTGTGCCAGTGTGGTCAGTTGGTCATATAAAACACATATTATGTTTGTACACAATGACATACAAGAAGTCTTCCTGCATATGCTACACTGTTTTAATTTCCCTGCCTGCCCTATTTAACTAAGGCCTCAGATTGGCTCTATTTGAACTCAAACTGGAGTTGTATGGGTAAAAAGGTTCAAGGTGACATCCATTTTGAGTATGATTAAGAAAATGAATCTGAAAGTTTGAATAAAATGTTGCATATAAAGCAAAGGTGGTATTCAGCAGGTTCTGACCAGTTCTGGAGAACCGGTAGCAGAAATGTTGAGTAGTTCAGAGAACCCGTAATTACTACCTCTGACTGGCCCAGCCCCCATCTATTCTCTGCCTCCCGAGTCCCAGCTGATCAGGAGGAAATGGGGATTTTGCAGTAACCTTCCCCTGGCCTGGAGAGTAGGGAGGGAATGGAGATTTTATGCCCACCAAGCCATGCCCACCAATCAATGCCACGCCCACCAAGCCATGGCCACAGAACTGGTAGTAAAAAAAAATTGAATCCCACCACTGATATGAAGGTTAAACATGGCAATTGGTGCAATTTTGCTCCCTACTAATTCTCTCTCAGTTTATTCTACCATATGAACATGGTTGCCAATATATATATATATATATAATGACCTATCCTAACTGCAGCATACAAAAACATCCAATAGAAGCATCCCTAGTTTACATTTCAGTCCAAAACTTACAACCATAGTACAGTACTGGCATGAACGGCTCTTGAAAGCTGAATGTCTCTGGGGAGAGGAAATCTTTGCAGAGTCCTCTCCCGAGAGCATGAATTTAAGAGATTTATTCCACTGAATTTAGCCTGAATCCTATATCTTTGGGTTATTGTACCATTACTGGCACCTGTTCTAAAGGGGGGAAATCCCTCACCTTGATATAGTTTACTCAGCAACCACTGGCTCAACCACATCTGGAACATGAATGGTTGATTATTATAATTAGTGAGCAAGATTGAGTAGTGTGGCATTGGAACCTGTTAACGAGGCTGCTGGGAGATGAAATGGGCTGGGCTATGCATCATTAAAGAGACATGGAGAAAGGCTTCTGACCCACGGGGCCGGCAAGTAAGACTGTGGGGAGAGGCTGGGAGGCAGCAGAAGTACAGGAAATAGAACTGCAATTAAGAGCAGGCAGACAAAGAGAGAATCAAATGAAAGGTGGAGGTGCTTAGGGGGCTAGGCGATGTACTGGCTCCGACCTCAGAAAATCTTGATTACTGTAGTTCCCTGAAAGCCTCTGGGGGAGAATGAGAGATATTTGTAATGGGATATTAGCTCAGCACTTGGAGTCATGATAGAAAAAAAAAAACCAAAAGATCTCCTGCCCCAGCCTCAGTGGTAAAAGGGTCTCCATGTCCAGATGTAGACTAACAGCTTCTCTCTTTTGATGTCACAAATCAACTCCCTAAATGACAGGCGGAACTGTTAAAATGCAGATAGCTTTTTTTCCCTCTAAAGCTTTCCCTTTAATGTAAACAAATTACATTACATATGTACATATGAATATGCATGTAAGATTAATGGAATAGCCTACAAGTGATTTAATAGGAATGTCAATTTTTTTTACCTTCCTTTTTCACAAAGACTACAATTCTTAACATGAGACGAGACGTAAACTTCCAGCTTGCCTGCTGGATAATGGCTGCCGTGTAATGCGCCTTCGTAGAAGAGGAAAATCACTATTTTAAAACCGGTATCACTAATAATAACATGAAGCTGCCTCATGAAGCTGTGGAGTAGAAATGGGATGAAGGTAATGTCATGTGGGTGTATATAAAATAGTTAGCAGGCCACATTTGTGCTACAATTAGAGGAAATGTAAGGACTTGTTGCTGATCTTTCTCTTGCTTCTTTACCTCTGTTCTGAATCACTACTGAGTGATGCTGTCCTGATGATTGTGCCATAAGTGATGGACTAATTGATGGGTGTCAAAACTCAATTGCGTCACATGATGTATCGTGACATATTGCAATGTTTTTTGCCTTTGTGGAGCGGGTTGGATGTGGCCTGTGTGTGACGCAATTGGCCCGCGGGCTGCCAGTTTGACAGGCCTGGACTAATTGAGTTATTGAGTTCTTGGCTTTGCTGCCTTCCCCCTTCTACTGTATCAATAGCCAGAGGAAGTATCCCCCAATCCAACACTGCAACCTGTATAGTAGTGCAGGTTGAATAACCTAGTACCATTGCACACTTTTGGTAAACCACATCTTACATTTAACAATCACTTCCACCATTCTGTTGAGATTTGAAATGGTGACATCCCCATGTTATATGTATCGACCTGGCCTTCTAGTAAGACATTCCCATTATGCAGCTAGATGTGGCTTGTTAGAAGGACAGACACAATGGGAATTCCTCTGGTTTAAAATGTAATTTTACTACTTTTGCCAAAGTCCAAAAGATTATCAGCTCTGTGTTATTGTACTGTTGGAAGAAATGTCCTTCTGAGTTCAGTTCCAAGTGGGGGAAAAGACACTGGAAACATGGAGGCTGTTTAGAAAGATGGTTTAATGGTGGACAGGATCACATGGTTTTATGCCCTCTCTTGGCCCCAGAGCTTCCCGTTCCTGTGTAAGAAATGCATTCTGATTGGTGGTCAGACTCCGAGGGGGCAGTGCAGGGGCAACTCTATAGGCTGTCTTCCAGGCTTGCTTGACTTGCTCGTCGATGATTAATCTTCCCAGGTGCCATGTGGTGAGATGGCTAAAGGGCTAATACTATCATGTCCTGAGTCCCATGCCTTGATCCCATCACCCTGGAGTTGAAGGGGGTAAATCTGTGTTATGTAGAATAGACAGGCTCAGGCCTTAATGGCTCATTGACAAAGGTGGGGGTGGTTAAGTTTCTGCCTCTTTTTTAGGGTTTTTAAGGTTCTGCCCTTTAATATTTCATAAAATATTTCATTTTCTAGAAGAGAGGTAGGTGCTGACTTCCTACAGTACCTAGCTCTTCAGACTTGCAGAACAACTTTAGACAATAGCGGAATGGTTGCAACTGAAATTGATTTGCAACCAGAGGGTCCATAGGTCCATCTAAACCCAGCCACTATCTATGCCATTGCATTAAAGAGAAATCACCTTGATGCTGATTCAACTATGGACAACTTAATGTTGGGGACAAGATGTAGACAATATCATGGGACACTGTAAAAAAATAATAATGTTGCCACGGTATGTTTGCTACCAATGGAGACCTGGTTAACAACAGGGGCATTTTGGACAAGGAAAGAAGAGCCCAATCTGGCAATTTTTTTGTGAACCAGGTCAAGCAAATTAAGTATTATTTTTAAAAAGATTTACTTTCTCCTTCCTTAATAATTATGGACCTTTCTTTCACTGAAAAGACAAAGCAGACAAAGCTTTGTTAAGCTAAAGTCATTGGGTGTGGAAACATGTCGTGACTGGGAGAAGAATGGCCTTGCCACCCCTGCCATGTTGCCACCAGTCTGTGATCTATACCATGCTGCGTAGTAATTAAACTCAGCCAAGCTGTTTCAATGAAATAAATAAATTCCAGCAGTGCTTGCAAGCAGCTCTCCTCAATGACAGGAAAAGCTGAAATCTGCTCAGGCATATTTCCTCAGCAAATAGGATCTGGGCAAAGCCACTTAGCAGGGGAGAAAGCAAAGCCTCTGGGTTGGCTGGACTTCTGCTGTTGCTCCTTGCCGTCCTCGGCACCCTCCCTTCTAATTCTGGCAAAGTCTCCTTTGATGTCTCGCTGCTACCCCCACCCCTCAGCTCTTCATTAGAGCATTAGCAACACTCTGTATGCCTGATATTTCCTCTAGCAAAGGATTCAAGGAACTCATTTGATTTAAAGGGCCCAAGGAAAAGAAGCCCTAGCAACAGGCAACAGCTCCACAGCAGCACCTTTAAGATTCAGCATTCACTGTTGTGGTCAGATGTGTTGCTAGTTGCCAGCTCTCCTACCGCAAACTGCCTAGGTTCATGGGACATAAGCTTGGGGATAGGAGGGGTGGAGACAAGAACTGGAACGATTTTCTCTGGAGCCAGCTTGCAAATACCTCAAATAACCTAGTCTCCCCTACAGAAACAAACAAGCAAGAGCCAAAAAAAAAACCCAACAACAAACCCCAACACACACAAAAAAAACAACAGATCCCAAATTCTGCTTCCATAAAAGCTTTCATTTGACAATCATATAAATAACAATACAGAGATAGTGTCTAAATAGATTCTTTGAGATTTATGCTCTTTTCTTTCCTGCTAAGCAATATGGGTGACTTGCACAATGTTCTTTATTGTTTTCTTTTGTTCCAGCTTTTGAAAATGAAGAATTATGAGTAGTGAAAGGAGAGCTGAGATTCACAGAACACAGGAGGAGGGGATGATAAGGGATCCTTTGGAAATTTGGAAGAAAGATTTACACCAGTGTCAAGTCCCTTGACCAATGATATCCTCTCCAAACCAGACTTAACAAGGCTTTTATATAATCTGTTATCAAAATTCTGCACATTTTTATTTGTTCTCTACACTGATAGGGATTAGGAGTTAAACTCTTTTGTAATTCTTTGAAAAAGAGACAAAGTTAAAGACCATACTTGGTGTAACAAGGCAGAATGACACTTAGAGCAATACAAATATGATGAATATTTTTTAATCCTAAACTCTACCCTTCAGTTTCTGTCCATGGTCAAGCACTCATTGTGTGAAATGTTTTCCCTTGTGACTTTCCTTGTACCAGAGAAGACTGCATTTTTAGGATCACAAAGATCATGGCAACTATGCTTTGTCATAGCTATCCAGCATTTAGACTGGAGTCTTTCCTGATCAACCCCTGATTTTTAGCTGTGGTTGCTGAGAATTGGTTTTTGTATGTCCTATATGTGCAAACCATGTGCTCTACTTCTGATTTCCAGGCTCTTTCAAGGTAATTTCTATTACCCAAAAGATCCTTTTGATAATGAGATCTCTATTAAAAAAAATCCACACAGAAAGACTCCACTTGCAGAGAATAGAATCATAATGGCAACACGGGAAACCGAAGGCCACAAAAAGTACAAAAAAGTCAAGATGGGCTTAACTTATCAGGAAACTTAGACTAAGCATCTGAGCAGGGACTATTTCAAGGTCAGAGGGACAAAGTGCATTTACTATGTACAGAAAAAGTATTCCGAATCTGGAATATAAAAGGACTATTCATGTTAAGCAGGGTGGCCTTGAATGCAAGTCAGCTGTTTGGAGGCCCCTCCAGTGAAATTTCAGCTTAAAGTAAAGAATTTACAAATTGAGAGAAAACTGTAGGGGTTGGGGAGGATAACTCTCAAAGCTGCCCATCAGCAATTAATAACTGGTAGCTGACTGCTCGGGCACACTGGCTATATTCTTCCATGCCATGGCATATATAAATTCTATTTTCATTTAAATTATAATTATTGTTTCCAAATACAATTTTACACATATAAATCAGAAAATATTTTTTGGGAATATTACTATCAAAAAATGTTTTTTCCTCCATGGCTAATATGGTGAAATTATTATCGAGAAAGACAAACGTTCCCACCATTAAAAGGGGCATTAGTAACTAGAGATCAGTCAGTTTAGTAACTACAGACCACTCAGCCACAGGCCAGGCAGATCCTGGTTTATCAGCATTTAGGAAATAATTCATTGCTTGGCAGGAGGCAGCATGAGTTTATCAAGAATAAACCGTGCTCAGCTGACATGATTCCTTTTTTCAGCATCTAACTATGAGATGCAGTAGACACAACAAACCTTGAATTTAGCAAAGCATTTGACAAAACCTGCCATAAGATCTTAGTTCAGAAGACAACAAAGGGAGGTCAGTGTTATACCAGTATGTGTACATCAGTAGCTCTCTATCAAGCCGACAGAAAGGTTCATGGATTCTTTCTATTCAATATATTTAAGCATTATCAGGACGAGAAGTTGCAAAATATTATTACATTTGTGGATGACCCAAGAATGGGTGGGAGGGAAATAACAAGCACCTTAGAGCAGGGGTGTCAAACTCATGTCGCCACGGCAGCATCACATGACGTATCGGGGCTTCCCCCCCTTCACCAAACCTGGCATGGGCATGGCCAACACATGACACATCTGGCTCCCAGGCCGGGAGTTTGACAGCCCTGCCTTAGAGGATAGTATCAAGATTCAAGAGGATTTTGACACACAGGAACTATGGGCAGAAACCAACAAAATAAATTTCAAGCAGAGACAAATGCAAAAGCCTTCATTTGCATAGCAAGCATTAAAGACAATACTATAACACAGAACAGGAAGTTGGGATCCAAAGTGGGCAACAGCATGTACAAAAATGAATAGGGTGTTTTGGTGACATGAGCTGACAGAGTGATGCAGCTGCAAAAAAACCAAATGGAATTCTAGGCCAAATCCTGGGTCCCTTCCTTCTCTTCTCTTCTCTTCTCTTCTCTTCTCTTCTCTTCTCTTCTCTTCTCTTCTCTTCTCTTCTCTTCTCTTCTCTTCTCTTCCCTTCCCTTCCCTTCCCTTCCCTTCCCTTCCCTTCCACTCCAGTCCACTCCAGTCCACTCCCTTCCATTCTAAGCCACAAGAGTACATGGTCAGGCAGCTGACTAAATTGCTTGATTCCTATTTGTCAGCTATATTTTAGCAAAAGTAAAATGTTATCCAACCCAACAAGGTTTGGGGGCCAGAAGATAAATCCAGGGCAATTAGCTGCTCTGAATGAATTCAAATCGCATTGGGCAGATGGATTAGAAGTAATAAAAGAATTGGTGGGTGTGATTTCAGAATATTACTTGTAATTTTTGAGAATTCTTAAAATATAGGAGAAGTGCCAGAAAGCTGGAGAAAATTAGTGCACAGGAAACTACTGTAAATCCTATGAAAAATGGTTAAAAGTGCTGGGCATGTTTGGCCTAGAGAAGAGAAAGCTAAAGGGAGACATGATGGTAGTTTCCCAATACTTGAAAGAGTGTAAGAGAGACACAGGTGGGGACTTATTATCCATAGTACCTGAGGGTAGGACAAGAGCTAATGGGTGGAAACTTTGCAGAGATCCAAACTAGAAATCAGGAGAAATTTCCTGGCTATAAGAGCTACTGAGCAGTATAAAATCTTGTCTCCTGGATTCATGGATGCTTCATCACTTTATTGGACAGCCATTTGTTTGGGATGATTTGAGGATTCCTGCACTGAGCAGTGAGTTGGATTAGAAGACTCCCAAAATCCCTTTTGACTCTATGATTCTATGTTTTATAGCCAAAGATTCTCAAACTTAGAACTTGAATCCCTACAGCGAAACTCCTATTTGTAACTCCAGAATGATGCTGTCAATTAGTATAGATAGAACATCCTATGTTTCTATATAAAGTCAGTGCCTTGATGTTTTAATGAAAATATGCCAGACTGTAATAGCTTGGTGAGAACTGGTTGGTGTAAGTGGTTAAACATACCAGGTTAGGAACAAAGTGAATGTGAGTTCTACTCCTGCTTTTGGTGGGAAGCCAGCCTGGTGATTTTGAATAAGTTGTTCCATCTGCCCTAGGAACAAGACAATTACAAACCCACTACTGAAAATGTTGCCAAGCAAACTGTATTGAGATGTTGAGGCAGTTGACAGGAGTCAATAACTTGAAAGCATATAAAAGTAACCAGAATCAATTCGTCCTCAATTGGTATTGCATGCTCCTGTATGATCCCTCATACATTTATTTTTTTTTATTTTATTGCTGTTCACTTGCCAGGTGACTCATTATAGGCTAGGAAAGTATTCTAATCAGGTCATTAACTTCAGGAATAAATGAGCTCTATGAAAGAAGGCTGAAAGGGACCCACTTAATTTTTAGTTCTGTTGCAAAGGATAGTTTGTAAATGCCTATGCTAGCAACCCTCCTTTTTGCCCCAGGCATTGGCACCCTCTTTGCATTCCAAAATGAACAGAGATCACAGATCCACTGTGGAATTTCTGGAATGCCTTGGCCAAGAAGTGTTGGGAAAGCAAAATGGGAAGGGGAGATGCCTTTGCTTTGAAATATTTTAATTAGCAACTCCAACTAATTACTTTTTAATTATTACTTTTTTTTCTTGGGGAAAGGCACTCTTTGATTTCCACTGGCGTAAGTAATGTGGGAGTACATGACAAATTACACAGTCCCAGAGCTACATTTTCTTCAAGGGCAACTTCAGAATGAGATCTTTAAAAAAAAAACCCACTCGACCCTGAGCAATTACATCAAGTGTGGGAAAGTTTGGGGCAGGAAAGAAAACAAATGGTTTTTTTAAAAAATGGTGGATAGAGAAGATAAAGGCCCAGCCATGTGATGAGGGCAGTAGGTAGATAAGCAGACATGGGATTTTAAATACAGAGAGCCAAAAAAATATATGCCTGAATTAAGGACAACTTAAACAGAGGAGCACTGTGCATAGGGCAGAAATGCTGAACTGCATGTATTATAAAGGCATGTATCAAATCCTCAGGGCTGTGTAACATAGAATGTATGCACTGTGTGTGAGACAGGGCAAAAAAAAATCTACTTACAAAAATCCGGGGCAACATCAGAAATGAATTTGAATGAGAAATGCAGACACATCACCCTGCCCCCTGGCTTAGTTTCCCTAGATGATTTCCTCTTGAGCTAAATTCTGATACCAAGAGTTACTTTTCCGGTGTGAAAAATAGTTGAAGGGATAAAAAATGGAAAAGAATCAAGTAGCAGATGAAGAGAGGGTTCAGTCCTATCCCCCCCCCCCCCAACAATATTCTTCAGGATTTGAATCATACCCAACTCTTTCTTTTTAAGTGATGGTATAATTCTATGTTTTAACCACATGTAACTGTTGCCATCATGCCTAGTTTGGCTCTAAGAAGATGGAATACTAGGAATTCTCATGGGAGAGCTGTGATCACCCTGTCGTAAACAATCTCCACTCCTAGGAAAGAGGTTTTGTTTGAGTAGCTACAATGTTAATTTTCCAGACCACAGAGGTTGAGCTGAGCATTCGACCGAAGGCTAAAGCAGGAGTAGATGATGCCAACTTGCAGCAGAAGGGAAAAACCCTGCCTTGTTTGCACTTCTTGTGTTACCGAAATTGGCTGAACTGCAGAAGCAAGGAAGAAGGGAAATCCCAAGGCTATTTGGATTCTGGTGTCTTACTCTGGTCTCCATTGGGAAAGCTTCACTTTAGATCCGCTGTGGCACTGAATTCCTAATTTTCAGAAGAAAAAATCAAGGGAAAAAGTCCCCTAGCTCTGTTGAAATTTCATAGTTGTCAGTCTGTGGAGCATTACGTGTGTCATTTATGAGCAAAATCAATAAAAATATGGATCCCTTTTGTGCAGGTAATTTGTATTAATTCCCCAGCCCCTTCCTTGGAAAAAGATACAACGATGGCTGAAGAAAGACTGGCTAACTCCAAATATCAAAGGATTGTGGGCAAAGTATGCTTAGTTGGTGATCTCCTTAGATCTTACCTGTGAATAAGCAGCTGCACCAAAGGGGCTTTTTCAAAAGGCAACTGGATTTTCTCCAGTTGTTTTGCTTGAAGATGTTTTGCTTCTCATCCAAGAAGCCTTTTGAAAACCACCTTTGGGACATCCATGACCCGGATGACTAAGAATCTCAATAGACAGTTGAACCTAGAACAATGGGTATCATTGGGTGGTGGAATCTAATGGCCAATGCAATTTCCCACATGCTGTATCATGTTGGTACATTTGGAGAAATTAATATGGTAGCAAATAATAAGTTCCTAGCATTGTGCAGAATTTGAATGGATTTTGTTTTAGCAAGTGGGCAAGGCAGATATTAATAGCAGACCTTTGCCAGAATTCTGATACCTGGCCAAGGCTGGCAGATACAGGCTCCAGCTATGCCTCCTGTTGTCCTTTGATAGATTCACAATTCATAGTTTTGCTAGGTACTAAACATTCAAACATGTTATGAGTATCGGCTAAGAACATTTATGCAATCTACAATCATTAGAATGCAGCTATTTCCCACCCTTTAAGAAATAAAGAAGCCAACCCATTGAAAATGATTCACAGAGCATTCACATTATTATTATTATTATTATTATTATTATTATTATTATTATTATTATTATTATTATTATTATTATTATTATTTCATTAAACATGAAACTCACTCAACTGAACATTCAAAAATGCATCACAAATTCCATTGACTGGTGCTAATGGTTGATATGGGTTGCTGCCATCATCCTAGGTATGAACCAAGTACCTTCTTAAGATGTACAATGCTCCGAGTGGGGCAGTTTTTTGCAGTTCTTCGGGTGTTATTGCAGGAAGCTGCAATTTCTTGATGTGTTTTATAAAATTCTTGGACATGTTACCAAGTGCCCAGATGACAATGAGTATCAGTGCTTTTTTAAAAAAAATATTATTCTTATATTTCAAAATAAGCTTGGAAGCCATTTATTTTTAGCTATCTAAAGAACTGAAAGAAAAATACATTAAAAGCAACACTTTGGGCTGTCTACAAAATCTCATGGTCTGCAAATTGAAACTTCTATGTTACTGGAATAAAAAATGCAAATAATAAATGCCCCCAAAGTCACAAAGAGGTATTTATTATACATGGCTTATAAAGAAGATTCACAGGACTTTACGGACCTGTGTGTTGGTGAAAAGCTGAATCAAAGATGGATATTAAATTTTTCTCTCAACCATAATATCCCTTTCGATTAAAAAAATAATCTACCAGAAGCCAAATAAATTGATTATCAAAGAAATAATTTTGTAATTGCAAATGTTTCAGAAACATTTTGTCAGTTAGATTGCTCCCATGGCAATTGGTCAAAATAGTTCAATTTTATTCTATACACAATTATAGATTTTCTTCAAAGGTAATATAAACATTTGTCTACCTTTTTAGGAATGGATGAATTGACAGGCAGGTTGGATGGTTGGCTAGCTAGTTTGCTTAGGTGCACATAAAGGCTTTTAGATAAGAATTGCATTTTTAAAGTTAAAAGATTAAAGATTTTTTACAGAAAAACAGTATTAACAAACCGAATGATAACATCAAATCCTATTGCTGGTAAATAAAGTGCTCTTCCTACTCTTGCACTTTTTTGCAAAAGAAAAATGAATCTGATAAAAAGTTTTTTTTTAACCAAGACACAAAAATGCAAGGTGGCAAGACAAACATACATGAATTGTAAAAGTGCAAACAATGGGAGACGGGGAGCAAATGGGTTGACAGATCCTAATTTGAATGCATTTTTTCTGTGTTAGTGTACATCAAAGGGATATTGGCATGGGCTTTCTAAAAATATTGGTGATGATATTTTTTTTATTCTAATTATCCTTATTGATACAAATATGAATACTTCTACCTTTTGCATTACTTCATTCTGTATTTGGGTGTCAGAGGGAAAAGAGCTCATATCTATGTGTGACCTTCCATGGTGCTTTAGAAATACAATTTGTGATTATTCCATTGCCTTGATGAAAAAAATTACAGCAGCAGGAATCCATCTGACATAAGTATGCAGTTATGCACTAAGTTTCTAGTGTGAATGGACAATTAATTAGAAGATTCTACAGCCCCTTATGCTTTACGCCTATGTTGCCCTGGGTTTGCTTTCCTTCACTGCTTGGCTTGTAGCCTGCAGCATAGAAGAATATCTTTTGAAACTATATGTCACATAATTGGCTCTCTTGGTAGCCGGTAAGGCTAGGTATGAATTTTGCTCAGATGACATAGTTCTGTGAAGGTTGGAGTAGATTTCTGGCATATTTCACTTTGTTAATCATTACTTGCTAGTCTCCCTATAGGTTCTGGAACTATACATTCTACTCTAAATTGTGCAGAATAATGTTGAATGGTGATTTAAAGATGTTTGGCCTTCAGCTCCTAGCATTCCCCAGACAGCAAGGTTGAGAAACACTGGTGTAGAGGCACAATTTGTGGGGACAAGAGATGGGTTTTTCCGGTGGTCTCACTTCTCTGAGGAATCCTCTGTGAACGCTTCTTTGCTGGTCTCACCAACTGCTTAAAAACTTCCTAATCAAGAGGATAATTATTCCACACCAGTTGAATATTTATATCCCAACTGCCTTTCAGAAAGACGTGCAGACTGGAGACAATTTCTACATAGCTTCACCCAGCACAGATGCACTAAGTTGGGCATTTTCACTTTGTCTATTTTTCTCACTCCAAAAATTCTAAGCATTCTTAGCACGGATGAGTATCTTACCTCAATCTTGTCTTTGGCCAATCAGTTTTAAAAGGCACGGATATCATAAACTATTTTATCAACAAATGGTGTCTGATAAATCTATATTAAATAAATTCAGCTTGTCAAGATCACCTTCATGGTTTTTAGAATGTACATAAAAATAATTTCATCTTTACCTGAATGAAAAATTAGAATATTTGGTACCTTTGAACACAATTGCTTAACAGCATTTTCCCCCAATGAACTGGCAAATGATATTATTTTTGGGGGACACAGAAAGGTAAGACACTCCTGAATCCTTCCTCCTGCAAGGGTATCTGAATTTGTTGATTTACTTCTTAAAGGATTTGATGGGAGCCAGTGTTTGGCTGGCTGTGGAATTCTGGGAGTTGAAGTCCACTCATCTCCAAGCAGCCAAGGTTGAGAAATACTGGACTGTGAACGAACAATTTTGATCAGAAAAAAAGGAAGCAGATTTTTCTTTTAAACCAATAGCATCCTATCCTTCTTTATTTCTTTAAGTAAAAAAAAACCATGCATGTGAAGCCTTTCACACTTAACTGTTGTAAGTCGAGGACTATCTGTATATTGTTTAAAAATTTGAACAAATGTATCATTAGGGCTACTGGTATCCTATGTACACTGAGAGCATATAAAGAATTCTATTCTATTCTATTCTATTCTATTCTATTTAGGAGAGCAAGTCTGGCATCTCTCAGTTATTCTCTGTTACAGAAACAAACAACAGAAAATTAACTGGTAGATGGCAATGCCTCAAAATGTACTACAGTAAGAAAAGTCTGGAAAGACATTTTCAGAGAAGTAAATCTTACCACTTCTACTGTAATTCTGTTCTTAAGGCTAATATTGGTGAATGAGTTAAACCAGGGGTGTCAAACTGCCAGCCCGCGAGCCAGATGAATCACATGTAGTCCAAGCCCAGCCCAGCTGTGCAAATGGGAAAAACGTTGCAAAATGTCATGTGACAGCAACCTGATGGGGCGAGTTTGACACCCGTGAGTTAAGCTATCAGCCACTAGCTCCAGACTTAAGCAACATGGTGTCTTCCAAAGGTTTGGGCTCTATCTTCAGTTAGACCTAGTCTTAGTATTGTAAGAACTGTCAAACATCCAAAGAGTACAAGGTTGTGTAGGCTTGATGGATGCTAATCAAAAGCAAGCTCTGCCCTTTGGTTTCCCCCCCCCCCCCGTTTTTTTCAGGGAATGCAGAAAATCTGTAACATTTCAAATCACACTCTAAAACTTGTTAACTTAGCCCAGTAAGAGTGATGTCATATTAGTGGGTGAGTTAAAGAAGTGCTTAAGTGTTTCCCTTCAAAATCAAAAGACTGTAAGAACAAGTGGTTCTTTGCCTTGACCATACATGGAATGTTCTTTGACAAGGATGGGAAGTAATAGTTAAGAATCAGAAAAAAATAATAATGTGCAAGGATAGACATATACTTTGGCAGTGATGAACAGAGAATAAGACACAATACTTCTGTGTGTAAGTACTATTCCCTAAAATGTTTTGAAGACATCGATTTATTTCATCAGAATATCTTACATTTTATTTTTGAAATATAAGATATTATTTTTGCCAGTATGATGTCTGAAAATACACCTTATTGAAAAACGGGAAAGTGATTTTTTTTTAGGCTATTAGTTCACAGTCCCAGACTATGTGCTATTTTTCTAACTCTACCAAATGAATTACAGAAGCACATTGTTAAGTCCTCGAGGCTATGACGCCATTGACTTTCATTGCCGGCTCCTGATTGGTTGAGACGCGAACAGCCAGCTGGCGGGAGAATGCAGCCATTCTATTGGTTCAGCATCTGACAGCTCTAATATAAAAAGGGCTGTCAGCTGTCAAATGCTGCTGTTTGCTGGGTCGAGGTTTGCCTTACATTTTGTCATATTATACTGTTAATAAAGGTTGTGTTAGCTTCAACCTGCCTTGCCTCAGTTTCTGTCTGCCTCGTTCTCCCTACAGAACACTGGCAATGAGAATGGGATTAGGACTGAGGTAAAGGAAAAGCGAAGTCACTAATAAGAGCTGCCTTAAGACACAGGCAACGAGAAGTCGTTCCAAGGCTAATTCCTCAAGTTCCGGCCTTCTAAGGATGGCTAATCTACCGGCATTCAAGGCATTCAGCCCGGCCACTGAAACATGGGACACCTACCTCGAGCGGTTCGAGTGCTTCCTGGAGACAAATGACTTCAACGGTTTGTCCAGTGGCCGTAAAAGAGGATATTTTCTCAGCGCATGTGGCCACGAGATGTTTGGAACAGCCAGGGCTTTAGCAGCCCCTCAATCCATCCATTCGATGCCTTGGGAGACTCTTTTGGAGAAACTTAAAAATCATTACTCTCCAACTCCCTCGCGCATAGCCAGACGTTATGCTTTTAGGCAGAGGACCCAGAGAGAAGGGGAATCTGTGAGTGATTACATGGCTTCCCTCAGAACAGCGGCCCTGCACTGTGACTTTCCTATGCTGGATGATGCCCTGTTAGAACAGCTGGTCTGTGTTATCAAAGATCTCAGACTTCAGCAACACTTGCTGGCACGAAAAGAGCTGAGCCTTCAGGCAGCTGTGGATGAAGCCATGGCATATGAAATGTCAGACAAATCCACCTCAGAAATTCAGAGATTTCTGCCACCGGCCACCCATGCCAGCAGGGGCCATGCTGTCCACCACGAAGACGACGACGAAGAAGACTTCTTGGACGAGGAAGAAGAGATTAGCCACCTCAAACTGGCCACCAGGAAAAAACGGACTAAGGCTGATTTTTTACCTCAGGCGAGTTGCCTGAGTTATGGCAGGAACCATGCAAGGCCAGTCTGCAGGTTCAAAGCTGCAATATGCTGTTGGTGTGACAGGAAAGGACATTTAGCCAAGGCCTGCAGAGCGGCCATGCCAATCGCTGACCCACCTCTGAAGCGCACCTTGTCTAGACAATTCGTAAAAAGACTTCCCAAACACCGTGAAGACTGCTTTGCCATCGCAGGTGACCAGCACACCCTGATTGGGCTATCAGCCATGCATCCCTGACTAAGCCTACCCATAAGATATACCTGACTGTGAGCATAGAGGGAGAGCCCTGCAAGATGGAAGTGGACACTGGCTCTTCCAAATCCCTGGTCTCTTGGACTACTATCAAACAGATAGTGCCTAGCCTGACCAAAGCTCAACTCAGGCAGTGCCCACTTCACCTCAGAGACTATCAAGGGCAGCCAATACCCGTTGTGGTTTGTGGCACATTCACCATAGCCAGCAATAACTTCCAGGAGCCTCTTCCCCTCATCATTGTAGATGGCCATCTGCCCAGCCTCCTGGGGCTTGATTGGTTCTCCGCATTGGGGCTCAATGTCTCTGGCATCCACTCTGTTGTTCCATATTCCTTCACTGCGCTGGCCAGTGAGTTCGCGGACGTATTTAACAACAAGCTTGGTAAATATAATGGGACCCCCATTTCTTTCAACTTGGACCCCCAGGTGGTGCCAATACATCTAAAACCCAGGAGAGTGCCTTTTGCTCTTCGTCCCAAAGTAGATTTAGAGCTAGATAAATTAATAGCACAAGGAGCAGTAGACCACTCCCCCCGGGAGACCTCCACAGTAATACCTATTAAGTAGGATGGTAGTATTAGAATTTGCGGGGATTTAAAATGCACCATTAATTAAGGGGTGCAAGCCAACCCTTACTCAGTGCCAGTAGTTCAACATCTGCCCCATTCCTTGGGCCGGGGAAACATTTTTGCCAAGTTAGACTTGGCACAAGTGTACCAGTAGCTCCAGGTGGACAAAGCCACTGCCATGGCTCAAACCATCGTAACGCACTGGGGAGCTTTCAAATGTAAATGCTTGCAATTTGGGGTCAGTGTAGCCCTGGGTATTTTCCAGAGCCTAATGGAACGGATGCTCCAGGGGCTGCCAGGGGTGGTACCCTATTTTGATGATGTGCTTATATCCGCTTTGGATCAAGCTGAGCTCGTTGATAAATTAAGAGTAGTCCTGACCCGTTTCCGCCAAGCAGGGCTGAAACTCAAACAAGAAAAGTGTAGGATAGGGGTCCCCAGTGTAGAATTTTGGGGGTATCTAGTTGATTCCAAATGCATCCACCCTACTCCGTCCAAGGTAGAGGCAATTAAGAAAGCCCCCATGCCCTCCTCTAAAGCTGAACTGCAAGCCTTTCTGGGGCTGCTTAATTTTTACTCCATTTTTTACCCCATAAGGCGTCTTTGGCAGAGCCTCTTCATAGGCTCCTAGACTCCAAGATGCCCTGGCATTGGGGGTCTAAGGAAGCCCAAGCCTTTAGGGCAGTTAAGGATGTCCTTACATCCAAATCTTTATTAGTGCAATAAAGTGATCGCCTCCCATTAACTTTGGCATGCGATGCATAGCCTTATGGCATTGGGGCCGTTCTGAGTCACATCCTACCTAATGGCTCAGAAGCCCCAATTGCCTATTATTCGCGCACGCTCTCAGCAGCTGAAAGAAATTACAGTCAGCTGGATAAGGAGGCTCTAGATGCTGTATCGGGGTAAAGCAGTTTCACAATTACGTTTATGGTCATTTTTTTCACTTAGTGACCGACCATAAATCCCTCTTAGGTCTTCTGGCGGGGAATCGCCAGACTCCTCAGATTTTGTCTCCAAGAATGTCCAGATGGACAGTCTTTCTAGTGGCATATAATTATCAGCTACAATATAGTCCAGGAAAAAACTTGGGGCACGCTGATGCCCTCAGTCACTGCCCTCTGCCAGTGCCTGTTTTGGATCCTGTTCCTACAGTTTAGGCCCTCTTAATTGAAGAGTTGGCCATGCCAGTGTCCGCCCGGGATATTGCCAGGCTCTCTGCCATTGAACCCATATTGGCCCACGTTTTGGACTGGGTGCGCAGGGGGTGGCCACAGGGGCCAGTATACCCTCAGCATATACGGCAGCATGAGCTGTCTGTCCTTAACAGGTGCCTGTTATGGGGCAATAGGGTGGTAGCTCCCCCAAAGCTTAGGTCACCAATTTTAAGTTGCATGCACACTGCTCACCTGGGCATTGTGCTCATGAAGGCTTTGGGCCAAAGCTACATGTTGACTAAGAAATAGAAAACTGGGTAGCTACCTGCCAGCAGTGCAAGCAATCTAGACCAGCTCCCCCTTCTGTGCCCATCAGGGAATGGGACATGCCCTGGGCTCCATGGGCATGAGTCCATTTGGATTTCGCCGGCAGAAATCCAGAAGTTAGGGCAGAACTTCTTGGTCCTCATAGATGCCTACTCGAAGTGGGTGGAGCTGGCACTCATGCCACTTTGGAGGCCATAATTTGGGTGCTGGGGAGGCTATTCACGACCCATGGGTTGCCTGACATGGTGGTGACTGACAATGGGCCCCAGTTCATGTTGGCACCCTTCCAGATATTTTTAGGCCAGCATGGCATATGACACGCCCCAATAGCCCTGTTCCACCCAGCCGGAAATGGCCTGGCAGAACAAACTGTCCGGTCGGCTCAGGAAGCATTGGGCCACCTGGGGCCAGGGAATGGCACGACAAACTGTCCCAATACCGCCTGGCACAGCATACAACCCCGTGCCCAATCACCAAGCAAAGTTCCGCAGAACGGCTTATGGGTCGTCAGCTCTGGACAACCCTGGACCAGCTACACCCGGTTATGCAGCAGAGAAAAGGCCCCTCGCAGGCAACTCCACACGGGCCTTTAATGTGGGTGAGCCAGTCTATGCCCAAAACTATGGGGCCAAACCAAGGTGGCTTCCCGGACAAATCACGCAAATAACTGGACCCTACTCTTATAAAGTCCAGCTCAGTGACGGGCAAATGTGGCACTGACATATCAACCAGCTCAGATGGCGAGCCACCAGCGCAGCAGACCAACACCCGGTGCAGGCCCATCCTGCCCCAGGGAACTAATATCGACAGAGGCTGCTCCAGCGCAGACAGAGCCACACACAACACCCCCCACCGATGCGTTCTTGTCACCAGGCTTACCTGAGAATCCGGTCAGTCCCGCGGCGGTCAAGTTTCCCGCCAACTCAGCTGCGCAGCCTCCTGATGTTCCACGGGACTCTCCACCAGCGGCTCCTCCTTTGGCCACCGCCCCTGAACTAAGGCAATCTGGGTGGAGCCGACGCCAGCTGACCTAATTGGCTGACTACACATGTGCTAACTGGGAGGAGAGGGGAGCTAAGTCCTCGAGGCTACGACGCCATTGACTATCATTGCCGGCCCCTGATTAGTTGAGACGTGAGCAGCCAGCTGGCGGGAGAATGCAGCCATTCTATTGGTTCAGCATCTGACAGCTCTAGTATAAAAAGGGCTGTCAGCTGTCAAATGCTGCTGTTTGCCGGGTCGAGGTTTGCCTTACATTTTGCTGTGTTATACTGTTAATAAAGGTTGTGTTAGCTTCAACCTGCCTTGCCTCAGTTCCTGTCTGCCTCGTTCTCCCTACAGAACACACATAGAATTACAAAGGCAAATAATGGTATTTGTTTCTGATTTTTATAATGCACCCCATTAAAATGATACGAATAGTTATTCATATCATTTCAAGTTGTTAATTAGCTTTAAAAGGGTGACTATAATTAACTATCATCTATCTAAAATGGAGAAAGTCTCCACCCACTCATATATCACAATTCACTAATATCTCTATATATTATTGAAATGAGAGTGGGCACATTTTTAATTTTAAAAAATTACAAAAAGAAATTTTGGGGGCATATATTTTTAAAAAGTATTACATCAACAAAAGACTGTTTTCCTTAGAAAGCAACCTATAATTTGCCTAAAAATAAGAACTGACAATTAGAAACAGCAAGCAGCCACAAAGTATGGGGACACCTAATTATATTGCCTGTGTCCTATATGTCACCCTTTGGGTGTGACGCAAAACTGAGCCTCAAGGCCACTAGTTCCTTGGAACAGTCAAAGCAGTTGCATATGGCACATATGGGTAGCTTCCATTCTTTCTGATACCATGGCGCAACACCCAAAATAAAATAAAAATCAGTAGAACAACTTAAGCCATAATATTCCTGTGTGTAACATGTGAAAATTGATTCATATTTTTGAATATTTCTAATATTTTACTGTAGATATAGCCTGAATGTACAAGTATTCTTCCTTCACTGTTTATTTTACCATAAACCTTCAGTTTTTCTCCATTTTATTTTTGTTAATAAACATTGTTTCTCCCAAACATGCTTTCAACCCCCAAGACAGCGCGCTGTTCAAAGTTGCCACACATGTGCGGGGGAAGGGGGATGCACGGGGGCATAGATGGGTGTCAGGTGATGAGACCCATGCTAGGAGAGAAGCCAGGAAGGTGAGCCAGCTGCAGTCGGCTCAGAAGCCATCCAGGCCTGAAGAGTACTTGCTGGAGCCAGCCAGGGACCAACTGGGAACAGGAGGGCAGTGCGTGCTGAGTTCGTATAGCCAGCTGGTTAGAAACCCTTTTACTTGTATTGTTCACCATGTGCAGGGCTGACGCTCCAGGAAAGAGACCCATTCTGCTCACAGTGTGGTCTCTTCTTTTGCTGCCTTGATTCGGAACCATGACACATGCTCTAAAACACAGATATCAGTCTTCATTAACTAGACCAATTGTTGCACATCTGTATTTAACCAACATTTTTGTTAAAATGTTGCCTAAATGTTGACCAAGTGCCCATAGTACATGCGCCTGACTCCCAAAATGTAATGTATGTGCAGCCCCTGTGCATGCACGCATGGCCCCCACATGCGCCCCACCCTCCACTCATGCACAGCAGAGACCTGAAGACCAGCTGGCCAGTGGGAGGTGCATGTGCATGTGCGGCGAAACTGAACTGGGACAATGGCTCATGTGCCATCAGAGAGGGTGCTGCGTGCCACCTCTGGGACACGTGCCATAGGTTCGCCATCACGGGTTTATAGAGACAATCAGACTTATCTATTAACTACAATCAGACTAGCCATTATCTATAAAGTAATTTTAAAATAAACTATCATGAAATGAGATGAGGGGTTTTGATATGACAATCACTTAGTATTGCAGCTACTAATCCATCCCTTATGTCACCACCAACGGGTGCTTATGAAACTCTTACACAGTGCACCATTTTGTACAGTATTTAATTTAATTTAATTTCAAAATTTATAGACCGCCCCCTCTCCCCGAAGGGACTCGGGGCGGTGTACAGGCATCTCATTAAAAACCAAATACAAAAGATAAATACCCTTAAATACCCTTAAAATTGAATTAAACCTAACAGCTGTACAAGATGATAAAAGTTAAAAGTCAACCTAAAACTCACCCCTAAGCATTAAAAATATGGATTGGAGGGACTAAAACTGGGATTAGGCCAGGCCGGCTGAATTGAACAGGTGGGTTTTAAGCTTCTTACGGAAGGAGCGGAGATCGGTGGTGGTTCTGATATCAGGGGGGAGGTCATTCCAGAGGGTTGGGCCCATCACAGAGAAGGCCCTACTCCTGGGCGTCGCCCGCTGGCACTGCCTAGTGGACGGCACCTGGAGGAGTCCCTCTCTGTGAGAGCAGATCGGCCGAAGGGATGTATGGGGCAGTATGCACAAAAACAATGAACATGCTATTGTGTGGAAGAATTGCATTTTCCAAATACAATGCGGTACACTTGGGGGGTTTCAAAATGATGAATCCCTATAACAAAGGAAGAATTCTTTTGAAGGAAGGATTGTGAGCTGTATGTATTTCAAATAGAAATGCACTTTTTAATAGTAAAGACTTCTAGGAAAAATATTTGTTCTTCAATAGAATTCAGCCACCCAATACAATGCATTTCTATACTCAGAGATCAATTACAAATTTTGTTCCTTGCTAGGAAGCTACATATGCCTACTTTCTTACTCTTCCTGACATGCTTACATCACAACATCCCATTTTATTATGGAAAAGGAAGGGCAATGTGGCCACCCAGCCTCTTTGAATTGTTTTAGCGAAATACTGAAAGACTATGAACACATTCAATTCAAAAGCTGCTTACTGTGTTAAAATAAAAACCCAAACTTTCTAATTGTTTAGATGTAAAGTATTGCAATTCTTAATTTTGTTTGGTGACCTATACTGTGCTGATGATTGCTAAATACGATTTCTTGGATTTTAGCGAGCTAGTTTGGTGTAGTGGTTAAAACATTGGATTATAAACTGGAAGGTCTAGTCTAGTTCTAGTCCTGTCTTAGAGGAATACTACTATTACTATTACTATTACTATTACTACTACTACTACTACTACTACTACTACTACTACCAGATTGTGAATCGAATTGAGGATTAACCAAGTAATCATAATGCCCTGAATATAATGTAAGATACAGCGAATAAGAAAAATTGCCTCATGGGTCAATAAATATACAGTATGACAGGTAACAGCAGTCATAGCAATAATAAGTGAAATAAAACTGAAAACAGGATATTCACCTTTGATAGGCTCTGAAGGAAACAAGGGAGGCTTTAAACACGAGAGGCCAAGATTTACCTCGTGCGCACACAGCATTTCTTGTCAAGCTACTGTACTGATTTTCCTGCCAAGTGTAGCATGTACAAACTATCCTTCTTGTTTTGTTGTGTTACACCCATTTCCAGACTTCTATATGCTGCTGCTGCTGCTTCTGGGAAAAGAACTGCGAACAAAGCCACATCATTTTAATCCGTGCCATACTTGGCCGAAGTAGGCCGTCTCCCTGACATGACTCTGCCACTGGTTTTCTCATGGGCTATCAAGCATGTCAAACCTGCCAAGAGTGGCCATTTTCCCAAGGGCACTGCAGTGAGGTTTGTGGTCACTCCTGTGGTATATGCTGACTAGAAGACAGTGTTTTCAGCTGCTGGGTTAGTGGTTTCGGTTTTGGAGATTTGGTGTGGGTGTTTCTCTGCTTACCCTCTTTTGGGTTCACCAACTGTGCACTGCATGGACCAAACTGAAGTGGGGTAGGAGGGAGAAAAGGGAGAAAATTTGCATAGGCACTTAGAAATAAACATCCGGTTGCTCTTTCCCCCCACCAGTTACCTTTAGAAAAGGAACACTTCTCTTCCCAAATTATACCTTGGCAGTGCTCTAGGGACATGAACACATAGTTTCCACTGGCAGAAGAGTTCATTTATACTGCAGTCAGAATTAATTGCTGTCTTTCTTTGACCGCTGTATTTCTCAGGACTTTACATATAGGTAAGTCAGTTCAGCATACCATGGCTTAGCTTTTCTTATGTTGGTCAACCCAGCCAGCTGTGATACCTAGTCATAAGTTGGACTAGATTCATACATTTGACTGTATCATAATGTTCACTCAGAAAATCATCATCATCATCTCATCATTATTATTATCATCATCTCTTTTCATGAATGCTTCATGGAGTATTCAAAAAAACCTTGCCTAATAAAATGTGGCTTAATAAAATATAAGAAACTCAAAATAATATTTGGTTACTAATGTTTTTTTTAAGTATCTTTATGTTTATTTTTTAAAAAGCTATATCTAGAAATCACAACTGCATGAAAATAGATTAAATAGTATCTATGAGTTTCATCAGGGCAAGCAACTCTCAAATCAAACAATTATGCCAAATAACTTACTTAGTCTACTCAAATATCATCTACCTGTCAACATTTTAGTGGCTTTCATTTCTGATTTTCATTTCTTCCTAAAAACCTCACTTTGAAATGCAAGTTTTGCATTCTGTTTTGCAGACTTCTACATTCTTCAAAGTTCTTGCACTTTTTGCACACACGTTAACTTTACAATTCTTCCTACAGTAACAACAGATCCTGGCACTCTAAATACTGTTCATATAGAAGTTTTTGTGTTAGTTTTTTGAAATATGAAATCATACAGAAAATTCCAAAAATAAATGTGAGTCTGAGTCCTAAGATCTCTTAGTATAGTTTATTATTAATTCCTCTGAGAATTTGTAGATTAATATGGGGACTAATCTGCTGGAAATTATAGAGGATGTGAAAGAATGAGGCATGAGAAACCAGAGCAATTGCAAAATTCTTTAAACATTCCCTTAATGCCTAAAATCCATTTCGGGCAAACAGAAGTTGGATCTGATCTAGGCAAGAGATGTGAACTTTTTCAGCCTGAGAATTATCTTTCCTGGTCAGCAATAATCAAGATGGCATCCATCGTTTCCTGTTTTATTCTTATCACACAACTTCAGGCCAAGACAGAGACTTGTAATTGCATACTATACCCAATGTCTGTCTGATACAAAGCACTATACTGAATCACTGTTCCCTCTAAGGTGTGCGGCTGCGCGGCTGCGCAGGTGGCAAGAAAACACCATGCAGCAGTTTCCAACTGCCGTGCAGTGTTTTCTACTGCCACAGGCGCCAGAGGCTGGGGAGGTCCTTTGCAGACGGCTAGAACTGGCCGCCCACAAAAGATCTCCCCGGACTTGTTTTGGTGAGCGCAGGGCGACTGACGCTAGTTCAGGAAAGCAAACCCGGGGAGGTCCTTTGTGGGCGGCCAATCCTAGCTGCTTGCGCCCGGCGCTGCAGCTAAAGTAAAGCCCCTGCCGCTACCGGAATATCTGCTGCCGCCTCCTCCTCCTCTAACAGCACCACCACATTTGCTGCCCGACGTTGCGGCAGAGGTAAAGCCGCCAAAGCTCCCGCCGCCACCCCTGCCCATGGCAGCGGCGCCTCCCCCTCTTTTCGGAGCACCTGAGCTGAGCCCCGCGTTACCCCTGCCCTCTCCTCCTCTGCTGTGCTTTTGAGGAGCCATGAGGCCGCGGGAGCCAGTAGGAAGGCGGCGGAGGGGGCGGGAGCAGGGAAAAAAGGCCTCATGGCTTCTCAAAAGCACGGCGGCAGAGGAGAAGGCAGCAGGGGTAACGCGATGCCCAGCTCAGGTGCTCCGAGTGGAGGGGGCGCCAGCGGGAGCTTTGGCGGCTTCACTCCAAATATGGTGGTGCTGTTGGAGGAGGAGGAGGTGGCAGCTGTTATTCTGGTGGCGGCAAGGGCTCGTCGTCGGCATCTTCAGCAGCAGCCCTGTCCCCTGTGAAAAAAAACGAAGATGGAGCAGATCCACGCAGATGACGTCGCTGCAACATGACTGGAGGAGGAATTCTGGGAGTTGAAGTCCACAAGTCTTAAAGCTGTCAGGTTTGAAGACCCCTGGTTTTAGGGGTGCAAGGGTCTTGTAACTTGACAGCTTTAAGACTTGCGTGCTTCAAATGCCAGAGTTCCTGAGCCAACATTTTGGTTGCTAAGCAGGAGCGTTGTTAAGTGATACTGACATTATATAACACTTTTAATTAAGCAAGTATCTTGAAGAAACATAACTTTTTCAAAGTTTCAAATAATACTGATTTCGTTGTTGTCTTAGGTGACATCTGTGAAAAAAATTCAGGTGCTCAGGCATAAAAATGTGCCGCTCAAACACTATACTTTTCTGCTCACACTGAAAAAATATTAGAGGGAACATTGTACTGAATAATGGCAAAAGGGCACCAATAGGTTCCAGGATATCAATATGTTTCATGCAATGTGAAATGAAAGAAAGGAAAAAAAAACCTTTTGAAATATTGAGTATGTGAATCAGAGTATTTAGCCACTAGCTGATTAATTTGGAGGGGGCACAATTGTAATTCACTGACTTCATGGCCCTTAAATTGGTGAATGTTGTCATTCAAAATACACATATAGAATTTATTATAGGATTAGGGGTGTAAAAATGCCAATCTTACACTAATTTACCATTATGTTGATTCCATAACATCTATTCAAGCAACTGCTCAGAATGGATAGTAATAGTTATGGTACAGAAAATGAAGAATCATAAACAAATACTAACGCTAATTAATTAAAACATGGCAAAATAATGTTTTATATTTTCTAACCTACTTATACCTATTGGTATATATTTGGCTTGCTATTGGCTTGCTATTCTCAGGGGAAAAGTGCTCAATACAATAAGCCAAAGATCTTAAATTCCATTTGTTACAATGGTTGAATTAAATAGGTGGTTAATGCTCTTCCATTAACACAAATGAGTCTTAAAGATTCTTTACATTAGCCAGAATCTGAGCTGTTTAATAACCCCTTGCCCCCAGGTTATGCAGATCTAAAGGCTGATTAGTAGACACTATACAAATTATTGTAAATAAATAAATAGTACACATTATGAGACAGTAAATTCAGATGTTCTGCCCTCCAGATATGTTAGGCTTCGACTGCAACAGCCCATGCTAACTAGGTGATTATGGGAGCTGAAGTTTAATAAAACTAAAAAGCACAAGACTGATGAAGTTTACAACAGCCATAGCCAATCCTGGCTACTTGCTATACACATGGTTATAATATACACTTAGCTGAAAACTCAAATTTACTGCATGCAGACATTATTTCCTTGGGGATCTACTTGCAGTATAAATGGTCAACCATCATCTACGAGCACTCTGCCACTTGTTTCAAAATACTTATACTGAACAAAACTCTGGAGGAGAAACCTCTAGCCTTTTATATTATTATTATTATTATTATTATTATTATTATTATTATTATTATTATTATTATTATTATTATTATTATTATTATTATTATTATTATTATTATTATTATTTTGTATCACAGTGGCCAGTTGTTTCACCGGATTTGGCATTGATTACTAGTCGGGCCCCACCCAGGGGCCTAGGACGTCGTAACGTATTTTCGTAATATACGTGCAGATCCAAGCAGTGCAGCTTTTTGCATTTGACTGATGGTGATTTTGTCAAGTTTTAACTGTTTTAAATGTAATTCCAGTGCTTTTGGAATAGCACCCAGTGTGCCGATTACCACTGGAATTACCACTGCTGGTTTGTGCCATAATCGTTGAATTTCAATTTTTAGGTCCTGGTATTTCGTGATTTTTTCATGTTCCTTCTCGTCAACCCTGCTATCACCTGGTATTGCGATGTCTATGATTGTAACCTTATTTTTCTCAACCAGTGTGATGTCTGGTGTGTTATGCACCAGTATTTTGTCTGTTTGTATACGAAAATCCCATAAGATCTTGATTCTGTGACTTTTTCAGGCTTATGTTCCCACCAGTTTGTTGTTGTTGTTGTTGTTGTTGTTGTTGTTGTTCTTGTTGTTGTTATTATTATTATTATTATTATTATTATTATTATTATTATTATTATTATTATTATTATTATTATTATTATTATTTTGCTTTTGTGACTCTGCATAAGGTCTTATCTCCTGTATTCAGAATGATGTGTTTCTTTATTTGTCCAAACAACCATTTTCTGATTTCAATGTTTAATTTAGAGTGCTTCCCTTAGTTTTGAGAGAAAGGGAGGAAGGGAGGGACGAGGGGCGGCGGGGGGGGGACGGGACAGACCAAGATTTTTTTGGTTGTTGTTGTTTTGATAATACTCTTTTCTGCCCATCTCTCTTGTGGGAGTTTGGGGTGGGGGGAGCTTTAATTATGGGATATCTATTTTTCTTTGTTTCTGGACAAGAGTGGGAGGAAAAAGAATGTTGCTTTCTTTGCTCTACACAGTAATTTTGACCAGGTCTCCTGAGGTGGAAATAATGGATGGCAATTATTTATCTTCCTCCATTGGGTAGTCATTTTGTGCATAATTTCACATTTTCTCATCTGCATTTGCACTTAAAATAATTACCACAGATTGTCTGAAACAACTATGGATCAGTGATCTTCATATAGCAAGGGATATAAGTTTTATTTTATTTTTTACTTTATATGTGTTACGTTCCATCCAGCTTAACAGCATGATTAGATATATGAAATTAGGACAAAGTAGCTGGATGTTTTATATTTGTCCTTGGACTCCCTTTAATTTTCTATCCTTGTATAGGTGTATTTCTATTTTTTATATTTCTTGACATTATATAGCTAAACTTGGCATGATAATCTTGATTCATTCATCACCTTATACAGTTATTTACTAGAAAGAAAATCAGTTATCTTCAACTTTAAAAAATCCTGCATCTCTTGAGAATATACTTTCTTTCTTACTAAATTTGCATAATTTATTCTAGTTTGTAGAATAAGGCGGTACAAACTGAAACAAGTCAAGCAACTTTCTCAATATTATATTACTTATTTTATTCTTTTAAAGGACAGGCAAGTGATAACACTTTTCACTCACTATCCTATTAGGTGAATGAGATGGGAGGAAAGAAGTTTGATAGTCAACAAGCTGGACATATTTCTTTTCCCCCCCTGGATACTTACATTCCTATCTGGAGTTCCAGCATAAGGGAATCAGCCTTGCAAAGTTTCTAGGCCTCGCTTCAGAATGCATGGCTTACATTCTGTGGGTTCTTTATTTCTTACAGTATTTATTTGTTTAATTATTTCCCACCTTTATTATTTTTATAAATCACTCAAGGTGGCAAACATCCCATACACCTTCCTCCTCCTATTTTCTCACAACAACAACAACCCTGTGAGGGACTCAGAGAGAGGTCCTGCGCTAAGCTCACCCAGCTGGCTTTCATGGCTAAGGCAGGACTAGAACTCATGGACAGGGATTGTAGAAATTGAAGTCCAAGATATGGATGGAAAAGGCTGTGCTAAATCTAGGTTTTGAACATCTCTAAATGAACCCCTTTTAAAGACCCATCAAAGCTAGTTCACATCAAGAAACCAGAATAGGAATTTTTGAATGGAATTTAAGTGGTTATATAGGGATGATTAGGTCTTTATAAGTATAATTAGATAAAGAGCAGGCAAGTGTCTAGTAATGATATTTCTTTTGGGGGCCTGAAAAAAAGAAACTGACTTGGTAGATAGGATATGCTCTTAAGGTCATGGGATATTAAATCATGAAATAATGAAAATCCCACGGAAATGATGGAACATAGGCTATTATTTTAAATTCAAATGCTTTATGTGAGGAACATAAAGTTATCCATTTAGTATACATGAGATAAAGGCACAATAATTGAGCAGGGGAAAGGACAGGTCAAGCAACAATTCAAATTTGCCATCAATTACCAGAACTCATCTTGAACACTGATTGTGAATTATGGGAAACAAATTGGATTTCTTTTGACCTGCCAATTTTACAGTTTTATTGTGTGTGGTTTTGTCCCTGGCCAGAAAAAGGACTTATTTTTCTGTGGTTCGGAATGGGTTCATTTCAGTCTTAAGTCATACTGACCAAGTTGGTCCAGACCAGATGGGTAAATGGATTGCATGGATCATCTTCTCCTCCCTGGAGATTTTTATCCAGGCCTTGACCTTTAGGTTATGATTGGCAGCAATCACCACTGCGTAGCAATCCAAAGACAAAGGGAAGTATTTATGCTGTGCCAGTAAGGATGACCAATGAAGTCATATTGGTACAGAAAGTGTTTTGTTCTGCTGGCCCATGCATTGGTACAATTCCGGGTTTGGGTGACTTGAAGGTGCCCCAGGCTCAGAGTTGTTTGGATCAGACATAAAGAGACAAACAATGTGTTTTCTGAATCAATGACAGCCAAGTTCAGAAGTTAGTATAAAGAAAAGCCTCATGATATCTTTCTGTGTAAAATGCTTTTGAGAGTTGCTTTCTGTTCTCATTTTATCAAATCACATAAAGTTGCATGATTGTATATTTCAGCCAATAGAGATCTTATGGCTAAGTTTGCTTATTCACACACTAAGAGGCTGCCCATCAGCACATTGCAATCTGCTGCATTTGCTGAAAATGTTGAAGCTATCTCTCCTTGAACAAATACATCTGTTGCTGATTGTTTTGAGACAACAAGTGGACATCTAGCAGCAGATATAATAACTGAGGGGCTGTCTTTCAAAGGGATTAATCACTAGCTTTTTCAGATGAAACTTATCCGAAGAGCTTCAAACTAAAACTGAGAAGGGAGGAAGCCCAATGTATAGGACCTTTAGGACCTGATCCCAAGCATAAACTCCAAGTCAACCAATCAAACAAGGAAAACCTTAGATACAAAGTTGGAGATGGGGCTTCCCTTGGGACGCATCCGGAGACTGCAGCTAGTTCAGAACGCAGCCGCGCGGGTTATTATGGGAAGTACACGTTACTCCCATGTAACACCTCTCCTGCGCGAGCTGCACTGGCTACCTGTGGCCTTTCGGGTGCGTTTCAAGGTATTGATCACCATCTTTAAAGCGCTCCATGGCATAGGACCTAGATATCTGCAGGATCGCATCCTACCACACACGTCCCTGCGACCTATCCGCTCACACAGGGAGGGGCTCCTCCTGGTGCCGTCCGCTAGGCAGTGTCAGCGGGCGACACCTAGGAGTAGGTCCTTCTCTGTGATGGGCCCAACCCTCTGGAATGACCTCCCCCCCGACATTCGAACTACCACCGACCTCCGTTCCTTCCGGCAAAAGTTAAAGACTCACCTATTTCAATCAGCTGGCCTGGCACTTTCTTAGTTTTACCTCCCGGGGATTTATTTTATTTTAATTGGGTTTGGGGTTTTAATTGTGATGTTTTTAGGATTAGAATATATTTATTTCTTAGTACAGCCTATCTCCCCCTCCAAATGTATCTTAAATGTATTTTATTATTATGACCAATTTTATTTGTATTGACTGTACACCGCCCCGAGTCCCTTTCTGGGAGAGGGGCGGTCTAAAAATCTAAGAAATAAAATAAATAAATAAAATAAATGTAGGAAGCATACCCAGGATCAGTCATAAAGGACTCAGATGCCTATACACTAATGCTCAAAGTTTGGGGAACAAACATGGTAAACTTGAAGTACTAGTATACGAAGGCAACCATATGATATAGTTGCTATTACTGAAACTTGATGAGATGAAACTCATGACTGGAATGTATTGAGGAAAGGATATAAACTATGCAAAAGAAACAGACATGACAAAAAAGGAGGTGAAGTTGCTGTTATGTAAGAGATCACCACATCTCTACAGAAATGCATAAAATCAAGGATGAAAGAGTGCAGATGGGTTAATGTAAAATGAAAAAAGGAATAACATTGCCACATAGGTATATAATACAGGGCACCCAGCCAAGCAGAAGTACCAGATGAACTTTGTGCTAGTTAGTTAAGACATGTATGTAGGAAACATACCACAGTAGTAATGGGGGAACTTTAACTACCCTGATATCAACTGGGAGACAAACTCTGCATCAAGTGGGAGATAAAACAGATTCTTGACTAACCTAGCTGACAAGAGGAAGGAATTAGAGGGACAGCTATACTGGACCTAATTCTTTCTAACAGAGAATAAATAATAGGGGGGGGGGGTTTAAATTGCAGGAATTTTGGGCCAGAATGACCATGCCCATTTTAATGTTGGAATATAACTGGATGCACATTACGTTCTATTGCAGTCACAAGCAATAGAACATAATCAAACCAATGTTTTAGACTTTAAAGGAGCTGATCACAATAATCTTAGAGAGAGCTTTGCAAGGATTCCATGAATCAGAAGGCAAGACAAGAAGCAAAGGCTGAAGCTAATCAAGAAGAGAAGCAACCTAGAACTAAGAAGAAATTTCCTAACTGCGAGAACAATTAACCAGTGGAATATTTTGCCTTTAGAAGTTGTGGATGCTCCATCACTGGAAGCTTTTAAGAAGAGACTGGACAACCATTTGTCCAGAATGGTAGGGTTTCCTGCTTGTGCAGGGGATTGGACTAGAAGTCCTCCAAGGTCCCTTCTAACTCTGTTATTCTGTTCTGTTCTTAAACACTGAAGTAGCAGACAGTTGAAAAGATATCACTTCTGATGCTGTGAAGCCATTGGTAGTCAGAATATACAGCATCGGAGGTTAAAGGAACAAGCAAGGGATTGACAAACAAGACAGCTTTCTGTGTTCATCTGAATTAATCTGAAGAGAATTCTCTATGAATCAGCTATTAACAACTGAAGGAATGAAGGGCTTCCCCCATGGAAAAATGGAATGTCTTCCTTGAAAATAAAAGTTTCTTGAAAGGCATATTTTGAATATTAGCCATTAAAAAAACAACAAAGAAAACAACAATAACAAACAAACAAAAAGGCAAAGGAGGTCACTTATTTTGAGAAGGATTTTAATTCCATTTGTGACTCCTCTTATGTCCTTTTACTTTAATAAGAGCACACAGCCCAAAAGATATTCAAAGGAGAAGGGCATTACATCTGCTGGGATCTTCAGAAACAGATACAAGAGCATTCCCCATCACTCTGAGAAATGCCAAGGCTAATATGACAGTAAATGCCTCCCAGGTCCAGTTAATCCATGATGTGGGTGGACAATTCCAGGGTGTGCGCGGGCGACAACATGAATCTGAATTTCCATTCTATTTCAGGGAAGTGTTCTTCAGGAGTCAAAGCGTAGCTTGTTCTGCCCCCAAATAGCAACCTAATCCTTAAGCAGCCAGAAAGATAGGAGGAAGGGCAAGATGGCTCTTCATCCAGAATGACAGGCAAGAGTTCAGCGCTGGGTCCTGGTTTAGCAAACTGACTGGATGAGAGAGAAGAAGCAACAGAAGTCTGCTTGTGAACTAAGGAAAGCTGCTTCTAATTGATTCAGCCCTCGGGCTATTAGCCCTGGGGATTCCCCTCCCTCAACTAATTGGAGCATTTGCATATTTTTTTTCATAATAAGGCTTTAGGGGAAGGATTTCAAAGGAAAATACTCCATTTGGTTTGTTTTTTTAAAAAAAATATGTATATTATTTCCTTTTCCATCTAAAGGAAAGTTCCTCTCAATGCAAATAACATAGCCCCTGAAAAAGTAGCCAGAGTCAGGGATTGCAAGCTTATTCATAATTGTGACTTAACCACATTTTAAGGTGTTGCCCATGAACCCATCATTCAGGGCTCCTTCAAATGTTGTGCATTTTCTACTCATAAAGTATTTACTTGTAAAAAAAAAATGCCTTGCAACATCTAAGAGTCTTATACTTATTTCATAGCATTGTCATGTATGGCCAAGTACATTTTTGTGTATGCCTTTGCATCTATGACAGAGACATATGTGTACTTTTCTGACTAAAAATCCATATAGATACATAATTTTAATAAGTTTTACTCAGAAAGCAGCACTTTTTTCCCCAAACCATTTGATGTTTAACAGTGCAATCACATGCAAGTTGACTTAAAAACAAGACCCACTGACAGTAGGCTTATTGTCAGGAATAGATTATAGGACTGCAGCCATGGCATTTTAAACTGTTAGTCCGAAAGCTGCACCTGAAAAAAAAAGGAAGATTTGTAGAGAGTTTTTAATTACATTCCTCCATATGGATTATGTCATAAATTATTGAATTTATATCCTGCCCTTCTGTTTATTCCAACACTCAAGTATTGGAAATATAAAACATGAAACATAACAAAAAGAATGCAAAACATTGATTTGGATTCAAAGCAAGGGATGGACATGTATTATTAAATATGTTTGGCTCAAGTGTGTTCCCTGCCACTGCTGCCATCTGCAAATTCAGGGTCAACTGAGGACCAAAGATCACTCCCAAACTGCAAACTGCTTTTTCTGGTGGAGTGGAGCTGCATCCAGAAGGACTTCGCTTTAGTTTCAGAGTCTAGCGTTCTCTTAATCAAAGTACCCCTTTTCCTGTCTGCATTTAATTTTTGTTTGTTCTCCTTCATAAAGCCCATTATCAAAATTAGGCAACACTCAAGGGTAGTAATTGACTTCCTCACCCTTGGCACAAGGATCAGTAAGCGTCAGTTCAAAAAGCGTCATTGTTGCTGTCTGGCTCACAAGGATGGGCAAAAGAGACCTACAGCTATCTTCCTCTCTATTTGTAACTCCAGCAAATGCTTTCCACTTCTCAAAGAAACATACACAGCCCAATAAATTTTCTGATATAAAGAAGGAGTTGAGGCTGGAGCTCTTACGTAGCTCAGCAGAGTTCACTTCCATTAAGCCAGAACATTTTGCATATAGTATTAGAAGTATTTGGGGGAGGGGAGGGCTTTTCGAACTTTTCATACAGCTAGTGTATAACAATCATTTTGAAGAACGGTTAACATTTTCAATAATAAAATAATAATTTCAGTTAATAAATTCAAAATGAAATCTAGAGGAAATACAAAGCATTTACTGAGAGGACAATGCTTCAGTTTTGCCCATCACCTCTTTGTTTGCATGACCCTTTAATCTGTCCCGCGTGACATAATTTTCCCCATGTAGCTGTAATCACTCATTTACTTAGATCCTAAATCTTTTTGCAATCAGCCAAGCCTTGGAGGAACCTGACCTCTGGAGAATGTAGAATGCTTTCCATGTACAGTAGCTGCCTTGAGATCTTCCATTATTGAGATGTGATCACAGGAGCAACAGTTATTTGCCAGCTTAGCCAAGGTGAAGCTCTTATAACTTCATTATTCTGTGCATTTTCTTGCAATCTACTCATCATTTCATTGTTTCATCTCATCTCAGGTACTAGAGACAAAATGTTCATGGTCATCCCAATGTATATGGATAGAAGCAGAAGGGTTCGCTCTGTTATATCCAATATATGAATAACATTGGCTTTTACCTATTTAGCTCTTGAAAAAGGAACTATATTTTCCATAATATGCTGATGATTAACATTCATATTTTGCATATTTTGCCAGTGAACTGCAGTTTTCAGCAACAACATTTATCCAAGAAAAACATTGTCCTGAAGTCCAGAAATTGAAATTCTGACATCATACAAATGCACATAACATGGACTGAACAAATCTGGAACCAGTGCCACATTTGTGTTCCCATAATGCTATTGGTCTTCTGCAGTTCAGCTGCTTAACTTCTAGCTCAGCTACTGCTCCAGAACGTCACTTGTGTCGGCGCCTGTGGTGGCCCGAGTGCTCTGCCAGTGAAAACGGAGCTCGGGAGGGCCACCTGCACTCTGTTTTCATTGGCGGAGGGTTGCAGGAGGCCTTTGCAGCCAAAAACAGATCTTGGGAGCCCATTTTTGCTGGCAGAAGCACTGCGGGCTGCTTCTTCACTGGTTTCAGGGTGGCCCTGCAGGCCAGATCTAAACACCCCATGGGCTGGATTCAGCCCACATGATTTGAGTTTGACACCCCTGATGTATTCCAATCATGGCAAAAATGATGGGAATATATGCTGGCTAGAAAACTGATTTTTGACAGGTGGATTGGGTGTGGGTCCAAATATGAAGCTCCTTAGCAGCCACTGGTGAGGAAATTTGTGGAAATATGTTGTTTTATACATGGTAGGGAGAAAAAATTGTGGTTCTGTGGAAATGCTTAGAGGAATATGTGTGCTTGGGCTGAAGATGAGTGCTTTACGCCTGCCTGAATCCAATTAACAACAGACTGAAACTCGATGTGCTTTCATGAAAAATCCTTTGGTTACAGCGTCATGCAATGCAGTGCACCAGGATTAACTCACAGCACTGCTCATCGTATGAGACATATCCTGTCATTGGCAGAGTGTAATACTAGTGAATTTGGCTATTCTTTGGGTTAAAATTTGTCAGTTTTGACGCATTAAAGTTTCAAGTTTATAAAATTGCTATGGAGTGATCTTCATGAGAAAAGATTTCAATATGCACTTCCTGCTAGTACAACTCTGCATTACTATATTCCAACTGGAATAGAAGAGTTGACCTTGGAGGTCTCCACTCTCCAATTACTTCCCCAGCTTCTCCATGATTCTCCTGCAGGTATCAGACTGAGATTATAGCTATCTATAATAAGTCAATGATGCTTTAGCTGAGTCACGTCTCCCCTGTAGCTCTCCAGATGCCTCAAGAAGACAGTCCATACTATAGTCTTTTTTATTTTTTAAAGAGGCACTGTCTGTTTTGAAAACGACAGTGAGGAAAAAAAATGGTTATTGGCAAGGTTTTCTTAAAAGGCTGTTTTAGATTACAATAAAAAAATTATAGAATGGAAATAAAATATACTCTGGGCTGTTCAAATAGCCCAGATATCCCATCATTCATGCTTTCGTGCAAGAGCTCTCTCTATCTCTGTCCAGAAATAAACATCCACCCTTAGGGGATATAGCTAAGTGCCAATATTTTTGCTGCTAGTTTAAAGGGCAAGAGTTAGAAGTCTCTCTGAATCAGATGACACAAAGAGGGAAAGCCTTTCTAAATCTGTCATTTTTTTCCTTCAATAAACCAAACAGAGCTGTTTGTGAGATTCATTCAGCTCTATGGATAATAAAAGTAAACAGACAAGTGAAAATATGAGGATTTAGAAAAAAATAACACTAATATCTATGAGTCATGACATATTCTCTCCATTTCTGAATTCACCTGAAAATGTGTACGCATTTGAAAAAGAAATGCCAGGTTCAAATCCTTTTAGATTAAATAAACCATGAATAGAGAGCTAGCTCAAAGCAATGTAATAGTATTCCTTCTTCCAATGTTATCCTCACAACAGTGTGTCTCTAAGACAGCGATTGGCTCAAAATCATCCAGTGAGCTCCCTGGACAGAACAGACCTGAGCGTTATTCTATATAGCTTTTTGGAAGGTAATAAAAGCAGCCCTTGAAAATATAACGAGCAATTGGAAAGGCTTGTCTGTTTCTGTTGCTCAAGCACATGCCCAATCAATACATATTTGCTGTGCCGTTGCAAATCTCCTATGTAGCTGGATGCATGGCACAACCCTATGTTATGTATCGGCCAAATAGTCAGTTGGATATCTGTCAGAACAATCCCACAGCCACTTTAGTGCATAATAATACAGTTTGAACTATTCAACTCATATTTACAATCCAATAAATTTGCCTAAGGAATTATGTCCATAGTACAATGGTGATGTGTTGAAAATAAGCAGGCTTTCTTTTGGAAATGCGATACAGTAGACTAACCTTTTCCAAGCTGGACCCTCCAGATGTTTGGACTGAACTTTCAGAATTTTCTGCCAGCCATATGAACTACATTCCTGACAATCTGGCAGGTGCCAAATTGGGGGGAAGGCTGAAATTGCCACCGGAATGTTCTACAAAACGAATCTACTCAGGATATATTTCACAGCATAACTTTCCATAAGACTGACTTGACCTATAGCGTTAAATCTAAACAGTGTGTGGAAAGAAGGAGTGAGCATGGAGAATAGCAGGGGGGGGGGGAAATTGTGCCCCCTGGTGTGATTTGCCATATACAATTCTGCTGCTTGTGCTGATCCTGCTCACTCCTATTCTGTACTTTGGACTGCAGGGTAATGGATTAACATCTATGGTTTTGAAGTATCAGAGGGTAGACGGAATAAACACAATTGGCATGTCATATTTCCTCTTTCAGCAAGTACCAAACACTGATGATTGTCCAGTTTCAGAAGAAAAGCAGTATCTTACATCATGAAACTTGGAAGAAGTGAGTCAAGCGAGAGACAAAAATCCCACGCACAATAAAAAGAGATGAAAAGGCAGCACTGCTTCCTGAGCAGCTTAAAATAACTGCATATAGTGGGAAGAGATAAGCCCTCAGCACAGATGAATTTGATTTGATTACGCCCTCTGTGCTATGGATTCCAGGGAATTGGCTGGGCTGCCTTGTTTAGGATTTAAGGAACAGCTTTGTTAAAGCTGAGTAGCTCTTTGGCCATAATCTACAGTAACTAAAATCAAATCAAACTGCAGCAGCCTTTCTTCCAGAAACATTTCAGGACCTTCAAAAGGAAAAATCTGCATTATCTTCCACCATTCAGACCATGGAAAAGATAGAAGGGGTTTGTTGCGTGGTCTTAAACATGCTTGGCTTCCCCAAAAATATCAAAAATTGAATTTTTAAAGCTGATCTTTAAGACAAAGCTATTTTCAATTGTTCACTCATAAATAAAAGTGGACATGCTATGAACCCTTTATTTTGAAAAAATAAAAAACCTAGCATGCTTAACTTGAATATAGTTGTAAATAACTCCTTCCTTCTTTCTTGACGTACATTCAGAGGATAGCCATATGGATCTAATTTAAGGGGTCAGAAACATAGTTACAGTATCTTTGATCTCTACTTGTGTGGCTGACCTTCTACTTAACCGTTGTAGTGGGCATGTGTATATCTGTTTTTTTACCATCTATAAACAATTTGATATAGATGCAGGGCATTTTCAGAGGTGGTTTCACTTGGGAAATTAAATAAACTGCCCCTTCCGACGGTTGATAGCATCACTGGGGCACTGTCCATTATGCTAAGCACCAACTTCCCCATAGAGCACTAGTAAGATTCTACTTAGAAAGGATTTCAGGTACATTATCTCAGTAATCTTTACAAGAGGTCTGCATGATAATTATATCATCCAAACTGTAGAGGTGAGAGTAATCTGGCTGCAACATCTGTCACCTCATTGATTGCTAGGATTGATTCAGTTGATTTGGCTCCATGTGCACCCCTCCTGAAGATGCACGCTCAGTAGAAGAGGACAAGGATCTCAAATAGAAGGAGTTTATTGATCTTTGGTAAAGGGTATACAATAGTTGCCTTCCCCTGCTATGACTTCCAAGAATAGTAGACTAAGGCATTGCTCCTTGATGTAGCTGGCCTATGTCCCATGTCCACCTAATGTAATCTTTCCTAACCCAGGTTCCATGAGATATGATTACTGTATTATAACATCCAGAATTTCCAACCAAGTTTGGGGAAGATTGTGATTTGAGCCAAGGAATTCACAGCTTACTACATGTTTAACAGTAAGAAGGCATCGACTGAGAGAAGTTGATAGAAGCATTCTAAGTTATATCATTTGTATAGCTGACTATGTGCTTTCACCTTGAAAAGGGCAGGGATGATAGGAGTCATTTGACATTCTTTGCCTGCTGCATATGACTTAAGAGTTTTTAGGACACATCATTTTCCCAATGGATGTTTTTTGCCAGTTTCCAGCATTTATTTTCAGTTTTTTGGGGAAAAAACAACCATTGAGGAAAATGGATTCATTTAATGGCAGTGGGTTACTTAACAACCATCATTAAAAAAAACGGTTGTAGCTTTGCATCGGGTCATGTGATACTTTCACTTATGAACTCAATGACCTATGACTTTAATTCCAGGCTTTCATACAACCCAGAAAGCTGAAATGTGACTGTGTTACGCAAACCACACTGAATATTAGAAAGGTTTTGAAATATTGCATTTTACAAGCTCACAAAAGAAGTGAATCAGAGAACTGGCAGAAAGATTAAGTGTCTTTCACAGAAAGAGAATGCAGAATTGAATTCACTTTAAATTATGCTTGGATGTGAAAGTCCTAAATTTAAACCTACGCTAAGACATGTAGATTGTAGACACATTGGGGGATAGGTGGATGTTTTAAATCCATAGAACTAATTCTAAGTGGAGAAATAAGGAGCCAGTGTTGCATCAACATTTTATGCACATATGTACCTTGCAGACAAACTTCATACATGCCACTCTGGATCACATGAATAGGAAAGAACAAGGCTTAGAATGGTAAAGAAGACAACATTCCAAGCTGACATTCAGCTGCTTTCCTACAGGGTTATACTAAGGAACGCGGTGGTTCAGTGGCTAAGACGCTGAGCTTGTTAATCAGAAAGGTTGGCAGTTCGGTGGTTCGAATCCCTAGCGCCACATAACGGAGTGAGCTCCTGTTACTTGTGCCACCTTCTGCCAACCTAGCAGTTCGAAAGCAGTAAAAATGCAAGTAGAGAAATAGGAACCACCTTTGGTGGGAAGGTAACAGTGCTCCATGCACCTTTGGCGTTTAATCATCCTGGCCACATGACCACGGAGACGTCTTTGGACAGCACTGGCTCTTAGGCTTTGAAACGGAGATGAGCACTGCCCCCTAGAATCGGGAATGACTAGCACATATGTGCGAGGGGAACCTTTACCATATACTAAGGGAATCCTGTTCTGGAAATTTTTTCCCTCTGCAAACAATAGCCAACTCTGACCCATTTTTAACACCTTCTTTTCTTTGGCAGCTTCTCCCATCATACCAATTGTAGTTCTATTCTCATAGAGCCCAGAAGCCTGTTACACAATCTCTTTCTCACATTTTGTTGGATTGGAAAAATCCCTTTTAAAAAACAGAGACCTTCAGAATTACCAAAGCAGCAGAATATTTTAGCCAGGCCAGAAGAAAAAGGAAATAAAAAGATAACTAGCTAACAAGAAGTTGTAGTATTTTATATGTATATTAGGCCTCTGTGAAAGTAATTTTTGGGGGCAGAGAGGAAGGACAAATTAATATCTTTCCTAATATTAGTTGGCATTTCTGCATGGCTCTTCCAAAACAGGGGGATCAATGTGCAGGGCTTCTGCTGGGTAAAGTCCAAAACGTAGAACAGAAAAACAGGCACCTCTGGTGTGTTTCCTTTGCCTCATGGGATGCATGGAGGCTGTGAGCCATGGAATTTGGCTGACTCAAGCCAGGCAGGAAATGATATTAAACCTTTGCCATCCATTAGAAATAAAACAGGGGCCGGAGCAGAGAAGCTGTGGCGTGACTCATACAAAAGCAGGGTGGTTTTAGGAGCTCAGGGTTACTTTTCAGTAACCTGGGAAGATGTTTAGTTAGAAAAGGTGGCAAAAGAGAAAAAACAGCTGCAGGAAAAATCTCTTAAAACACAGCAGCATGACGTGACACCCACCTTTGGATTTGATGCTCTCCAATTCCATTCTCCATTAGTAAATATACTCCTGTTTCCTTTCCAATTTTAAACACAAATCTGCTCAAAAGACAAATTCAGTCTTTCACAACCTCCCCTCCAAATCTCTCTTTTTCCTAAATACTTAACTCTTTCCTGTATCTATTAGTACAGCACTTCTTATGGTTCCAACAGAACAATTTAGTCATTCAGTTAAGCCTCTAAAATAGTGTATATGTGTAGCCAGAGTGAGTGAGTTGAATGTATACACCTGCTGCTATATAAATAACTTTGGGCTAGAGAAAGCTATTTATGAAATGGGGGTAGCTGGTGAACCTCGGAGTATGGTGCAGGAGAGGAAACCAGATATCAGCATTTTCTACTGGCTGAGGAGTCAGTTTGATCCTAATGACAGCATCGTATTATACCTACACACTGCTGGTATAAGTGAAAACACTCCCACGGAAATCAACACATCCATCTCTTCCACCCCCTTAGTCCAATAGAGAATCTGATTTTGATTACATCTGCAGCCCACCACAGTCATGGCACATCACCATAATTTTTAGGCCCAGTACAAACTTGGATGAGAAGCTGCATGCCATCAGCCTATTCCTTCCAAATAGCTTCATGAAACATACGTTTCTGTAGAAGTTCTGAAATCATATTCCATATTTTTAAAAATTATATCATGGTTCCATTTCCGAGTACTATCGGAATAGGATGTCAATGTTAATATACAGCAATACTAATAGTAATTAGTCAATATTACTATTAAAGGGTACAGTTCTTGTTTCAGTAATTAATTATGCTTTTTCTGGTAGCCAAAACTGTAGGCAAGTCAGAGTGTTACCCATGTTAATCTTCCGACAGCTTACTTCCTCCCTTTTAGTCAGAGGCAAATTGAGTAACCCTTCAGTGGGATTGAGAATTACTTCAAATCTTATTTAGATATTCTGGCAGCAGATGGTAGTGGCACATGGCTGACAATGACTGATCTTGGAAGTAAGCAAAGCCAGCCATGGTTAGTACCTGACATGTTGGTTAGTGTGGGAAGTTGGGGGAAAAAACAAATCTTAAAAAAGGCAGTAGCAAGTAATTTTCAAGAAAATAGCACACGTGCAGATATTAATCCTGAAATTATAAAAAAACCTTTACCAGGAAGAATCATTAACCTTGCATGTACATATTACCTAAGATGTGTTTAGACATATATCATAACATACCTCACATACTCCATGATAACTCCAACCTGAAAAGAGTATATTTCAGGGATTTGATAGGATAAGTGATAATGAAGCCCTGCCTCTAGTAAACACAATGGAACCAAAACAACAACATGTGCTCAGTGAAGTCATCACCACATGGTGCAATATCCCTTTGTCATTCCAGTCCCTGTGCCCAAACCTAAGGTGACCAACCGTCCTCCTTTAGGGAGGACAGTCCTTCTTTTGTAAGTTCTGTCCTCCCTCGAAAAGTGTCCTCCTACATGTCCTCCTTTTCGATATTTGAAGACTAATCTGTTGCGCGTTATGTGACGTATTTGTATTTGACATGACAATTCGTCAAGACTCGGTATAGTGCGGTATAAGACGTGATTATGAGACGCATGCGCTCCGCACGGGAGACCTTGAGAGAGAGCGCCGCGTGCAAGTGGCTTTGTTTACTTCTTACCGAAACACAACACGGCACATACGCACGCAGTAGACTCACGGCACGTCGGCAATTGAATGACTCACTGTAATTATTTCTTTCTCAGTGAATATTCAATTATACAGAGGTAAGTACAATTCACGTTTTATTAAACAGTTTTTAATGGTGTTTTTTTTACTTCATCGCAAGTATATTGAACAGATATTGAATCTTGTGTTGAATTTTTATCTAAAGAAATGCTAGACATTAAAATAGACGACAATTGTCTCTTTGAAGAAATTAGAAAACTGAATGTATATTTAAATTCTGAAAAATTAATACAATGGGAAAATCAACATGTTGAAATTGATAAAAGATGGGTGGATATTTTCAGCCATTTCAAAAATGAACATATTCCATGTGAACATTTATTTATACTTGTTCAATTTACGTTGTGCTGCCCTGGAACTAATGCAGCAGTTGAAAGAGTTTTTTTCCAATTGCCAATGATTTTTCGACAAGTGAGAAATCGACATTGAATGTTGATACTCTAGCTGCAGCACTTGCCGTAAAATTCAATATGAAGGATATTTCTTGTTCAGATATTTCCAATATATTGTTAGAAGATGATACATTGACAAAAAATATTAATTCAATGGAAAAGTACTCATTTAAATAATAATTAACAGGCATGTAAGCATAATTACAATATAAAATGTTGCAAATGTTTTTATTATGCATATATCATATTTTAGTTTATTATTGTTGCAATGAATAAAATATTTCTTTTATTTACGATATATTTTTTCCAATTTATTTGTCCTCCTTTTCATTGTAAAAAAGTTGGTCACCTTACCAAACCCAACATCAATTTTCTGATTTCATTATTTAAAGAATCTGATTTTTTTTTACAACAAATAGTTAAGATTCACCAGTTTCATATATTTTGATATAAGCATTTCATGCGTTGGCTTAAACCCAAAGATGACACAGTGAAATCCAATCAAGTTCAGTGCTTTGATTGCTTAAATCTAATAGATGGAATCTTGCCAGACTAAAGCTATAACCTTTAAACCTAATAGATAAACCCTGAGAGATTCTAGGGTGTGATTACTCTGAACCTCCCCCCACCTCACTTCTCCACTTTAAGATTGCACAGTATCTTAATTTGGGCATCTCTCTGGAATGTGCTGGCAGCATCTCAATGGGATCTAGATCCAGGTTCTGACTTAGTCATCTCATCTCCACCCACTTCTTATTTTTGCCATTCTTGATGGATTAACTGGATGGTTATTTTGGATGGGTCATTGTCATGTTGCAAGATCCACTTTTGGTAGACTGTCAGTCTTCTTATAGATGGTTCCACTTTATCCTTAAGCACCCTCTTATACATTGAAGAATTCAGAGTGGGTTCTACAATCGTGAACTTCAGCAGTCTCAAACCTTAACATTTCTAATACTATACTCTACAGCTGGTATCAGATGTGGTGAAATGCTGTCTTTGTTTTTTGCCAAACATGTCTTCTGATACTTTGGCCAAATAATTCTATCTTTGCCTTGTCTTTCCAGAGCACATTGTTCCAGAAATCCTGGTGTTTGTCTAGTACTCTAGGTGTTCATAAACAAACCCTTACCCTGATATTTTTCCTTGACAGCAACAATTTCTTCTTGGTACATCTCACACGTAGATCTAATTTGGATGGGTTTCCCCCCCCCCCCTAATTGTAGACTCATGCACTTTGACATAAATAGTAGTGAGAGCTACCTGTAGGTTGTGTGATTCAGTTCTGGGGGTTTAAAATAAAAATTTAAGTATCTTGCATTTTGTTCTTGGGCTTAAGATGTTGAGACAGCCTGGGCAAGTTGGCGGTCATTTAAAATTTTCTCAACTCGTAGATGATCTTCCATATAATAGAATGATTGATGACCAATAGTTTAGCAATCTTTTAAAAATCCCTTCCCAAATTCATAGGCATGTATAACCTTCTTTCTGAAGACGATATGGATTTTTTCAATCTAAACATAGTCTCACCACATACTTCAATAGCAAGGAGAAAATCAAACAATATCTGAGGTTTAAATGACAAGTTCTTCCCAGATCCGCTCTAACAATATTCTAATTGTTGGACATCAGGTGGCATATACATTTGATAAATTATTATTAATCATTTGCACCTGAACTGATGCACCTGATTCTAATTTTAGGCATTTGAAGCAGTGAAAAATGGAGGGGTACAGTTTTTCCACCCAGAAAATTTTCATTAATTTAAATTACACTATGGACTACAAATTGTAAAAGGTGCATGATGTTTGTTACATCCCTTTTATTTATCAATATTGATGAAATTAAGATAAAATTCTATCTGTTTCTATCTGCTGAAAAAGTCAAACATTTGTACTTTTTCATTTTTCATGTTAATATTGTTTTAATTTTTCTCTTTGCTACTTTCTTTTATTTTTAGCTTGCATTATTTAGTATTCTTTAGCTATACAGATTTTTATTGAATGGTTTGAAATAGGTTGCCTTTTATATTATTTTCTGTACCTTTTATAAATGTAAATAAAAATTACATTTAATCAGGGACACTGAACTTTAAAATCACCTTTGTGATTCCACAGTTTTGGATGAATTTGGCAGCTGAGCCAATCTATTTTGGGTTATTTGTGGTCAAAGCTAAATCTCTCACGCTCCCACAAAGGTAAGAGTAAAATGAAGTCCTGTAGATCTTGTGCTTTTAGGTACTGCATTTGTCCACTTTCTAGACATTTTTGTTTTTTTCTTATCAAGAATTGTTAATATTGCAGGTAATTGTTTGATTGAATTTTAAAATCCAAGCACATTTGTTTGTTTGTTTGTTTATTTGCTGCCTAACTTTGGAATTACTCTGAGCAACTCATAATTTGGTAGGCAGAATAAAATTCATTTAAAAAAAACCAGGGAAAACCCCAGATAAATAAAGAACAAGTAAAAATAGAGGACAAGATTACAAAACTGGTCAATAGAAACACACTACATGCCTATGGTCAGCTAGGTCCCCAAAGTTGGCAGAAGCCAAGACAATCGATAAACCTGCTTCAAACTACATTCAAACCCTGAGGAATAGATGTATTGCCCTGTAAAATGCCTAAATTAAGCAATTGTATTACAAGTTGTAGAAACAGAAAGTTAACTGTAAAATGGTCACCTTTCCAAGCCAGGAATTACTATGCCTGCAATAGCTGAAATGAGTTGTTGCCATTTTTAACTGTGGGATCAGAAAATGGAAATCTTGTTCTGGTTTTTACTTTGGGATTAAAATAAAAAGTGTGGGGAGATCCGAAGCCATTCTTGGGAGAGCCAACTTTCCTGACCTACAGACCGATACGTAGAAGAGCTTTCCATGCAACATTCACAGTATCTCCTGCAATTCAAGCTGACATAATGCTACTTAAATTGAGAGAAAGCAAATTTCTCCCAATGCCAGGTCCACCCCAAGGATCTCATGGACCTGACCGAAATTGCTTCCAAGAATGACAAGGAGAAAGCATGAGTCATGTGTGGTGCTTGGCCCCATTGTGTCTGAAAGATGAATCCAAGGCGTACCCATGTATTTACCCTTCACTCACCATCACCAAATATAACAGATGAGCTCATGGCTTTGATGGTCTCAAGCTTTATTTACACAGAAGGTATAAATAAAAAGCTGGCAGTTAGACACACAGACACCCTGCATTTCAGAGTGAGCTAACCCCAGTGGACAAAAATGTGGAGTGAATAAACAACAACAGGTACAAAAAAAAATATCCACCAGCCTCTACAGAGACTTTCCATTACTAGGAGCAAAGGTGAATCTACTAATACAGATTTGCAACAGCACCCAGGCATATCTTGGCTTTGTGCATGATTTGTTGCCTGGGAAATGATGTAATTTTCAGTTAGAGCTCATCATAAAAGCAAGTATAATTCGCTGAAATGCTTTTAAGTGAAACTATGTTTTTGCCCTATTACCATTATGCATCTTACAACCAATACTCTGGGCAGTAATACAAAAATATGAAACTGGAAATGCAGAAAAAGAGGTAGGACACATTCAGTTTTTTTCAACGCTAAAATTCTGTCAGGATATCTGAGTTCATGCTTTTATGCAAAGAGATCTTGTGGTGGGTATTGTAACTTTGGAGAAATTATAGCAATCTCCTCCATAGAATTACAGTGGCATTAGTTCCAACCTTATATCAGTATTTTCTGATATAGTGGCACTACAGTGGCACTACATTGGAACTACAGTGGCATTACTTCCAACCCTATATCAATATATGTGACAGAGGTATATATGGTGTTGCTGAAGGAGAAAATCTATACAGAGATTTGGGGAAATTGAAAAATCTTCTTTATGAGTTTTAGATGAATAAATATTTTTCATTTTTCTAACCATATAGGAGAATTTGAGACATGCATAGAGCTGAAATCCATTTTTCAGAATGCTGTGACAGTTCGCAATAAAAATGCACACAAAAATGCAAATATATGAAAGTAAGAACAGCTATGCATATACTAGCTGCAATTGACTATTCAAAAATACAGTCCCACTCTACATTGGGAAAAGTGCAATAATAAATTGAATGGGAATTTCCGTGCAATATTACACATCTTAACTTTCTCTTTGCTTTGTTAAGCACACAACATTAGGACACATTCTGTTCAATGAATATTTTTGTCCAATATGAGGTACACTGTTGCCCAATATGTGGTTCACTATTTAAAGAGTTTCATTTTTTTGGCTTGTTACACATTTATCATAACATGATTGCAAAAATAACCATAATTATGTGATTATGATTTTAATAGGTGACTATGGATAAAGGATTCCTTCCTGTTGTCTTTGGGACTACAAGTAGTAGTCTTCACAATTAAAGGAAAGTACCTTACCACTGCTTTCTTTTGTGTTTTTTCGCTTTTGACTTTACAATTTGAACCCTTTTCCATTTCAACGATCTTGATGAAGAAGAATAATAACCAGTGATGTGCAGTCAGGTGAGGCAAGTGAGGCACAGCCTCACCGCTCTCATCATGAAAAGAAAAAAAATGCAAAAGGAAAAAGCTGAGCTAGTTGCTGCCTCACCGTGGATGACTCTGCTTATCTGTTAAAAAAAGCTTCTAAAAAAGCACCCTCTACTATTAGGCAGGAGAACTGCATGCCTCCTCTAGTCTGACTTTAGGCGTTTTATGATCACTCGAGCAGAGTTAAATAAGAGTTAAAAGCCTAAAAATTCCTGACTTAGGTGAGGCATGTAGTTCTCCTGCCTCATAGTAGAGGGCGCTTTTTTAAACAGTTAAGCAGTCATTCACGGAAGCCAGGCAAAGAGTCATGCTGTAGCACACACACTTTCCCCCAGCCTCTTTCTTTTGGAAGGCTTGGATCGGCTCCCCTCCAGCTTCTCTGCCTCTCCTCTCACCCCAGCCTGCCAGCAGGAGGTGAGTGGGTGGGTTTTATTGTGTTCCAGGCATTTCCCACCCAGACAGCAGGCTGCATTTGCAATGGGGGAGGTGTTTGGGGAAGGCAGCAGGGGAATGGGGGGGGGTGGCAGAGGAGCTGCTTTCAAGCCACTGGAAAAAATATCCAATCCAACTTTTGTGTGTGTTTGTTTGAGAGTGAGTGAGAGAGGGAAGGGGGTTGGAGAGATAGTCCAATCCAACTTCTCTGTGTGTGTGTGTGTGTGTTTGTTTGAGAGTGAGTGAGAGCAGGAAGGGGGTAGGAGAGATAGTCCAATCCAACTTTTGTGTGTGTGTGTGTGTGTGTTTGAGAGAGAGGGAGGAAGGAGGGGAAGGGAGAAGAAAAAGAAAATGAAAAAAGGAACCTTTTTTCGCAAAGGAGAAAAACAAATGCTGTCGCTTTAAATCGGAACTGAGCATGCCTGGTTGTGGAATTCTGGGAGCTGAAGTCCACAAGTCTAAAAATATTTGAAACCCACCACTGTGTCAGTGCCTCACCAGCCATAAACCTCACCACACGTCACTGATAATAACTCTGCTACAGCTATGAAGACTTGTAACTTGCTAGCAATTAAATAACTAAAAGTCCCATACAAAATTCTGTAAGACCTATCATTTGATGGAAATAATGTCTTATAATCCATTTTTTCCTGAACTATAAGGGTTATAGTTTTATAGGTTATAAGCATGGAAAAAGCAAGGTTAATTCCAGTCAGTGGCAAAGTTTGATATAAGGTGTGGCTTTTAAACTTGCAGTTTAAACATCTCACTCAATAATTTCTTTCAGTTTATGCTAAGATCCTGCAAAAAAAAAGGCTTGCAAGATAAACACAAGGAAACTAGCAGCTCTGGTTTAATATGTCTTAATTATCTTTCATTTAGCTCCTTCCTTGCCAGCATTAAGCAAGATGTGCCTAGATTACAATCTACAACTGAAGCTCTGTTGCAAGCGAATGCTTAGCCTTAACATTTAGCAATACAAAGCATCAGAAATGTCTGGTTTTCAAGTCTATTTTCCTTACCAATGTACCAACTAACAATGCAAAAACTAATAGATAATTTGTTCTTGGTAAAATGCAATAAACGTAGTAATTTCATAGCATGCTTTATTCACAGAATGTTCTGGCGTCCCTCAAGTGAGAAATAGCTGATGTTAAAATCTTCAAATCGTAATCCAAGAGAAATGTTTGTATCTTTTTTGAGTAGTCAGCTACACAACACATTGGTTAACAATCAATAGGGAGGGACTTTGCTTTATATGTGCCATAGATTTCCTTCACAGTATAATTGATGCAAACGTAGCACAAAGTCATTCTATTGCAGAGTGGGCTGGCTTTTCTTAGCCTATCACTATGGCTGTATTACAGACTTCTCTGCCTGGCCACAGCGCCTAGCCGAGCCAATAGGAATGTGCCCTTGCAGCTCAAAAGACAATGGCCTACCAGATCTCTTCTTAATCCTTAAAGAGCCATGACCTATTTCTTGCAAATACAAGACTGTTTCTAGGCAGATTGCTAAGCATTGCAAGAAAGAGGTCAGCAGAAAGCTGTATCAGATCCACCGACAGTTGCCCAAGAGGGTGCTTAATTCTGAATACCAATTTTCACTTCAAAAGACCTGTTGAGAAGAAACAGGGCTCTTAGTTTTGTCTCTGGCTGCATTCATGGTATAATAGAGGTAATGGATCGTGCAGGTGGTTTTTCCTGCCGTGAAACTTTCAGTATTTTTTCCCCCTTAGGTATATTTTAGCTTTTTAAAACTATGTAGAAAAGATTAAATAGAATACATTTTCTCATGGGACCTTTGTACAAATATTCAAGGGTGACAACACTTTTGAAAACATAAAGTCAACTATGACCCACATCCTACGTGGACACCCGCAGAGAAAATGTGACAGAACTTTTTAATATTAGCAAAACCAAGGGGTAGTTTTCAGTGGCATGCAATTATGTAAATATCCCCTGATCAGGAACAGGCAACCTAATTTTCTTTGAATATGGTAGACTTATTATCTAATCATCAAGGTTTGTGGTCACTGTGATTCAAAATGCAAGATGTTAAATTGCTGACCCTGACTTAATATTAACAGGAAATCCTTCAAGTGTAAAATCATCTTCAAATATAATTTTTTTTTAAAGTTTGGTTGCTGCTTCTGCCCTGAACTTGCAAATAAGATATTCATAGCTTGATCTCTTCCTACCCTGAAAATTAGATGCCTTCCTCAAAGGAAGAAATCTAGACAACAGCTGCCATTTAGGTTGTCAGAAAATGAATCTCAGGTGTAACCAGACCTAACAAATTATTTGTGCAGTGGGGAATCTCTGCCCTTAGACTACCAGGTTTTCCTGAAAATAAGACCCAGTCTTATACATTTTTGCCACCAAAAAAAGCACCAGGTCTTATTTTGGGGGGATGTCTTTCAGAGACTCAACTCAAGGTGGTGGCGCGAACTCCCCCACCCAAGAGCCCGCTTCTTCTGTGGCTGTTTGCTGCTGCTCGCGCGCGTTGCCCCTGGCCTCCATTTTGCTGTCAGACCCCTTCAGAAAGGCCTCTGCAGCTGAGAAACGGGCTCCTGATTAATGCAAGTGGAGCCCCCGGGTTCATTTCGCCATCAGAGACCTTTCCAGAAAGCCTTTGATGATGAAATGGAGCAGGGGGCAACATGCATGAGTGGCGGGCAAGCGGCTGCAGAAGAAGTGGGTGAGTAAGGCGAGGCAGGTGTCATGGTGTGCGAGACCAGGCTGCAATTGTCTGAAGGTAAGCAGCTCAGCCCCCATCCCCACCCTCGCTTGATTTTTACCTGTGCGCCTCACCCCATCCCGTGCAACCAGGTACAATGGAGTGGGTAGGGTCTTAACTAGGGTTTATTTGGGGGGGAGGGCTTATATTGGGTGCATGTGCAAAAATCAAACTAGGGTTTATTTTTGAGATAGGTCTTATTTCGAGGAAAACATGGTAGATCTAAAACACAAGACTCATAACTGCAATACCAGGCCTAATTCTGGGAATTTTTTGCTTCTTCCCATCTCACAGATGAAGCAGTTAATTATGCATTTTACAGCCCTTATAGATACATGACCAGAAATATTAGGAAAACTCCCCATTTACTTCCCCAAAAGAGAAACATCTGTTTTAAAAATGGTTGCTCCTACCTATGTTTATTCATTCTGCAACAATAACAAAGAATGAGGGAAAATGCATTAAGCTGGACATACTCTCTCTTTTTATGCTCTATTCCAAATACATACCTTGATTGATTCAATAAGATCCAATAATGAAGGAGATTCAGTTGCTCCATCACTGCAAGATATACAATACAATAGTAGAGTTGGAAGGGACCTTGGAGGCCTTCTAGTCCAACCCCCTGCCTAGGCAGGAAACCCTATACCGTTTCAGACAAATAGCTATCCAACATCTTCTTAAAGACTTCCAGTGTTGGGGCATTCACAACTTCTGGAGGCAAGCTGTTCCACTGATTAATTGTTCTAACTGTCAGGAAATTTCTCCTCAGTTCTAAGTTGCTTCTCTCCTTGATTAGTTTCCACCCATTGCTTCTTGTTCTACCCTCAGGTGCCTTGGAGAATAGTTTGACTCCCTCTTCTTTGTGGCAACCCCTGAGATATTGGAACAATGCTATCACATCTCCCCTAGTCCTTCTTTCTCTTAAGCTAAACATACCCAGTTCCTGCAACTGTTCTTCATATGTTTTAGTCTCCAGTCCCCTAATCATCTTTGTTGCTCTTCTCTGCACTCTTTCTAGAGTCTCCACATCTTTTTTACATCATGGCGACCAGAACTGAATGCAGTATTCCAAGTGTGGCCTTACCAAGGCATTATAAAGTGGTATTAACACTTCACGTGATCTTGATTCTATCCCTCTGTTGATGCAGCCTAGGACTGTGTTGGCTTTTTTGGCAGTTGCTGCACACTGCTGGCTCATATTTAAATGGTTGTCCACTAGGACTCCAAGATCCCTTTCACAATTACTACTGTTGAGCAAGGTGCCACCTATACCATACCTGTGCATTCCATTTTTGTTGCCTAAATGTAGAACCTTACTCTTTTCACCATTGAATTTCATTTTATTAGATAGTGCCCAATGTTCAAGCTTGGTGTCATCTGCAAATTTGATGAGTTCCCCCATTTATTCCCTCATCCAAATCATTGATGAAGATGTTGAAGAGTACTGGGCCTAAAACAGAGCCTTGGGGTACTCCACTGCATACTTCCCTCCATGTAGATGCAGTTCCATTGAGGACTACACGTTGAGTGCGGTTGGTCAGCCAGTTACGAATCCATCTGGTGGTGATGCTGTCTAACCCACATTCTTCTACTTTATCTAGTAGTAGGTTATGGTCTACCTTATCAAATGCCTTACTGAAGTCCAAATAAACTATATCGACGGCATTCAGATCAGGAACAAGAGGCTTCAGTTAGAATTGTTATCATTCAAACTTCCTTGTTTTCAGTGGAATGCATTGCTATGTCTAGGGACAAGACATTTTTACATTGTGTTGTTGATTATTATTATTATTATTATTATTATTATTATTATTATTATTACTGAATCAAAACCAACAGTTCTTAGAAATCTGTTTTGTTCTGGAAGCTCAATTAAATATCCATGAATTGCTGATTCAATGACCAAAATACTCTTAAAAACAGACTTCCTTTAATCAGGCTGTCAAACCTGATTAAAGATCTACCATGGCCCAGATACGTCACACGCAAGCCATGCCCACCCTAGCAAAAAACAGCAAAGGCAAAAACCGTCACAATAACGTCACGATCCATCTCGGGACATGATCGAATTTGACACCCGTGAAGCAGATTGCCTGCACCTACAAACAAAAGTGTTCCTTAAACTCTGGACATGAAAGTTGAATAGAGAAGCAGAGAACCTGGTATCAAAAGTCGCATCTTTAATTTTAAATTTCTAGAATTTTGGTATTAGACGTCATGCAAGTTCAAAACATAGATGGATTTTTCAAACTAAACACATTTTCCTCCATCTTACATGGCATGCCTGCTTGAAAGAGGACTCACATATCAGCCAAAATTTATATAAATACATATATCACCGACACAAACATGGACTATGGGTAGTAGCGGTGGGCTGTTGCATGGTTGCGTGGCTTCGGGCAAATCCTTAGCTTTGATCTCTGGCTGGGCCTGCCCACCTGCCCTTGTGCTAAGTTATCCAACTTTCTGGCTTATTCCCTCCACCTTCGCTGCCCAGCTGAGTTTTGCCCCATTCCTGCTTTACTCACACGAGCTGCCTCAGTTGATTACCTGCTTCTTTAAAGCTCCATTTCACTCCCAAAGGAGCGCATGTGCGCGAAGCTAGAGTGCACATACACACTCACAACCAACAAACTGTTTGTGAACATAAGTGCAACCCACCTCTGAATATGGATAATTGTTAGATGCAAGTTTTATAAATTATCCAAAGCCAAATGAGCATCTAAAGATACAAAGGAGCAAATGATGCAATCCATCTGGAATTGTCTTTTCTTCCTAGTGATAAGATGGCAATTGACAAACTGAGAGAGCAAACTGCCTCCGGCTGATACTTTTGGCAAGTTCAAGTTCGGGTCTGTATATTAAACTTGTCAGAACTTCAGCAAATCCACAGAGCTGGAAATGAAGCCACAGGGAAGCTTCAAGATCAGAATGCAGATAGTTTTTCACTTAATAACTTCCAAGCAAGTATTTGTTAGGATGAGTGACAATTATGCTGACTCAGTCTTCTCTTTGTCTTTGTTTATCTTGCAGCCTCAATCTTCAAGCAGTATATTGTAGCAATTCTGACACAAAATTAGTCCATGGTAACACAAAGGTTTCTGCCAACTTGATATGATCCCAGTGGAAAGTTACTATTTTGAAATTGTCTCTTAAAAGCAGGTTAGAAGATGGAGAATTGGGCCCAACCTTTAGCTGTCATCCAGACTGATAAAATTACATTAGATCAGGAAAGTAGAAAATTTACTATTCCTCCATTTCAGTTGAGTGTTTTCTCCCCCCCCCAAAAAAAAGAACAAAAAAACCCCATTCACCCTTTTCTCAGGAATACAAATATTACAACGTTGACTTCAACTTGTACATGATGTGAATGCTGCAGGTCAGGGGTGTCAAACTGGTGGCCCGCAGGCCAGATGCATTACGCGCAGACCACGGCCACCTCAGCTCCGTAAAGGGAAAAAACATTGCAAAACATCACATGACGGCAACGTGACGCCACAGGTTTGACACTCTACTGCAGATAATGACCTTCATGTTAAAAAGGAAAATATGCCCTTAATTTTGTAAAGTGGCAAGCAACATGAGCTAAGGCTTATACATGTGACGAGGTTCGTTAGCATTGTTAAAAGTCCTGTGAAAATAAATGAAATCTTCAAAGGCATGTTGTGAATCCACAAAGTATCAATGGACATTAAAAATAGCAACGTAGCCCTTTACTGATCTTAGGGAAATCAACAGGCTCAAATTCAAAAGCAAACCACCTTTGCTGCAGCATCCACTCGCATTGAGACATTAACTCAGACAAAATGTAATGTGATTAGTTACAAGGCAACAAAGGTTGTGCAGAGTTTTGTTTTGTTTCTTAATCTCAGCTTGACATTCAGATGGGTTGCTGAATTCTCTGCACAGACACAGCCCTGAGAGGCTGTTTAGGTACCGTAGCTCTCATCCCAAAATATCATCTGTTGCCTAGTGCTCTGATTGGCTGTGGGAAGAAGGACTTTATTGGTGGAAAATGCAGGAGGGGGGAAAAGTAGCTAGGACAGCAGAGTCAAGATAATAGTTGCTTGTTTGTAGTATCTATGCACAGAGCCTAAAGGAAATGCTGGGTGAAAATCCTTTCACTTGATGCATCATCAAGACTGCTTAAAAACAAGAACACCTGCTTCAGACTAGACAGGAATGCATGCGGTCATTTGATATACAGGTAGTCCTCAACTTAGAACAGTTTGTTTAGTGACCATCGGAAGTTACAACGGCACTGAAAAATGTGACTTATGACCGTTTTTTTACAGTTACAACCTTTGTAGCAGCCCTATGTTCATGTGATCAAAAATTCAGATGCTTGGCAATTGGTTCGTACTTATGACCGTTGCTCTGTCCCAGGGTCATGTGATGACCTTTTGTGACCTTCTGACAAGCAAAGTCAATGGGGAAGCCAGATTCTCTTAACAACCCAAGTTCCTAACTTATCAACTGCCGTGACTCACTTAACAACTGTGGCAAGAAAGGACATAAAATGGGGCAACATTCACTTAACAAACGGCTCACATAACAACAGAAGTTTTGGGCTCAATTGTGGTCGTAAGTCGAGGAGATTCACACATACAAATTATTACTGAAAATAAAACATGAAAGTTTGACAAGTATTTGTGTGCTTATTTATATTAAGTGTCCCAACAGTTTCTGGACAAGGTTTTTCAGAAGGGGTTTGCCATTGCTTCTTTCCTAGGGCCAAGAGTCACTTGCCCATGGTTACACAGCTGTGAGCAACCCAGCTGTCAGTCACATCAAAGGAGACAGGGAAATTCAAATTATTTCAAAATATAACGAATCAATGGCTGTAGTTCATGCTTCCATAACTGTGGTTTTTCTGGGCTGGCCCAGTTTTGTAAGTTACTGAGAGTTCGCAAAAGATGAATATGTAGTCTATATTATTCCTGCATGATTACATTTACTGCTAATGTAATAGAATATTCTACTAATAGAATAGAGTAGAATAGAATAGAATAGAATAGAATAGAATAGAATAGAATAGAATAGAATAGAATAGAATAGAATAGAATAGAATAGAATAGAATAGAATAGAATAGAATAGAATAGAATAGAATAGAATAGAATAGAATAACAGAGTTAAAGGGACCTTGGAGGTCTTCTAGGCCAGCCCCCTGTTTAGGCAGGAAACCCTACACCTCTTCAGATAAATGGTTGTCCAACAAACTTCCAGTGTTGGAGCATTCACAACTTCTGGAGGCAAGTAGTTCCATTGATTAATTTTTCTGTCAGGAAATTTCTCCTTAGTTCTAAGTTGCTTCTCTCATTAATTAGTTTCCACCCATTGCTTCTTGTTCTACCCTCAGGTGCTTTGGAGAATAGCTTGATTCCCTCTTCTTTGTGGCAGCCCCTGAGATATTGGAACACTGCTATAATGTCTTCCCTAGTCCTTCTTTTCATTGAACTAAACATATCCAGTTGCTGCAACCGTTCTTCATATGTTTTAGCCTCCAGTCCCCTAATCATCTTTGTTGCTCTTCTCTGCACTCTTTCTAGAGTCTCCACATCTTGTTTACATTGTGGCGACCAAAACTGAATGCAATATTCCAAATGAAGTCTTACCAAGGCCTTATAAAGTGGTATTAACACTTCATGTGATTTTGATTCTATCCCTCTGTTTATGCAACCTAGAACTGCATTATAGAATATAATGTGCTCAACAAAAGGCTGGGAATATGGGTAACTATCTTCGTAACCAAGACGGGGATGGCAACTGGTTGGAAAGATTTTCTTGCAGCCAAGGGGGAAAAAAAATCTGCTTAAAGCCCCAATGAGCATTTCAGTTGATCAAACATTTCTTAGCCAGGTAATATTTTGCTCTCTCCAATGATTTCACCAATGAGTTACAACTTCTTTGGCAGTAGATTTGGACAAAGATGTTTGAAGACTGATTTTCCTCCCTCTCTTCATAAAGATCTTTAGCTTTGTTATGCTAGCACATTTGTTCCATCTATTTTCTGCAGGCAGGAAGTTTAAAAGGGGTGGGTGGGGTGGGGGAGAAACAGCCTTTGTGTTTTGTCATCAAATGTTGGTATTTTATATATATATTTTAAAAATCTGCTTGAGAATCTTTTTGGCACCAAATGCATGATCGTGGTATTCCTTCGGGAGGAAAGGAAAGATCTGCCACAGCAACGGAATCAGGATCTCTCTCTTATAAGATTCCTCCTTGCTCTGATTGAGAAGCAGAATCAAAAAACTGATAAATAGGTCTGCCTGTTGAAAGGGAGCTGAAGAGTAAATTACTGTAATAGAAAACGGCTTAAGTAGCAGTGTACGGTTCAACTCCTTTTACCGCAAAATCCATAGTGTTAATTGCTTATTGACTCTTTGGTGTGGTGACATCATCGCCAGCCAACCAAAGTCTCTCATGCAAATGAAATAAGAAGTAAAAAAGATAGAAAGAAGCTGAGTGGCTTTACCCAAGTCATGTATGGGTGTAAGATCAGTGCTGCAGTGGGTTGCAGACAGGAGGGGCTCTTAGGAACCGTTTTTTTGCTTTTCCTCAAGTAGTTAAGATAAAGCAAGAAAAAGTGGAATGGGCTGCTAGAACTAGGTTCCCGGGCTTATTGTCTGAATTTTAGGGCCCAGGAGAATTTTAGAATTTGTTCTCAGTGAAGTCCAGGGGGATTTCTAAACTAGCCATTCTGATGTGGGCTATAGAAACAGAGGATAATTTTTTCAGGCTTGTGCATCCAGCTTAGATATCGACCCAGCTGCTAATAGGATGTACCCACCGTTCTTCATATATTTTCCTTTTGGTTGTATTTTTTTTCTTTTAGAAATAAAAAAAAAGAAGGATATCCTGAGCATCTCTAGGTGGAAAGTCCCCACTTCTTTGATGGTTAAGTATGAGTTTTGCTACATGTGCAGCACAGAAAAGGCAATGTTGGAATGCTTGTCCCTAGCTGTGCTGCTAAGACAACATGAAAGGATTGATGTTTTCTTTTCCTGAAGTAAGGTAAAAGTCACATTTTTCAACCAATTTATTTCTGCCTCTTTCTAAGGGTGATGCCAGGACAAAGGAATAGAAATAAGAGCTCTTAAGAAAACTTAAGAACACTTTTTTTCTATGCTATGCAGTGTGGTCTGTTGCTCTCTCCACCTCTGAAAGATACATCTCCATCTCGGTCAGCTTCCTCTTGGGCTGTTCTCCTAATTTAAAACATTGCCTCATCTCTTTGTACCAGGTGTCAGCAAGGAACAATGGCATCCAAAATTTTGTTGCCCAGTTTAGCTCCTTACAGGTAGTCTTACCAACACAACTGGGACCAGAATTGAGTTGCACCAAATTTCTTCACCTTCTTTGCCACAATTGTTAAGTGAATCACTGCAGTTGTTAAGTGAGTCATTCAGCCGTTACATGAATTTGGATTGGCCCCCTGACTTTGCTTGTTAGGAACTGGCTGGGAAGGTCACAAATAGCAACTACATGACCCTGGGACGCTGCAACCATTGCAAATACTTGCCAGTTGCCAAGTGCCCAAATTTTGGTCATATAACCATGGAAGTCAATTATTGCAATGTAACGTGACCAAAACTCTAAGTAAAACTTATCCCAAACCAGTGGTGGGTTTCAAATTTTTTTAGAACCTCTTCTGTAGGTGTGGCCTGCTTTTTGGCTTGATGGCCATGTGACCAGGTGGGAGTGGCTTGCCAGCCAGGTGACTGGGTGGGCGTGGCCAACTTGTAAAATGTGGTGAAAGTCACTTAACAACGCTCTTGCTTAGCAACCAAAATGTTGGCTCAGAAACTCTGGCATTTAAAGCACGCAAGTCTTAAAGCTGTCAAGTTACAAGACCCTTGCACCCCTAAACCTTTAGGAAAAAACCCAGGGGTGTTCAAACTTGACTGCTTTAAGACTTGTGGAGTTCAACTCCCAGAATTCCTCGTCTCGCTCTTCATCTTGATGATGTGCGGGCGGGGGGAGGGAGCTGGAACCGGTTCTAAACGCCACTGTAGATTTGTGGAACCTCTTCTGCAGGACAAAGTCGCTCAGATCCGGAGCGGATGGGCCCCACTCAGTGGACCAGACGGGCCGCCAACAGCGAGTCTTGTGAGACCATCCTGGGAGGAGTTTGATTCTGTTGCCCTCGAGGATTTAGATAGGTTGCGTGGACGGCTGCGACCCACCACATGTTTAATGGACCCGTGTCCCTCCTGGTTGGTACTGGCATCTTGAGAGGTGACCCGAGGCTGGCTTCTGGGCCTGGTGAATGCCTCATTGGGTGAGGGATCCTTACCAACCGCCTTGAAAGAGGCGGTGGTGAGGCCCTTGCTTAAGAGGCCTTCACTCGACCCAATGGAGCTAGCTAACTATCGTCCAGTCTCCAACCTTCCGTTTCTAGCGAAGGTTGTAGAGAATGTGATGGCGCAGCAGTTTCCACGACACCTTGACGAATCCGAGTATCTAGACTCACGCCAGTCCGGCTTCCAACCCGGGCACAGCACAGAGACAGCCTTGGTCGCGTTGGTTGATGATCTCTGGAGGGCCAGAGATAGAGGTTGTTCCTCTATCCTGGTCCTATTAGACCTCTCGGCGGCTTTTGATACCATCGACCATGGTATCCTATTGCGCCGGTTGGAGGGGATGGGAGTCGGAGGTACCGTTTTGCGGTGGTTTGGCTCCTACCTCTCCGACCGGAGGCAATGTGTGTTGACAGGGGGACAGAGGTCGACCCCGAGGCCACTCACTTGTGGAGTGCCACAGGGGTCGGTCCTCTCGCCTCTCCTGTTCAACACATATGTGAAGCCGCTGGGTGAGATCATCCGTGGTTTTGGGGTTGAGTATCACCTCTATGCTGATGATACTCAGCTGTATATTTCAACTCCAAACCACCCCAACGAGACTGTCGAAGTGATGTCCCGGTGTTTGGAGGCCGTCGGGGTCTGGATGGGGGACAACAGACTTAAACTCAACCCCTCCAAGACTGAGTGGCTGTGGCTACCGGCACCTCGGTTCAGCCAGCTGATCCCATCGCTGGCCATAGGGGGCGAACAATTGCCCCCTGTGGAACAGGCGCGCAATTTGGGCGTCCTCCTTGATGCCCGGCTGTCAATGGATGACCATGTGGCAGCCGTGGCAAGGGGGGCGTTCCACCAGGTTTGCCTGGTGCGCCAATTGCGCCCCCTACTGGACCGGGATGCCCTACGCACGGTCACTCATGCGCTGGTGACGTCCCGCCTGGATTACTGCAACGCTCTCTACATGGGGCTGCCCTTGGGACGCGCCCGGAGACTGCAGTTAGTTCAGAACGCAGCCGCGCGGGCTGTGATGGGGAGTACGAGGTACTCCCATGTAACACCTCTCCTGCGCGAGCTGCACTGGCTGCCTGTGGTTTTCCGGGTGCGTTTCAAGGTGCTGATTACCATCTTTAAAGCGCTCCATGGCACGGGACCTAGTTACTTGCGGGATCGCATCCTCCCACATACATCCCTGCGGCCAATACGCTCACACAGGGAGGGACTTCTCCTGGTGCCGTCCACTAGGCAATGCCAGCGGGCGACACCGAGGAGTAGGGCCTTCTCTGTGATGGGCCCAACCCTCTGGAATGACCTCCCCCCCGACATTAGAACCACTTCTGACCTCCGCTCCTTCCGGCAAAAACTGAAGACCCACCTGTTCCGACTAGCAGGCCTGGCATAATTCAACTGTCCCTCCTGGCAAATGTATTATATCTGGTTATTTTAGGTTTTTTTTAATTTACTGTATTTGTTTTTAGGGGTTTGAATTTATTTTATATCTGCTTTGTACAGTTCTTTTAACTACATTTTAACCTCCTCCATGTCAATTGTCAACTGTACATATTTAATTTAATTTTATTGTATCCTGTTATATTTTGTATGAACTGTACACCGCCCCGAGTCCCTTGCGGGAGAGGGGGCGGTCTAGAAGCATTAAATATTATTATTATTATTATTATTATTCTACAGAAGAGGTTAGAACTGGCAGAAACCCACCCCTGTCCCAAACATACTGTAGACCAGGGGTGAGTTTCGGCAGCCACTACGGCTGGTTCGCTCACGGGCGAACTAATGGTTCAGCCGAACCAGTCCGAATCGGTAGGAACCCCCACTGCTGTAGACATAATGTACATCTTAGCCCCAACCCCTGGGGGGAAAGCCATGTTTTGAAGCCTTCCAAAGGCTAGCAGGGTTGGGGCCAAATGTCAGGAGGATTTAGGGATTGACTGTGAAAAATGAAATTGTTTCGGCTGTATTAAGGCATGTTATTGGAATCAGCCAGGAAGTTTTGGACATTTTAAAGATTTCTCTCTCCAGTCTGGATTTTTCAACTCAACTTTTCATTATTTTGTAAAGCCATCTCTTTTTTTAGAGTGTTATGATGGTGAGCAACAGGAGGTGGATTGGGGGAAGTAAAAAACACAAACACATATGTAGGTTTTAAAAAGGATGGGAATTATATACAGCTAAGCAGCCTACGGTTTGGTTGTAAAAATGAGTAGGTGGACAAGATGGAATCATTGAAAAGTAAACACTGCAGGAGAAATGATATCAGCTTTTGCTGGAGATAACCAGGAGGGAAGCTGATGTGACAATTATGGATAGACACAACCAGAAGCAGTTAATCTGATCTAGCTGCTCTGGAAAAAAAGGCTGCACAGTAGCATATGATGACCAGGGGATGACCAGTTACTGAAAGCAAAGAATTCATATACTTTTGCCACAAATAGGCACCCTTTGGATAATTTCCCTCAATAAATAAATGAACAAGTATTGTGGTTTAATTGGGTTCTCTTTATCTAGTTTTAGAACCTGTGTGAAGAACTGATCACTTTTTAAGTCATACGGTATGTATCAGAGATGGTATTCAGCAGGTTCTGACCAGTTCTGGAAAACGGGTAGCAGAAATTTTGAGTAGTTCGGAGAACCAATAAATGCCACCTCTGACTGGCCCCATCCCATCTATTCTCTGCCTCCCGAGTCCCAGCTGATTGGGAGGGAATGGGGATTTTGCAGTAACCTTCCCCCGAAGTGGGGTGGGAATGGAGATTTTACAGTATCCTTCCCCTGCCACGCCCAGCAAGCCACGCCCACCAAGTCAAGCCACATGGACTAAGCCATGCCCAAAGAAGCATTGGTAAAAAAAAATTGAATCCCACCACTGGTATGTATGTAGAATTACTGAAAAATCAAAAGGATTCACCAACTAAGCGCCATTATATTTCACATATCCCTGTTGTTCTTTAAAATATTTTTAATCTGGAACACGAAGTGACAATAGAAGAATAGAAGTTCTGAGCTGGGAACTAGTTACAATAGACATTGATATGCCCAAGGGGGAACATCAAAATTCCCAGGGAATTGATTTCATCTGCAGATAAGAAAATCATCTTTATCCATTTATTACTCTATCTTTTATTACTCCTTGCTTAGTATCATCTTTTTCTTTTATTTAATTTTCACATCTTCCTACTTATTTAGTACTTGTTCTTCTTCAAGTGGTGGCTAGAGGACACAAAGCTTTCATTTTTTTGCAGAAAGGAACACGAAGGAAATGTCAGGGTAAGAAGTCAAGCTATGCACTGTAGCAGATTGGGTGTAGCATGCACAAACATTAGCACATATCTTCCAATACGAGACAAATAATGTTGTAAATATATTGCAAGACTGTGATGTATTGTGGATTCACTTCTTATGGCACCAATAGATAATAGGTATCAATATGCCACAGAATCTTTGTTCATGCATGCTAAGCATTCTGCTTTATCTGAATTGGATTTAGTGTATTTGGTTTATATACGTATACTCCTTTAACATATGGGAATGGGAAGTATCATGCAGCAAAGCACCAATCTCTAGAATAATCCTTCCAGGATTAATTGTGGCCTCCAGTTGGAATATAAAATGGGTGGGTAGACACAATGGTTTGTTTAGGTGTGTGCTCACCTATCAGTTAAAAAAAAATAGAAAAAAAGACCTTCTGGGATGGTAGCAGAGACGAGGCGATAGAAGAAAGAAATTTAATTAGTCTGTCTTCAAATAAATGGACATTTTTGTGAGTGATCATATCCACCATGGGAACCATTTTGTAAGATTACCCACGGCATGATTTCACAATTTAGAATATGTCCACTAATGCCAAAAACTTAGCTGCCCCTGTTTAGGTTATGCCATTAATATGGAAAGTATGACACAAAGGACATGGGAATATTAAATTTTTTTGTCTACCATAAACTTTATTCCTATTGTTCTTGTTCTTTGTAGAAAAAGGGATACAGTAGCACAGTTAGGAGCTGCAGTGGAGAGGCATCAGATAATCCTACCATTAACCATTCATAGTGGCATATGATTATTTAGTGAAAAGGTCAAAAAGAGCCAAGAACAGGGTCAAATCGCCTTTAGAACTTCACCAGCCCTTGAGGCAATTCCAGACTCATGAATAAACTCAATTCCAACTGTGCTGTTATATAGCATAAATTGCACACTGGGAAGGCTTAAACTTCTCTCTTTTCCTGGAGCTGTGTCCCAAATTAAATTAAAGTGCAAGGAGCTTCTTTTAAGAACCACTACCAAAAGCTCCAGAGATGATTTTATCAGGAATCTCTTATGTCATAACCAGTCTGGTTCAGTGACGTGCGGTGAGGTTTATGACTGGTGAGGCACTGACACAGTGCTGGGTTTCAAATATTTTTAGACTTGTAGACTTCAACTCCCAGAATTCCACAGCCAGGCATGCTCAGTTCCGATTTAAAGCGACAGCATTTGTTTTTCTCCTTTGCTCCTTCTTTCTTTTTCTTTTTCTTCTCCCTTCCCCTCCTTCTTCCCTCTCTCCCTTCCTCCCCCTCTTTCAAACACACACACACACACACACACACACACACACACACACCCAGAAGTTGGATTGGACTATCTCTCCTACCCCCTTCCCTCTCTCACTCACTCTCAAACAAACCCACACAAACACAAAAGTTGGATTGGATATCTTTTCCAGTGGCTTGAAAGCAGCTCCTCTGCCATCCCCCCCATTCCCCTGCTGCCTTCCCCAAACACCTCCACCATTGCAAATGCAGCCTGCTGTCTGGGTGGGAAATGCCTGGAACACAATAAAGCCCACCCACTCACCTCCTGCTGGCAGGCTGGGGTGAGAGGAGAGGCAGAGAAGCCGGAGGGGAGCCGATCCGAGCCTTCCAAAAGAAAGAGGCTGGGGGAAAGTGTGTGTACTACAGCATGGCTCTTTGCCTGGCTTCCTGCCTCCTCCTGTGGTCTCCTCAGTGCTCACTTGTGCTCTCCCTCCCCAAGTGTAGATTGATTGCAGGCGGAGCCACATTGCCTTTTCAAACTTGTAATCAGTGAAGCTGGGCTAGATTTTTATATAGTTTTATCCAGCTGTGTGTGTGTGAGAGAGAAATGAATGGGGGCCTGGAGAGGAAGTCACTACACTTGGGGAGGGAGAGCACCAGTGAGGAGACCACAGGAGGAGGCAGGAAGCCAGGCAAAGAGCCATGCTGTAGCACACACACCATCCCCCAGCCCTGCAATGTGGCTCTGCCTGCAATGAAACTACTCTTGGGGAGGGAGAGCACAAGCGAGCCAGGGTCCTTCCCTCCAGCCTTAACAGTTAAGCAGAGTCATCCACGGTGAGGCAGTAACTAGCTCAGCCTGACCTCAGCTCTCGCCTTTTTCCTTTTACATTTTTTTTTTTTTCATGATGAGAGTGGTGAGGCTGTGCCTCACTTGCCTCACCTGACTGCACGTCACTGGTCTGGTTCTTAGGCTGTCAAGTATAACCACTTCTCAGGAGTGTCTTAGGGTTTGTTTTTTTTAAGATATATGAATTGTGGCAATCACAATCCACTTCTGAATTGGGGCATATTAGTACAATCTTTTTTCCCATTGGAACTGCAAATGTAATACAGCTTTATTCAAAGGAAATCATCACTTTTGGGAAATCATCACTTTATCTAATGAGAATCCATCCTGGCTACCAATATAGCTTTTGAACATAAGTCAAGGTGTTATTTTTCATGCTAACTGTCTCCATGAAGGAAAATTATCCTGTGGATAACCCACAGTTCTCATTCAAGTTGATGGAGACTCTAGCTTTAAAAAAAAGTCTGTGAAATTTTCATAGATGAAAGATTGAGGCACTTTTGCGCTTATATAGGTTTGAGGTAGGCAACAAACATTTGTGAATGCCTATACTGTTCATCATACAATAGCTCCCAGCATTGTGTAGTTGTGATTCTGTCTTCTCAGGCCTCACCTAAATGCCATTGAGAAGTTGGGAATTCCTTTTATTGGGCATTTTTAGTATAGGCATCTAAGGAGGTTTCCAAGTGATTGAAAGACATGTAACAGAAAACATTGCCAACAGTAGTACTTTTCTGCCACTTCCAGTAAGAAGCTCAAAACTTCACCAAGAAAAGGTTAAAAGAAATTCTGAAGCAACATTACAAGCTTTCAAGAGTTGTGAATGCTCAATCGCTGGAGTTTTTCAAGAAAAGACTGGACAGCCATTTATCTGGGATGGTATAGTCTCCTGCCTTGAGCAGGGAGTTGGACCAGAAGACCTCCAAGGTCTTTCTAGCCCTATGAGTCTATGACTTCTACAACATGAGCGAAAGATAGGAAAACAAAAGCCTCTATTTCAGAGGAAGAAATGTATTAAAAATGGCAAGATATAATTTTGCAATATTAATGAAAAAATAAAAAGAACCTGAAAATAGCATATACTGTACCAGGAAAGGGTTTTGCCTCATAATCCTACCTTCAGATGTAACGATTACCAGAAAAACTGGTCCTTTCAGTGAAATGTGATGCCAATCACCTTAATCTTTTTAAAGTAAGTGATCTTTTTTTTTTAGTCAGCATTTACTCTCTACTGGATCGTTGCCTTTATACTTTGTATATGGACTATTTACTGCCCTTTTTTGCAAGTAATACATTTTGCGGGGAGAACATATAATCTAGGTAGACTGATTTGAATGTATCAACTATCTTTGTTTCAGGGTAAGGAAATCAACATAAATATTAAATCATTAAAATATTGTCTAAGATTTTAAAGAAACTTTTTGTGTTCCATTAAATTATGTTTAATTTTGGCTTTCTTTTATCCTGTCTCTATTATCTTAAAAATAAATCAAGGCAGTGACTTATATCAATAATAATCCTTCCTTCTCCTGTTGGCCATGATAAATTCTTAGTGTGGGTTATCTTAGATAACCTGATTATGTAGTATCTTCCAGCTTTATGATTCTCTTCAACCAAGAATAATGGATGAGCATGGTCAGCAATATTGAATTACTACAGACATGAGAAGACTATGGGGAAATGCCTCATGTACAGGCGAGGCAAGCCACCTCTTCAAGAATATTCTTCAAGTAGACATTCTTGTGAATTCTTAGATATGAACATGCAGAGTGGAAAATGTCAGGGTGTGAATTCCGCCCTGTAAATTAATGAGGTATGGATCTTGGCATATCCTTGAGGCATACTTTTCAAATAAGCAAAATAAACCCAAGGTATATTCTAAGAAAAACATTTTATTGTAAAGAAAGTAAAAATACAAACTTACTAGCTAAATAATTACATCTTGATAGAGTTCCTGTCTGCCTTGGCAGACAGACAAAGGAAAAAGGTAACGTGAAGGTATGTGGAATGTATGATATGCGCAGTAAATCATTGCTGATAAGAAACAGTTCATTCTGCCGTGTAACTCAGAATGTAGGCATAGCTGGCAAACCAAATAAACACAGTGACAGAAAATTCTGATAGTTGAAGGTCACACAGTTGTGGACAACCAGACTGAGGAAGGCACTTTGTAGATGTGTAAGCCATTTTGTTTGTGTGTTGTGTTTGTAGTGGGACAAGCACTGGCTTCCCTGAACCCCCTGATTTTTCTGCAAGATCTGCCTCACCCTATCTACAAAAAATGTCCAATCTGCCCACCCCTTTGCTCTCCCATTCCTTCTGTGTCCAAACTAAAACGTTAAATTTTTAATTGAACCTGGCCTTCCTAAATCTGAATTTAAATCTAAATTTGATTTAAAGGGGAAATATAGGATTGGAGATGAAGAAACACCTCCTTAAACCCTTTTAAAGCCTGCACAAGGATTTCTTCACACTTCCCTACCTCCTCCTCCTAACGTAAATACATAGAATCTCTCTTTTTTTCTCTTCAGTTCTTCAATGTAATTTCTTTTCATTTGAAACAAAAGAGGTATACATCCCTTCTTTCCCACTAAGGTGTATTGTCTGTTTCCAAGGCGATGCATGGAACACCTATTTATTTATTTTAAATCCAGTTCATTTACTGCTATCGCTCCTTCCTGTATTTATTCCTCTGCTTAGTCCAAGCCAAAAAGGCTGTGGAGGGCAGGGCCAAGCAACTGGAGCAGGCAGGGGACACCTGCCCTGGTTTATAGTGGAAAACCCTAGCCTCTGAATGCAAACTATTAATGAGACATTATGGGGCATTCATATGTCAGGAAAAAACTCTATCTTTTACACGAGGGACAACTCAAGATGAATGTAAGCTATCTCAACACTGTTCTGTGAAGAAACCAAGGCAGTATCAAGAGGACATGTTCTCTCAGGATAAATACAGAGGCAAGTTCCTAGTGTGATTCAAAAAGGACCAGCAAAGACAAAATAGAATCACAAAACAAGCCACGTGTATATAGTCCTCTCATATAGTTAAATCAAGTCTATTTAGGGATTGTCTTTCAAGGTAGAGAAAAGGTTAACTAAAATAGATTAATTTAACTGCCAGCTGCTAAAGAAGTTGAAATTAAACAACCAAAAAAAGGGGGGGGGAATTGAAATAAGAAAAAAATAATAATTCTAAGCCCTTACCCCTTGGCAAATGACTCTTAAGATGCTAAGCTAAGACAATTTTGAGTTCTATAGTAATGTAATAAGTTAATGAATACAAAATCATTCTTTGTGTTAATAGTTTTTCCAGCAGACATTTTTTTTCCCAAAGAAACATCACCAAACTTAATTATTTCTCCATTTCACTGCTAGCACAAATCGGTATCAAAGTGAAAAATAAATCCTGCAAAGATGCAATGAATCTTTGAAGTATCTCTTAATTTGCTCATTGGTCCACAATCCTTAAAAAAATAAAGATGAATATTGATCAGTCTTTTAGCGTTCTATAAATTGTTTTAATCATGCCAGGTCAATTACATCATATTTTGAAAGGCCAATTTGTTTCCATACTTCCACCCAAGATCAATCATACTTCAATCATTTGACATTTAAAATGACCTCTGGCTATTTTTCACCTGTGACATGCCTCAAGATGAAAAAGTTTTTACTTCACAGCTAAATTTTATATATTCAAAAACCATGGGAAACAATGCAACCTTTAGATGAATCCTGGGCACAAAGCCGATATATTCTAGAACATAATTTGCACTCCTGTGGAGAGCTCACATTCTAAGATTATAATTTTCTATTTGTTTTTTTTTAATTGCTCGAACAATTCTTCAAACTTATAAAAACTAATTAATGCTCAATTTTTTAAAAAAATGACTACTTTACAACCTCGAGTTGACCTCATAAAAGTATTATCCTAAAGATTCTGGATTCTAAAGAGGCGTTCTTAGATATTTCATTTTAAAATAATTATTCCTTCAACTTTAAAGAGGTGCAATTAAAATCCACAGTGTTGTACTGGATACTTGGTGTAGGTACTGCTTACCTATGATGTTCAATTGTTCATTTTTTAAAACCAATATTTTAATTTGTTCTAAAATGTCTACTAAAATATTTTTTTCTCTGCAGCTATATTAAAATATATTGAAATATTTGTGCAGTACAGAAATGAAACTGAAATTTAAAACATTTTGATAAAAATTTTAAATGGGTTAAAATGATAAAGTATGCTAAATATGGTTATATTTTTAATTTCCAAGGGTTCTCATACCAACAACTATGAGTAACTTATGGATGATTTAAAACAAGTAGTAAAAGCAATTAAACATGCTTCAGTAATCATTTTCCTATTGATTTCACTTTTCCCTTAATGTTTTCATTAATGTTAAACGCTTTTAGTCTGATTTTTAAGTTATGAAATTTCTCTATTCCTTGTTCATTGAAAATAGAAATTGAGCTTAACATTTGATTGAAGAAGAAATTGAATATTCCAAATTGCCAATTCTTACTTCAATTATGTTATACCCACCAATATGGATAGTACATATAAAAGAACCAATAAAGGAGAATATTTGTAGCTCAGGGTTGAAATTAGGGGTCCTTGGTGCTCTCTGAGCTTCCTTGTTTTCTTGAAGACATTTTATTACCCCTAACTATAGGTAATATCAACAGTGCTAGTAAGGAGCAGTTTCTCACAAGATTATATAGAAAAATACGATTCCCAGGAAAATATACAAAAATGAAAATCAGCATAAGTAGAAATTTAACGAGACACAGGATGAATAGTTGAATTAGAATGAGAACATGATATTCTTTGAGAAGAGCTCAAGAACTGTTTTGAGTGTGCTTTTAGTAAAAGAACAAATATGTGTGTTGGCACATGCAGGCATGTGTTCAGTAAGGGAAAGATACAGAACAAAAAAATATGCATTCCAGCCAGCTCCACCCAAAAGTCCCAGAGAACTCCTCTGTAGTTCTACAATGGTCCAGACAAGTGGAAAATCTTTTCCCACTATTTATAGAAAATTGGAGTAAGAATCAAAAAACTAAAATCTGACAATCGCCCTTGCCTGACAATTTGTGTTTGTATTACCCTCAGAGAGATTCCAATCATATTAGACAGTACGTTATGGGCTTACTTTTGTATCGAGAAGGAACCCAAGAGCATCTTACTAAATTACTGATGTCTGGAAAACTGGTCAGCTTATCTCCATCTGGGAGAAGAGACAGTATTTATAGACAACATGCTGATGAAGCCTGTCCTTGCTATGCCCCCAAGAGGCAGACATGAATACGGTTTCCATCCTTCAGCATTCAATCTAATTTTACATCGTCTTTCTGCTTGCCAGGTTCTGGATGTCATTATCACATTAAAGCCTTCATTTTCTTCAGCAGGTTCAGTCTGGGATTTTTGCAAGTTACACTGTCCCTCTGCAAAGCTTGAATGCCTCTGAAGTCATGTTCAAAGGAAGCCAAGAGTTGTACTGCTATAACCCAAAGTCAAGTGCCATCCAGTAAAGTTTTAAGATGTGCACATTCCTAAATTGTCACTTGGAGGAAAACTAATGTTTATTATTCAAATACTGTAGTCATCAAATTTAAGAAATAGCATAAAGTTTTAATCTTTCTATACAATAGTAGAGTTGGAAGGGACCTTGGAGGTCTTCTAGTCCAACCCCCTGCCTAGGCAGGAAACCCTATACCGTTTCAGACAAATAGCTATCCAACATCTTCTTAAAGACTTCCAGTGTTGGGGCATTCACAACTTCTGGAGGCAAGCTGTTCCACTGATTAATTGTTCTAACTGTCAGGAAAATTCTCCTCAGTTCTAAGTTGCTTCTTTCCTTGATTAGTTTCCACCCATTGCTTCTTGTTCTACCCTCAGGTGCCTTGGAGAACAGTTTGACTCCCTCTTCTTTGTGGCAACCCCTGAGATATTGGAACAATGCTATCATGTGTCCCCTAGTCCTTCTTTCTCTTAAGCTAAATATACCCAGTTCCTGCAACCGTTCTTCATATGTTTTAGTCTCCAGTCCCCTAATCATCTTTGTTACTCTTCTCTGCACTCTTTCTAGAGTCTCCACATCTTTTTTACATCGTGGCGACCAGAACTGAATGCAGTATTCCAAGTGTGGCCTTACCAAGGCATTATAAAGTGGTATTAACACTTCATGTGATCTTGATTTTATCCCTCTGTTGATGCAGCCTAGAACTGTGTTGGCTTTTTTGGTAGCTGCTGCACACTGCTGGCTCATATTTAAATGGTTGTCCACTAGGACTCCAAGATCCCTTTCACAGTTACTACTACTGAGCAAGGTATCATCTATACTGTACCTGTGCATCCCATTTGTTAGATTCGGGCAACGAGAGAACAGACTCCAGACACGTAGTGATTTAACAGCTCTTTATTTGTAGAAGTAGTGATCCAGCTTGCTCTGTGGTCTGAGGGTTCCCCTTTTATAGGGATCGGGTACACCTCTCGACCAATCAGAGCGGTACCTGTTTCCCGCCGTAGCGGCGGACCAGAGAGGAGACTTGTCGCGATATATGTTAATATCTAACACCCCTCCCCTCTTAGATGGAGCATTCCGGTTAGTTACATAGTCTTTCAAATAAGTGGGTGTTTGTCTCACTCGGGTGGAACGTCGTAGTTCGGGTTGATCGGGAGTGGTTGCAGGATCGGTTGTTCTTTCAGCTTTGCTTTCTGGGGTCGGCTGACTTTCGTCACTTCGGCGCCGTTCTGGTTCGCATTCAACCTCTTGTTCTATCCTCGGCTCGCAGGTGTCGGGTTCCTCTGAGTTGGGGCTCTCGGGTGGCTGACTTAAGTCTGGTAGATAGTTTTCGTTCTCAGCTCGTAGGTTTGAGTGTGCCAGGCGACCCCGTAGTTGATCTATGTGTCTTTTCCAATTTCGTCCATCTTCAAGTTCCAGTAGATATGAACGTGGACCCGTGATGCCGATTACCTTTGCTGGCATCCACAATGTTCCCCCTGCATAATTGTGGGCGTATACTGAATCCCCTATGCTAAAATTCCGAATTTTGCTTGTAGAGTCTGGGGGTGATGTGGCAGAGTAATTTGGGTGAAGACGGTCCAGGTGAGACCGTAAACGACGGCCCATGAGTAGTTCAGCGGGGCTCCTACCCGTCGTTGCGCTGGGGGTAATATGCTGAATTAAGAGGTAATGGTCAATGCGTGTTTGCCAATCACCTGGACCCATCGTAGCGAAGGCCTCTTTTGCGGATCACACCATTCTCTCCGCCTGTCCGTTCGATGCTGGATGGAATGGCGCAACAAGGGCATGCCGAATTCCCTGACCTGCTAAGTACGTTTCAAATTGCATGGCCGTGAACTGTGGCCCGTTATCGGACACCAGGAGGTTGGGCAGGCCATGAGTGGCGAAAAGTCGCCGTAGCACCTTAATGACTGCCTCTGCCGTGGTTAAAGTCATTAGGACTACTTCTAGCCATTTGGAGTATGCATCCACAACTATCAGAAACGTCTGACCTTGAACTGGCCCTGCGAAGTCGATGTGTATTCGCGACCAGGGTGCTTTAGGCTTCTCCCATTCTGTGGTGGGTGCTTCAGGGGGTGCTGGTCTAGATTCTTGGCACGGATCACAAGTGGCCACCCATTCCTCTATCTCTTTGTCCATGTTTGGCCACCAAACGTAACTCCTTGCTAACGCCTTCATTCTAACGATCCCCGGATGCCCAACATGTAATGCCTCTAACACATTTCTACGTAATGCATAAGGAATAACAACTCGATCCCCCCACAATAAACAACCTTGTAACACTGAAAGTTCATCCCGTTTTGCCCAAAACAGTTTGAATTCCGGGCCCACGTTTCCTTTCGGCCACCCCCTCCAAACCCAAGTTTGAACTTGCTTTATTATATTGTCCCTAGAAGAGAATCTGGCAACGTCGCAAGAAGAAACCGGTCCTGAGTCCAAACAGTCAATTAACAGCACCGGTACCTCGGGAGTGGGGTCTGGCAAGAGATCCAGGAGTGGGCAACGGCTGAGTGCGTCTGCATGTCCTAGAGTGGAGCCCGGTCGATGTATCAGCTTGTATGAGTACGCGGCCAGGAAAACAGTCCACCTGGTCATGCATGGAGAAAGGGAGACTGGTGTGGGGCGGTTTCCCGCCAAAAGTCCCAACAGCGGTTTATGATCTGTAATCAGTTCGAAATCGCGGCCGTAGAGGTATTCGTGGAAATGTTTGACTCCAGCCACAGCAGCTAACGCTTCCCTGTCCATCTGGCTGTAATTCCTTTCGGCCGATGAAAGAGTCCTGGAGTAGAAAGCGATGGGTGCTTCGTTTCCATTTGGCATCCTGTGGCTGAGGACTGCGCCGACTCCGAATGGGGATGCATCGCAGGTCAATACCAGTGGTAACGTCTGGCTGTATTGTACTAGCAGCGAGTCGGTGGTGAGCAGGCGCTTGACTGCGGCAAAAGCTGCTGTTTCGGATCGTCCCCATCTCCATGTTGCGTTCCTTTGGAGTTGTCGATGTAATGGCTCAGCCACGGTCGCCTTCTGTCTCAGAAAAACACTGTAGAAGTTAAGTAGTCCGAGGAAGGCCTGCAACTCGGTCTGATTTCATGGTGTGGGGGCGTCCTGGATCACCTTAATTTTCTTTGAAGTGGGGTGTATTCCCTGACCATCGATTCTATATCCCAGGAATTCTACACTAGGCACGTTAATTTGGCATTTCTCTTTTTTGAGGCGGAGACCCTTCTCTCTGATTCTGGCCAAAACAGTTCTGACTCTTTTTAATAGTTGCTCCTCGTTTGCAGCGGACACCAAGATGTCGTCGAAATAGGGGACGACTCCCGGTATCCCTTGCAAAAGCCGTTCCATGACGCTCTGGAACAGACCTGGAGCAATACTCACACCGAATTGTAGCCGGTTGCATTTGAGTGCTCCTCTGTGCATCACTATAGTTTGGGCCTCCGCTGTGGCGCTATCCACGGGCAACTGCTGGTAAGCTTGTGCCATGTCTAATTTAGCAAATATCTTTCCTGGGCCCAACGAGTGCAATAAGTGTTGTACTACTGGCACAGGATATGCACTTTGTTGTAGCGCGACATTAATTGTGCATTTATAGTCCGCACAGATGCGGACTGACCCGTCTGGTTTAACTGGGGTCACCATGGGAGTTTCCCAGCGCGCGTGATCCACCGGCTCAAGGATTCCTTGCTCTACTAACTTATCGATCTCTTTATTTTTGGGCGGAGTGCAAAAGGCACTCGTCTCGGTTTAAGTCGGATTGGCGCCACTTTGGGGTCTAAATTGAATGAGATAGGTTTACCCACATACTTACCAAGACCAGGGCTAAACACATCCTCGAACTCCTTAAAAATCTGTTCAGCGCTGCTGTTCTCCACGGCGTTGATCCCGGTGACTTCTAACCCCAAGGCTTCAAACCAATCTAGTCCTAGAAGGTTTTGTAATGGCGTGCTGGCGATGGTCACGGGCAGCTGGGCTACGATGTCCTTGAAACAAATTTGGAACGTGCCTTGGCCCACGATGGGGACTCGGTTCCCCTGGTAGTCTCGTAGCAGGATGTCTGGTGCACGTAGTTGGCTCTTTTTGAGGCTAGGGATAGCCTTTTTCATGGAGGCCCATGAAATGATCGTCAGGGACGATCCTGTGTCAACTTCCAGCTCGCAAGGAGAGCCCTCCAAGAGGACTGTGACTTTCAGCTTTTTAGGCCGCTTGGTGCGACCTGACTTATTGTGGTGAGATAGGTTCGCAGTTCCTCTCTCTGGGTTAACTCTATCTCAGCATCGGTATCCTGACAATACTCTCGTTGGGCGTCCTGGTAGAACGCTCTCTCAGCTCTTTGTGTGTAATCTCTCTGGGAATACGCCCTTTCAGCTCTTTGGAAATTTTCTCTCTGGGTAAACTCTCGTGGATTTCTCTCTGGGCGCCCTTTTTGATTTCGCCAAGCCCCTGGGTTGGACTTCTGTTGGCGGTACATTTGAGGCTGCCGTGAGGAGGCAGGGACTTCGCTCCGGCACACTCGTGCGATGTGCCCAAGTTTGTCGCAATGCGAACAAACAACGTTCCTGAACCGACAGGTAGACCGGGGCTGATTCCCTCCGCAGCTTGCGCAGGGTGGCAAACGGAATCCGGGTCTCCCCCCAGGCCTCATGTGACTGCTCCGCATCAGGTGACTGTCCTCGAACTCGGGATCCTCGTAGTCTGGATTGGTGTCTTCGTAGTGGACTCTGGTTTGTCTGGGTGCTGGCTGGTTTACGTTGAACCCGCGTTGTATGGTTTCCGACGATCTTTCCGCTGACTCGGACGCCCTTGCTTCGTTTAGTGCTATTTGGAGGGTTAAATTGGGATTGGCCAACAGCCTTTTTTGTAGCGAAATGTCCTTTAACCCACAAACAAGTCTTGCCAGGATTTGCTCGTCCAGATCCCTGAACTCGCAATGAGTCACTGCTTTACGTAGGGCTGCAACATATTGGTTGATTGATTCTTCCGCCTTCTGGTTCCGCATGTTGAATTCCTGGCGGCAAACGTGGCGGGAAGGTTTTGGCGCGTAATGAGTTTGCAGAGTCTGTTGCAGCGCCGTCCATGATACTGCTTGTATCGGTGTAGGCTCGGAGAGGTCTCTGGCCGTGTTGAAAACTTCTCGCCCACAGTAGCTGAGGAAGATGTTCTTCTTTCGGGAATCGGTTATTCCCGTGTATTCGTTCGCTTCGAGAAAACACTCGAAACGAATCATGTATGCCTCCCACTGGTCGTTCATCGGGTCGAACGGAGCGGGGGGAGTGTGCATCGCCATCTTCTCTGCGTTGAATTTGCCGCGCTGCGATGGCCTGAGATGGCTGCCGGAATTTCTGCCGAATTCCTGGGCTGGATCGAATCCTGGGATTCTGGAGGTAGCTTCTTCGTCCTATCTGTCTCTCGATCCCACCTTCGTCGCCAATGTTAGATTCGGGCAACGAGAGAACAGACTCCGGACACGTAGTGACTTAACAGCTCTTTATTTGTAGAAGTAGTGATCCAGCTTGCTCTGTGGTCTGAGGGTTCCCCTTTTATAGGGATCGGGTACGCCTCTCAACCAATCAGAGCGGTACCTGTTTCCCGCCGTAGCGGCGGACCAGAGAGGAGACTTGTCGCGATATATGTTAATATCTAACACCGTTTTTGTTGCCTAAATGTAGAACCTTACTCTTTCCACCTTCTTCTAGTATTTACATATTTTTAATATTCCAACATAAATGGATTTTTTTTCTTGGCCAATTATTCTGTTGGATCATGATAGTAGATATTGTCCAATACATAAAACTGATTTATTCTCATACCGTTTACATGTTTTGAAGTTCTACTTTCAGTTGGTATGAAGTTCATGATCGTACCCTTTTACACTCAGACAAATTATTTAGCCATGGAGAACTGAATCGGGAGATTTCGTCCCCTGGGATGGTAATGTACCCCATACCATCAAATTATGGTATATAGTATACAAAGCTAACCAACTTATGTTGTGCCTCCTAAAATAATCTCCAAAACATCTCTCCTGCCATGAGAGGAAAAATGCAAAATTAACCAATGTAATCATTCACAATTGATTGCCATAAACCACTAATCTATTTACACATTGTATCATGGCAGAAATTCTGAAATTGCAATCATCTTCATCATAAAGAGAGAAGATACATAGAAAGGATTCAACACTTTCCAAAATTTATTTTTTTAAGAAACCAAATAAACCAGAAGACTTTTGATATCACGCCTTATAAAAGGCATTTTTTTCTTTTATTGGAACAGTGTCACTGCTTTTTTTTTAAAGAACAGCTTCTGTATAGTGCTCCAGAATGATGGGTCAGTGTAAGGGAAACAAATGTCTTCCAGGCAGCCAACAGATTGTTGGCTATTACTGCAGCAGAAAAATAGAGGAAGTGGGGTGGGGTGGGGGTGGAGGAAGGGAAATGCCATGCTGTTACTACTGTTGAACAATTCTAGCAGCAGAATCTGAGAAGACAGGAGTATCTCTCTCCCCACTGAAGCATATTTGACAGGAGTTATCCAACTTACTGCATACAGATGAGGTGGAAAATCTGGGGAAGACTGTATCACTCCACTCTCAATACAACTAAACTACTGCTAAGCTCACATATGCCATTATAAACTACAGTATAGCTTATTTGGTTTTGATTTAATGCAAAAAGTCAATCACGGCTTTATATTTCAGTGGTATGTATAACTAGTATTCTATGATTTGTTTATGGTTTGGTGTGATGGACGAACCCCAATCATAGCATTAATTGTAATGTTGACAATACTAAGTAGCAAGAATTAAAACAAGTATAGGAAAAGTAGATCGGTATAGTCGTGATGACACAGTGGATAGAATGCAGTATTGCAGGCTGACTTTGCCCACAGCCACAAGTTCGTTCCTGACCAGCTGAAGGTCGACTCAACATTTCATCCTTCTAAGGTGGTAAAACGAGGAACCAGATTGTTGGGGACAATATGCTGACTCTGTAAACCGCTTAGAGAGTGCTGTACAGAAAAAGAAGTGGTATATAAGTCTATTGTTATTGCTATAAAATGTAAATAAAATATTGAGGAAGACATTATCAGCTTTAGCATACATGAGTGTACAACTTCCCATTTCCTATGGCTGTCAGAAATTCCACCGTTTGCCTACCCAGAATTTTATAACTACTTTTTCCATGATGAAAATGTCTCCTTGTTGCTTAATAGTGGGCATCAGTTTTTAGAATTTATCTCATACGTGTCGATTGTTGCAAACATGATGAATGCTACGTTTTCTTGTTTCTTTGTTTGCTCAATTTCTAAGGCTGAGCATCTCAGTCAAGGATATTACATATGCATGCTGCCTGTCGGTCAAACTGGGTGGCATTTTATTTAGTGTCTCTACTATCAAGCACTTTAGACATGAAAATGTGTGGCAATTCTGCACATATCATTATTACCTACTAGTGTAAACATCTATACTGACTTCTTTTACATGGAAGATTTTAGAGAATTACAACTGCACTCAATAGAGGATTGAGAAAACCTCAATAATTACTATAATCCATAAACCAGGGAGACTGTAAGGCAATCTCTTTCACACAAGAGTCTCACTATGTACTATTAACTTGTCCCACATTTAGGTGTCAAGAGATTTGGGGGTAGATAACAGCAACGTTTCTCAGAGGGCCACCTCTTCCTCAGAGAAGAATTAAAATAATTACGTTACAAATAATGTTAATGCCATTTCAGAACACAAAAGGCAATTCCTTGGGATTTGGGGGAAGGAGTGCAAAAGTGTTAGTACAAGTCGTTGGCAGGAAAAATAACCCCCATCCAACTGATCAGGTTCATAGCTTTTTTGGAAACAGAAATGGTCTCTAGTAAGTCTATTATGGTGAATCCAGTGCAACATCTGATACTCAACTAGGCAAAGTCTCTTGATCTAACCAGAAGTACAGAGATATAAAATTGAAATTGTACAGATCAGCCTCCAAGTAGAATTATCTCCAAGACTTAAGCAACAAAAGCAAACATACTTATGACAACACTTCATACTGTTGACTAGGGAAAGACTTGTGCTGAATGAGAACCTTCTACAAACTTAGGTCTTTTGTACCAATATACAAAAACTAGCATTTAAATAAATAGTGACATTGATTTAAATATACATTAACTTTGATCTGATCCTCTGCCACTCTTGTTGAACTGATAATTGACAGTGAAGATGAAAAAAATATCTTTTTTTTTCCTACTAAAATTGTTGTAAGTTGCCCAGAGTAGCTGCACCATGATGCAGCAAATAAATGTAACAAATAAATAAAAGTTCATATATAAAGAAATATCACTTCTATTGTCCCATTTTATACAATATCTTGGTTGATTATGATGTGACTAATTTAAAATAGCAACTATCTGATAGTAAACCATGAGTTTCACTCAGCTTGGAAAAGTAAAGAATTGTAAAATCGAAACCTCCATGAAAATGTACAGGTGGATTAAGATATGGACATACAAGTCTTTTTATGACTCCATGAGGCTTAATATTAATATGAGCATCCTTATGATTTTCTTCTTAATCTAAACCAGGAGTCAGCAACCCGCAGCTCTGGAGCCACATGTGGCTCCTTTCATCCCTCTGCTGTGGCTCCCTGTCACCAGTTTGCACCACAATTTTGAGAGGAGCTTCCGGTTGGGGGGGGGGGGGGGAAGCAGGGCATGCCAGGAGGAGACTCTATGACAAGGGGTAGGCTTTCTGGTCAGCTCCACAATTGATAGGGCTTTCAGTTATGACAGGTAGAGGAAAAAGAATGCCGCGCTAGGAGGAGACTCGATGGTGGGGAAACCGGACTTCTAGTCGGCTCCAGAATTGAACAGGCAATCTTCCGGTTAGGACCTTTTTGCTCTTTGAGTGTTTGAGGTTGCCAACTCTGACCTAAACAATGCAATTTTCTTCCATTTATTTTGTCCACTACTATCTCACCCATTGTGATATCAAATCAAAATGCATTTGCAAAATGCATACTAATATTTAAACCATCAGTTCTGACACCATGCCCAGTACATGACATTGCACTACTTCTATTGTTGCAAAATTCTACCTGATTTCCAGATATTTAGCTAAGTTCTGTTTTGCAACAGAATTAATTTCAATTTTGTTTCATGTTGATTCAGGGGTCCTGCACGTGTAGCAAGAAAAGTGTTAACCGCAAATCCACCTAGCCACAAAATGTTCTGTTTATGATGTTAGATGAATGCATGTGTGAACCTCCATTCGAAGCAGACTGAATGAAGGGAGGTCTGAATGTATTGGAATGAACAAAAGAGGCTTTTACAATCTGTGGGTCCAAATTCAAGTGCAAGCTGTCTTTAACCACACTTTTCACTGAACACTTTTATTGTCTCTCTGAATACCCACAATACAATTCTGCTCCATTGGATATATTTAGTGTCCTCATTTAATGAGGTCAAAATTCATTGGATTCATCCAAGTTGAGTGTAATTAGTTTAGTTGCCTTGCATATCAAACTAGAGATCAGCTGCCACATTCAGCACAACTTCATTGAACCACATTCAGTTTTATTAATGAAATGAACTCAAGGCCAATTCCAATGTAATATTCTGCAGCTGGAGTGATTCCTGGGACTGTGTTACTCTGAAGGCACTTAGGTGTTGGTCATCTGAGCAACTTGTTCACAAACCACCACCAAGCTACATGCTGTCAAGAACACTGTTATGGCTCAGAGGACCAAGTTTCATGGATGACTTGTTCGCACAACACGTTTGCATAAGCCCTTTGCTTCCGAACAGTATAAACCTTAAAAAAAAAAAAGTATCTTTGTTTTCACTTGAAGTCTATGCTGATGTTCAGGTATTCAAATAATATTTAAAAGCCCATTATAAATAAAAAGGTGTTTCTTTTAAAAATGTTTCTTTTAAGTGTCATGGAGAGATCTAAAAGCAATTAAACTAATAAATTTCAGCAATATACGGTGTTAGATAGACTATGCTAAGCATTAGAAAAATGTTTTAAGTTTTGGGGGAATAATGACCCTGTTTCTTAATACACAATCACAAACTTTTATGATTCTTAGAATCTGTTTCAGGAAAATAGAGTCTCTGTAATATTTGAACATTAAATTGCTCTAGAACAGGGGTGTCCAAACTTGGCAACTTTAAGACTTGTGGACTTCAACTCCCAGAATTCCCCAGCTTTTTTTTCATCATGGCCCTTTTAAAAATACATTTTGTAGTCACAGGCTGTAGCCACAGACTCCCAAGGTTAACTCATAACATTTCAAGCTCTCACAGACCCCCTGTGACGACATCTTGGCCCCCAGAGGTCTGCAGGCCACAGGTTTAGAACCACAGCTCTAGAGGGCACCCCATACCTTCAAAATTATTGAAACAGAGGATTAAAAAAATCATATCAACTTGATCTATTGCAACTTGATCTATTAAAAGAAATAATAGAGTCGTGCCCATTCAAAAGAGCATCTAATCTTGCAAACAAGTGACTTTACGAAACTCTTGTTTCAGGGATAATAATTTTAGTATGGGACCTTCTTGAATATAAAGTGCTCCTTCAGTACAAGGAGCTCCTAAAATAGCTGCTAAAACTAAAAGCTTTAGATCTTGATTTGGAGGATTGCAAAAGACTGATCCAGCCTGAAAAGTCTTGCATGACTTGGCTTGCAGGCTAGTACTTCACTCTCCACTTGAATGTGTGAAGGTTTCACTACTGCATCTGTGTGCCTTACAGAGACAATGAAATATCTCAGTTTCTGAGCTCTGCTGAGGATAGATGAGCTCATGTTTCTTTATATAGATATCCCGTCAGACTTCTCTCCATAGCAACATGTCCTGGCATGACAGCCTCTGGGGCTGCGCTGTCAAAAAGCTTGGCTGCTTAGGCTTGATTCTGCATTCTCCCCATCATTGCAAACAATCTCCACTCAACAGCAACAAAACAGAGAAGAATTAGCACAGGTGAAGAAGAAGGAGGGGGGAGGAAAGGGGGGGGGGCGTTAGAAGCCCATGACATAATCTTCCAACAGATGATTATAATGCCTTATGTCATAGTGCCCTCTGGTGGATAAATACTCAAAATACTTCCTAAATGTCTATATAGGGTGTGTATACCCTCTTCAGATACTTAACAAGATAGGCAGACATACGCACAAACGTGTAGAAAGAAAACTAGCCAGAAAATGTACTAGGCAATTTATTTTGTGAAAAAATAAAAGTCACTGAATTCAAATCGCAAACATATATTGAATATATATGAGTAATGATTAAAATGATGCAAATGCCAGGAACCCAATACATATAAATCTAATCTAGAGAGGATTGCACAAGTATAAGAAAAGGGTATTTCCCAAAACCCAAATAAAGCACCTCTCTTCAAGGCATTAAGCAAACCTGGCTTTTGAAAGCTCATAAGCTGCTTTCCTCATGGGTGTCGATGCACGAATGGTCCCAATGGATATGTTACCTTTGCAATACACATGTAGATATCCCAAGACAGCTTTTGAAGCCCTTGGAACAGCCCTGCAAGATGCAACTACTTTAACATTTTGAAAAATGCTGCACTGTCTAGTATGGGGAAAAAAACAACAGTATCATATCCAAGCTACAATTCAAAGCACCTCTCTATTTAATTCCTAAAGGTCTTCGTTCAGAAAAACTCCTAAGGCCAAAACATATGACTGTCAGTTCTCTTACAGGGAGGAAAGAAACTCATCAACCCCTTTATCTGCTGCTTTGACTCAGGAGGTGCTTTCATGCCACCTTCTGTCCTAACAGTGAAATATACAGTATGTACAGGACCAAGGGAGAAAAATCTACTGAGAGGTATCAAAAGGGAATCAGGCCCATTCAAAACCTAAGGTTGGGGGGTTTCCCCCCTTTAGTTTTTTTTTAAATATCCCCCTTCCCAACTCCCCCCCCCCAGTTTATAAAACTGCATAAACAAATTTTACCTGTCAGAAACTTCTGCTTGAGTTAAAGATCACAAAAAAACAAAAACCCTTGGAGGGAAGCTTCTTCTTATCCAAACCTGTAAGCAGAATGAAAGGAAAACAATGTGTTTTTTCTTACCAAATGTAAGTAAATTTACAGTAAATTAATACAATGGTGGATTGGGGGAAGGAAGTATTGACAAATGTATTTCAACAAATGTGTACATTTGTTCCAATTTTCATCAAGTCTAATCTTATTTAATTTATACATTTATTAAATGCGTATACCAACCATCTCACTACCAGGTGTTCTGGCCTGCCAGTGGCCAGAAGAGCTGGCAGCAGATTCGGACAGTGAGGAGGTTGGGGGGGAACAAGGGCCACTCCTAGAGTCTGGGGAAGGCTCTGATGAGGGCTCTGTGTCGGAGGCAGAGAGGAGGGCAGAGCTATATGCCAGTTATCAGCTGCCTTCAGAGTCAGACATCAGTGAGGCAAACAAACGAGCCTGTTCCCAGTGTGCGCATGCACAGAGTTGCCAGACGAAGGGAACAGCTAAAGAACAGGAGTCGACTTGGGAGTAAGACCACAGGTGGACAATGAATGGCCCTTCCCAGAGGAAATAAAAGAGGAGCAAAGGGGAGTGGAGTTTGCAGGAGACAATTAGTTCGCTTAATTGGTTTGTGACTCTCCGAGAGTCCTTGCCAAGTTTTGTAGATATCAGCCTAGCAGCTCTCCAAGCCCAGATAAGGTCTGTGACTGTAAATCCTCCCTTGAAAGACTTTGATGGATGTGAGTGAGCAGAATTCACAGTAAATTAATAAAAGGACAAGGAGTTTGCTTCATGCTCTTGGAAGCCTAGGTCAGAACACCAAGTAACTCTGTGTCTATGGAGATTCTCAGTCATCCAGGTCACGGTTGTCCAATTGACAAAGTCCAATTGCTTTTTTGGGGGAAAGCACTTTTTGGACTACCATGTAACTCTTTCCGCACATTTCCATGAGTTTTCCAGCTTGATACCAATGATTTATGTCCACAAAACAGCAACTAGAAGCAAAATATTTTTTTAAAAAATCCAAAGAACCAATAGAATAATAGAGTTGGAAGGGACGGCGGAGGTCTTCTAGTCCAACCCTCTCCTCACAAGGAGGAGATCCCATACTATTTCAATTGGTTGCCCAATCTCTTCTTAAAAGCCTCCAGTGATGGAGCACCCATAACTTCTGAAGGCAAACTGATCCACTGATTAACTGTTCTAACATTGCTTCTTGTTCTGCCTTCAGGTGCTTTGGAGAATAGATTGACCCCTTCTTTGTGGCAGCCCTTTAGGTATCTGACAAGCTTCAATATGTCTATGGATTCTTTCCTTGCCATATTGAGAGTTCTCAAATCATTGGTATCAAGATTCCTTGTGAGAGCCTTCCAAGTATCTGGAACTGGAGGCAAGTGACCTAGCTGGGTTGAAGGGAGATGAAGTTGGAAGTTGGAAGGGCAACAGATTATTATTGCCATTGTTAGGGGACATGATTAAGAAATAAAGCACCAGCAGAGGAGACTGCACTCAGCTGATCGGGGTCCTATACTCACAAACTGCATGGTTTGTCTACTTTTGGGGGACCAAGGAACAAATAGAAGCCAAGCAAACAGGCAATCAAGACTGAAGATACCATCAAAGGGATTCCCAACTCCTCCATCTAGGGCAGGGGTGTCAAACTCAATTTCATTGAGGGCTGCATCAGCATTGTGTTTGACCTCGGAAGGCAGGGTGGAGTAGCCAGCTATATGTCACTTGTGTCAGGGGTGCCTGTGGTCGCCCGAGAGTTCTGCCAGCGAAAATGGGCTGTTTCCAGGGTGGCCCTGCGGGTCAGGTCTAAGCACCCCAAGGGCCGGATGCAGCCTCCAGGCCTTGAGTTTGACACCCCTGAATGAGGGAGATCACTTTATTTGAAGAGATCAACTTCCTGTACCCAAGGCTAGAATGAAGTAACTAAACTGGTGTGTAGCGTTGCCCTTGGAAAAGAAATAACAGGGAAAAGAGTTACTAGATTCAAAATGAGTTGGTACTGCTTGAAGAGGAGGGAATGGAAGGGCATACATCTTTTCTGCACTCACTGAATGTGCAAATATCCCATTTACTAATAGCAAATTCGTTTTCATTTTATGCAGCCAGACGGTACCACTGACACTCAAGAGGCAAGTACATGCAAGCTTGGGGAAATTCTGAAGTTTGAAGACATAAATTGTTAAATATGTTATAAATAATTAAGAGGCAAAGGCTTCCAAACAGCTAAATCATGAGCAAGAATGGTGGATGGCACAGGAGGCTCCTGGTGCCTGACCAGGGGCTAAAATGAGATTAGAACATACTTAAAAAGTGTCTACTGAGTGGCCAAGTTTCAGCCTCCCTACTGCTCAGATCAGAGGTGGGTTTCTACCGGTTCAGACCGGTTCGGGCGAACTGGTAGTGGAATGTTGGCCTGGGTCACAGAACCGGCAGCGACCCAGGCATGCCATGCCTCCGAACCAGTTCCCCAGTCACCGCAGCATGTTTTTCTGGCATTTTAAAATGTTTTTAATGTTCTGCACATGCACAGACCTATTTACAGGCAACTGTGCATGCGAAGTGCGCGCGCACCAAAGCGGCAGTAACGTCGGCAGTAACCCACCCCTGGCTCAGATCCCAGCTATCACTGCATGATTTCCCCCGCGAGAGGCTCCGTTATACTCTTTCTGCTTAGGAAGAGGGACCTCAAAACAAGGGTCATATGCAGATGGCACACAACCAGGCTTAAAGGTTTTCCTTCATTGCTTCACTGTCACTTCCTGGCATTTTAAAACTCAGCTTAGACACCAAGAGCTTGAGGCTTCCCCATGACGAACACCCTTTGACCTAATTGGATTGGCAGGTTTTTTTGTGAATTAAAGAAAGTAGCTCTTTTCCCAGTAGTTCTTGTTCTCCAATTTTTAGGGTCCATCAATGAACCTCTCACCAATAACTTTCTGGCCCCGATCACAGGGCTAAGTAATTCTTTTCCCTAGTTCCGTGATGGCAAACCTATGGCATGTGTGCCACAGGTGGCACACGGAACCATATTTGCTGGCACGGCAGCCCTTGGCAGCCCTTGGCAGCCCTCAGAGCTGGCACGCACACTGGCCAGGTAATTTCCGGCCTTCCAGAGGGCCGGGGGATGGGTTTTTTGCCTTCCACAGGCTTCAGGAAAGCCCCTGGAGCCTAGAGAGGGCAAAAAACAGGCCCAACAGGTCAACCGGAAGTTCCTTTCTGAACTTCCAGTTGGCCCTTTGGGCTTGTTGTTTGCCCTCCCCAGGCTTGAGGAAAGCTTCCGGAGCCTGGGGGGAAAGCAAAAATTCCCCACCCACCCCGTGCGCAGGGGTTGCTGGTGCATACGTGATGGTTGGGGTCACTTGCACACGCTCAGATGGGGGCTCGCTTGCACCTGTGCAGATGGGTGGGCACGCACACATGCATGATAGCTCACCTTTAGAAAAAGGTTAGCCATCACTGCCCTAATTCTTCTGTTTCCCATTTCTTTGAGTTTAGCAGCCTGCCAGCATCTCACTTTTGCTCTGATTATCCTTAGGCTGACCACTTCCCTCACGATCCGTAAGTATCAGTGTCCAAGGCTGATCTTGCCTCGCGCATCTTACTGCATTTCTTTTAGGCCATTTTCCTCTCCATTCCCCTTTCTCAAGCTCTTTACAAGGGTCTTGTAGCCCGATTTATTGTTCCATTATAACAATGTGCCCTTCTGCTACCTACTGCCTGGGACCTGTTGATGCGCTTCCTGCTTTGCCACGAAGCAAAAATAATCAGCCTCTCCTGAAAGCCAAGGGCTACACTTAGCAATTGGGAAGGTCAGTGAGTGAGGCCAAATCATGCCCTTAGGCCATGAGTAGGATCTTTATCCTAACGGCATTTTAAAGCTAAAATTAGGGAAGTCGAAATATTAAATGCCAAGTGTTAAAATGCTGGTGACATTTTCACATTTTGTTTTCACTTTTAAAAGAACAAAACTCAAATACAAAATTATTCAAATCAATAAACCAGAAGATACCTCTGGCTTCCCTGTTCTCAAAAGTGTATTACAGAAGATGAGAATATTGATAACAATTGTCATTTCAGCTGGCTTGAGAAGTAATCTCAAGATTTCAAGGAAAATCATGCTTGTTTATCATCTCCCTGTATTCCAAGGCTGGCTCAAGACTTTTAGCTACAGTATCTGAGTTAGACAAAATGGCATCAGACTTAACACACTGTCAGAAGAATAATTTGGGGTTCCAACTCGAGCCGGGGCTGGCAAGAATGAATCAAAATGAGATCCAGACAGCTGTGAAGAAAGAAGGAATATTTATTCCTAAAAGCAAAACAGTTAGCCTGTAGGGGCAGCTGCAGAGAAATGGGACACAGTACCAGATTTTGCTATAGAATGGTTTTGGTGTTGGAGAAAACTCCTGCGAGTCCGTTGGACTGCAAGGTGATCAAACCGGTCAGTCCTAGAGGAGATCAACCCTGACTGCTCTTTAGAAGGCCAGATCCTGAAGATGAAACTGGCCACCTGATGAGAAGGAAGGACTCATTGGAGAAGAGCCTAATGCTGGGAACGATTGAGGGCAAAAGAAGAAGGGGATGGCAGAGAATGAGATGGCTGGATGGAATCACTGCAGCAGTAGGCGTCAGCTTGAATGGACTCCAGAGGATGGTAGAGGACAGGAAGGCTGGAGGAACACTGTCCATGGCGTTGCAATGGGTCGGACACAATTTCGCAACTAACAACAAAAAGCAGATTTTGATAAGGCAGCTTGTCCATGGTGCGGAAGTATTTATGTGTTGATTCTAGGGTGACGTGTGTGTGTGTGTGTGTGTGTGTGTGTCTATGGTGTTTATTCTTGTGAGGATGCATTTCCGTTGGGAGACCTAATTTAATTAACCCTGTCTGTGTTCACAGGCCTTATCTTTCTATATGTGTGTTAGGTGTGGGTAATCCAGTGGTGGGTTGCATGCGGTACGCCCCGGTATGGGCGTACCGGAGCCAGCCGGGAGCACCAGATACCATTCCAGTACGGTGCTCCGGAGGGCCCACCCGCCTGCCCGCACTCCTTACCGGTGTTTAAATGCTTCTGCGCAGGTGCATGGCACATACAGCGTCTGCGTGACGCTTTGTGGAGCAGCTGGAGCGTTGCGGAGGTGCTAGGGCGCATGCGCGCACTGCGAGCATCCATGAGGATGCCACTGGCCCCGTTCCAACCATACCGGTTGGAACGGGATTTGCAACCCACCACTGGAGTAATCTATTTAGCAATAGTAATAGCAACAGCACTTGGACTTATATACCTCTCTAAGTGGTTTACAGAGTCAGCATATTGCCCCAAACAATCTGGGTCCTCATTTTACCCACCTCAGAAGGATGGAAGGCTGAGTCAACCTTGCGCAGTCTGCAGTACTGCACTCTAATCACTGCGCTATCTCAGCTCTACTATTTGAAGGTTTGAGGTAGTTTGCTCATTTTAGTTGATTAACTTATTTTCAGTTTGACGGGCCTATCAGAAATTCCAGAAGGCCAGAATTGGGCCTGTTTACGACCTCCAGAAGGCCTCCAGAGCCTGGGGAGGCTGTTTTTGCTCTCCCAGAGGCTCAAGGAAAGCCTCCAAAGCCCTGGGAGGGCAAAAACACCCCCACCACCACCACGGTGCAGGAGTCCAACTAGGTCCTGCCCACCATGGTCACACCCACCCAGCAACTGGGCAGAGAACCCCTTGCTAAAACGTTTGAAGCCCACCCCAGGAAAAAGTCACTAGTCACAAAGTCACTCAGTTGGCTTTGTGCTGAAGGCAGAATTAAAGTTGTTGTTTCCTGGTTTCTAGCATGGTGCCTTAATCCACTGCACCAAACTGGCTTTCTAATACCAGCCATTCACTTTTTCAAAATGCACCTGATATTCTGATCAATAGAAACTGCATCATATTCTGGGGAAAGTTTAACCAAGTTGTTCCAAGTGACATTACTTTACAGAGCCACGTTAACTGCAACTGCTGGAACAAAATGGAGAGTTGAAGTAGAAAAGCAAAGTGTTCTGACTTGATGTCACCAATCAAAGCTTCACCCGCCCTCTTCACTTCAACTGAAATGTCTTCTGCATATGAACATGCTTTGCTTTGTAGAGCCACATTGAAAGAACCTTTTGGCGAAGGCTCAATTGAAGCCAGACTCTCTTTGAGGCTTTCTGCGCAGCTCTAACCATTAAACTCTGGGCTGCTCGCTAGTTGAAGAGATAATTGCACATGGGAATTCATAAAGATCGATTTGTCCAGTTTCTCTGCTTCTCTTTGGTTAAAAGCAAGCCAACGAAGCAAAAGGCGTGACAGTTGACGATCCCAGCACATTACTTTCCCTGCTCTCTTTATACGGATGTTCAAAGTGTTACACAGGCTGGTTAGAATATTTAGAAGTCAAAGCACCACTTCCTCTGAAGAGAAACAAATTATAAGCTATGCACATGCAATTAAGTGTGCATATCCTCTCCCATTAATATTTGGATATGCACACTGTGTTCTCAACAAGGACAAGCTGATTTATAAAAATGACGATCTATACTGATTTGTGAATTGAAAATGAATGTTAAAAAAGAAAACATAGCATCAACAGAACTTCGATAGTTCCCCCACTCCCCCAAGATTTCTATAAGTTTCATTACAACCTAAATCTCCAGTTTAGGGAGATTTAAGTGTTTGGCAAATTCCGTATGTCCAAGGGGCCCTGTTAAGAACAGAGAAACCAACAGAGACAATTTAACTCCCGTGTTTCTTATTCCAGCAGACCGGTAGCTATGACATTTGTTTGCAGCAGCAGCTTCTACCCTGTCTTCTGCATGGCTTAATTTGCCACGAAGGCTTAGCACGGCCCATCTTTGAAAATAACATAAGGCGTAAGCTGAATTACTCTTTCCAATTATTAGAAGAAGTGTAAAGAGAAAGCAATGTGATTTTTAACTACATAGCTGTGAACTACTTAGTTACCATAAAAAAAAAATCTGTAATAAACAAAAGTGTTGTATCATTTCCCGACATTAAGAGTATTATTCATAATGTACACAAATGAGAAGCAGCATGCTAATATTTAACAAATAAACATAAAATAAATTCCAGTCAAAGAAGAACGGTGTGGCTGGCAGTCCAAAACAGAATTGCACTTCAAAAATAAATCTTTAATGATGCTTCAACGCTTGAATTAAGAAAAAAATAAATGATCTTGTGCTTCCATTAGGGGTGCTTTTTTTAAAATTTGCACAAACTTTATCAAATGCTTTCATCAGGTTATGCATCAGACTGAAATAAAACATTCTGACTAGTTTCAAGTTTAAATTCCATAAGCTTATGCATACTGATCAATATGTTGCGCCCTGTTGCCAAAATCTATTCTAAATTCTCATCCTTTACTTGTATTTCTATTTATTTCAGGAAAAAAATAAAGGGGGAGGCAAGCAATGTTTGAAGTTGCAATCTAGACATCTTAGTCATCATGAAACAAAACTGGGTCAATTCCAATGAAAAGTGGAGGAAAGAGACAGAAATATCTCATACAGGTCCAGAGAGAAGAACATCTACTGGTAGAGTAAAGCTTAAAGGTAAAGGTTCCCCTGCACCTGCATGCTAGTTGCTCTAGACTCTAGGGGGCGGTGATCATCTCCATTTCTAAGCCGAGGAGCCAGCACTGTCCGAAGATGTCCCCACAGTCATGTGGTCGGCATGACTAAATGCCAAAAGCGCACGGAGTGCTGTTACCTTCCCACCAAAGTGATCCCTATTTTTCTACTTGCATTTTTTACGTGCTTTCGAACTGCTAGGTTGGCAGAAGCTGGGACAAATAACGGGAGCTCACTCCGTTACGCGGTGCTAGGGATTCGAACCGCTGAACTGACAACCTTCTGATTGACAAGCTCAGTGTCTTATCCACTGAGCCACCACCCACCTTCATATAACTTGGTAAGGGAAATAAGATTTATCTTTTTTTTCCCCATTGCACAAAGGAAATATGACAAGACAAGTGCAAGAAAGGGAAAGGTTTTGGCCAACTCTTTTGTAATCTTTCTTCTGATGAGTTGGAGGAACAATGGCCAACTCAATGGGAAGAAGAAAGAGTCTGAGGAGGCCAACAATAAATACATTCATATGGTGGCCCAAGAGTGCTGTGGATTTTATAACAGGCAAAACTTTGTACATGTGTAAAGCAATCCCTTGAAATATAAAATGTTAAAAATATTACAATTATCTGTGATAATATGATAACAATTTGTCACTGAAGAATTTATACTTTTAATTGCATTCTTGAAAGAGGTTTGGGATTTGTCACAGAGGAGAGTTACAAAGACAGAGTAAATACTGTATCTGCTTTCCCAAAACTGTCCTATTTCCCAAATGGAAGCAGTTTAGTATGAAAGCAATAAAATCTGTGCAGGCATCATATGAAGCATTAGACAGTACACCAAAGAATCTTGGATTTTTCCACAGAAACAATTGTATAGACAACAACAACCGCTTCCATGATATTTCCATGAAAATTCTTCAAGGAAATACTTTCAGTGCTGTATGACACACCGCAGCTACAGTAACCAAGAAGTCTATGGAATGAGAAATAGAAAAACATTTCATGTACTCTTCCAGAGAAATGCTTAATTGGATATTAGTTCAAGTATTATTTCCTAAGACTATATTTTTCCTTGCCACTGAATATTTGACATTTATAAAGGTCTTTTCTGAAATTGCTTTTGTTTACTTTCCAATTTTGCAACTCAAATGAGACAGACTGTTCTCCAACAACGCTCAAATTAGAGCAATCTTTCTTATTTTCTCTACATAAAAATCAAAAGTTTTCATCAGCAGTAGCTCTGTCAATTTGGAACAAGCCCATCTGGCTGCTGAATATAATTTGTTGCTTTAAATCCCCAGAGAGCTAGCAAAAACTTCTTGTAGTCTCTGGGCTACATTTTCCTATTAAGTTTCCTGAAATGTTATCAAAGTCAATTAAAATATAGCCCCAGAACTTTTCCTCCAGTTTAATTAAACAGACCATTTTAAGCCTAATGTGCTTCACAAAACAGATGCTTTAGAGGCTACATAAAAACTAGAAAGCACGTGTGCCTAATTCATTAATAATTATTTGCCACCCTGCACCTGCCTGAGGATTGGTAGGAATAATCAATTCACATAAATAAAAATGATGCAATCATAAAATGCACCCACCACCTTTTCCCAGGTCAAACAAAGATCATCCAATAACATTTCTTGGTGCAACCTTGACAATAGCTATAAACTGCTTGGGAACTGCTACTAGGGCAACACACATCGCAAATCACTTCCATTCTGCATTAAGGATAGCGTAGTCAGAACTTTAAATGAAAGAGGATATGCAACAATGCTGCTCATAAGCCATAAAGGGAATGGAAACACTCACTGACAGTAAGAGTCCTAAAAGCTGTCGCCAGTTAATGGACCTGTTTGACCCGACACTGTGAAGTATCAAGTTGAGAAAATAGCCACAACAGACTGAACTCTCCAGGAAGATGCCACAACATGACAATCACAAATGCAGATCCTCAAGGAATTTAATTTAATTCTTCCTTGCACAATGAATATCAGTATACTCTGAGGCTGGCTGGTTTTTTAAAAAAGCATGTCAGAGAAAGCAGTTGAAATAGCATTGCTCAAAGGCTTATTTCCTTGCAGTCCTAAGTAAAGCAATTGGGAGACAAGATAATTTGGAGATGCAAGAGTTTGCAAGAAAAACCAACTATGGCAGTAAGTGAATTAAACACAAAAGCAGAGCCCAGCTTTATGACTGGAAAAGATCTAGTATTATAGTTTTCTAGGGTTCCTGATGGATGCATTGCACCAGATGCAGATCAGTTGCATCTAACATTTTAGTTGAGCAAGGCACAACTTCCTAAACAGCTTGTTGTTGTTGTTGTTGTTGTTGTTGTTGTTGTTTTTTAGTGAAGCCAAGAGGAATGCAGCAGTTGTGTTAGAAACAGAATCTACCTATCTGAGACCAGTGAACTTTATTGTTTTTGCTCCTGTGGCAAGAAATAACACAAAGCAACTGTTGTCTGAAAATGATAAGGCTGGGTACTTACAAATGTAAACGGCAAGGAAGCCAAAGAGGATAAGGATTTAAATTGTATTCACAAACAAGCTATTAGAATAAGCAAACCAAGAGATAAAAGGAAAGGTAAAAGTGCTGCTGTTAGCAACTGGACGAGGAGAAACAAAACATGGAGACACAGAAACAGCAACAAACAGATGGAGAAAATTATCTTTCTCTCTTTTACATCACCAAACTATCTGCCAATATTGGCAAAGAAATCTCTCTCTCTCTCTCTTCCTGGTTCTGCCTCCTGCTTTGGGATAGTAGCTTGGTCATTCCTACAAGGATGTGATTGGCTGATGACTTCGTACTGGCTACCAATGAGAGAGGGGGACAACAGCAAAGCTTATCCAATAGCTGTGCTTAATATGCTCGGCACACCCTAAATCAGGATGCCGCCATGGCAGCAAAATAGAACAGATGGTTAGAGTAAAGATAGGGACTGAAATGGGAACAGCGCATTTGAGACTATATTAGTGCCTTGAGGAAGGCTGAAGAGTTTTTAAATACAGGAATAGACAAAGGCAGGCAGAGCAGGGCGGGAAATAGAGATGCTGCTGTATTTACTAATATGTAAAAAAAAAAAATATCTGGCAAAACAGTTTTCAGTAACAAAAGGGTTTCTAGCATATTTATGACCCTTCCGTAGCACAGCACAGTGGTCTAGGCTAACTCAGGCATTCTTTCTTTTCTTTTTGTGCTGAATCACCCATTTGGTCCCAATCCCAATAGATTTAAACTAGCACTTCAGAGTCTCTGGCTCCCATCCTTATTCTCTTCCAAAAATAAAACGACAGCTCTCTGTATAATTTGGTTTACCAATTACAGAAAGCAACTTTTGATTGCATATTGTTGAAATGTTGTATCAGAAGCAATACTGATTTTATATTAAACTACACGGAACAAGTTACACACATGTATTTACATATGACTTGAAGCAGAATGCAAATGAGCGCATATAAGATTAAAGGAGAGAAAATACCCACATATGCCATGGTCTCATGAGAAATGTGTTAACTCTTCTCTCTAGGACCCAGCCTCACAAGTCTTCGGATCAGAGAATACTGATCATTCAGACAGCTGTTTATTCATTTCATTTAGCCAATTCTGAATATTTTTCTGCTTTGATTTTGGGCCAGAAAGTTGACCTAGAACAATTATTCAAAGCAAATTTCTGCTGCCAAATATTTCTTCAACTGATCTCTCACTAAAGAGCAACAGCAGGTCATGCCAGTTGGCACACACTAAGAAATTGCTTCTGATGCAGTAAAGTATAAGCACAAATCCAAAAAGGAATTTTCTTCACAAAGATGAGTTTGCAAAGTTCAGTTTGCAACAGGGTGTGTTACTTGTCGCCACCTCTCCCCTTAAATGTTTCTGCTCTTTCTTTGGATGAATGTTACTGCCCTCTCCAGCAATTTAACAATCTTTGATTAGTTAGAAGCTTTATAAAAACATTACTGAAAGCTGTTAGCAAAACCTGCAAACCTTGGTGATGTTCAACTGATTACTTATCCCAGGGGTGTCCAAACTTGGGAACTTTAAGACTTGTGGACTTCAACTCCCAGAATTCCCCAGCTGGCTGGGGAATTCTGGGAGTTGAAGTCCACAAGTCTTAAAGTTCCCAAGTTTGGACACCCCTGACTTATCCATTTGAGTGCCAAGAAACCTATGTGAAGTAGTACCCACCATTATTTTAATATTGCATCCGTACCAAGTAAAAATAGACAGGAAGTAAATGGTTAAATTTCTGCAGCAATGAGTTTAAAATTCAATAATCGTACTCGAAATAAAAAGTACAATTAAAAGACATCTACTTTTGACATTTTTTAGCTATATGAACACTTAGCATGTGGTTCACAGATTAAGAATTACTATAGGATTTTAAAGCACACTCTACTGAAGGCAGCGAATTTTAGAATTATTTAGCACCTTCTCTTGGACTCAAACTACTATAGTGAACAAAATATGGAATACTGTAGTGTATTCTGACAGACATACACATTTGTCTGAAATAAGATTAAATCAGTTAAAGTTTACTTAAAAGGCAGTGTTGGATAATATGTCCATCTGACAGACATACACATTTGTCTGAAATAAGATTAAATCAGTTAAAGTTTACTTAAAAGGCAGTGTTGGATAATATGTCCATCTGGGTTCAGTTCCAAGTGGGGAGAAAGACATTGGAAACATGGTAGCTGTTTGGAAAGATGGGTTTTAATGGGGGACAGACACGTGGTTTGAGGTCCTGGGAAAAAAAGCACATGGGTGAGAGATAGATTTATACCTTCTCCTGGGCCCCACCTTAGAGCTTCCTATTCCTGTGTAAGAAATGTATTCTGGTTGTCAGGCTCCCAGGGAGTGAGGGTCTTAGCTAACTTTGTAGGTTGTCTGTGTCCCTGGCTTGGTTGAGCCTTGCTGGGTGATGTAATCTTCCCAGGTGCCATGTGGTGAGATGGGTAGAGGGCTAATCCTATCATGTCCTGAGGGCCATGTCTTAATCCTATCACCCTGGAGCTGAAGTGGGGGGCAGGGAGCTGCAGAGAGCTGCTTTGTCTTTAAAACAAGTTTCTCCTTTTCTCATCCAGGGAAATATAATATTCTGCCTTTTTAATATTTTCTAAAATATGTCATTCTTCTAAGAGAGGAGTGGTTGCTAACTTTCTACAGCAGGAAGATTGCTTAATTGCAAATATAACACGTCTTTATTTCACTCATCTTGAAATGTTAATAGCTGCTTGAGAATATGAATTCCTCTCTAGTGCCTTGAATAAAGACATTTAAAAATAATCCTATGTACTGCATAGACCAAGGCTGTCAAACTCCCGGCCCGAGGGCCGGATGGGTCACGTGCTGGCAATGCTGAGTTTCAATGGAGGTGTCCAAAGTAATCGGGGAATCTATAGGCCCAACTGAGAAGAGATCAGCTGGCATCGGTGTTGAGGCCATCCGCGGTCGCAGCTGATCGATGTGGCGGCGCCAAATGCGCCCATCGCCTAGGCCAGTGGTAGTCAACCTGGTCCCTACTGCCCACTAGTGGGCATTCCAGCTTTCATGCTGGGCGGTAAGGGTTTGCTGTAATTCTGCTTTATAAATTTTATAAAGTAAAGTTACTTCCCTACTTTATAAATCACCATTACTATGGAACCAGTGGGAGGTTAGAAAATTTTACTACTAACCGAGATACAAAAGTGGGCGGTAGGCAGAAAAAGGTTGACTACCCCTGGCCTAGGCCAACCCTGTAAGAGCAGGGACCTGTTAATTGCAGAATACGCACCGGTAACCACCTCTGCTCACCCCCATAGTTCCGTGCAAAAACCAGATCCTCCATTTCGAAACCCCTGGCAGGGTTATCGTTGACAATAGGTTTGTCATTGCAGTAGCTGGGGTGAAGTTGATCTAAGTTAATCCGGAGGTGGCGGCCCATTAACAGCTCTGCAGGGCTGTGGTTGGTTTGGGGACATGGGACTGTGTGTTGCACTAACAGGTATCTGTCAATTCGGGCCTGCCAATCCCCTGGCCCTAGCCTAGCTAGGGACTCTTTAACAGATCGCACCGTCCGCTCAGCCATGCCATTGCTGGAGGGATGGTAAGGGGCCACCAGAATGTGGCGGATGCCGTAACCTGCTAGGAACATCTGGAAAGATGCAGATGTCAATTGGGCGTCATTATCTGACACCAGGACATCTGGGCATCCATGAGTCGCGAACATCCTTCGCAATGCCCTAATCAGAGCCTCGGTAGTGGTCGATGACATTAGGATGATTTCCACCCACTTTGAGTATGCATCGACCACTACCAGGAACATCTGGCATTGGAACGGCCCTGCAAAATCCACATGGATCCTAGCCCAGGGAGTCTTGGGCTCCTCCCATTTCCTAGGTTTTGCCGCGGGGGGAGCTGGCCTGGACTGTTGACGTTCCTGACACCTAGTCACTCACTGCACAATATCCTGATCCAAACCAGGCCACCACACGTAGCTCCGGCCAAGGGCTTTTATCCTCACTATCCCAGGATGCCCGCTGTGCAGACAGTGGAGGATAGGTTCCCATAATTGAGGGGGAACAACCACCCTATAGCCCCACAGCAGGCACCCCCTAGTACCGGCAGTTCATGTTGCCTGTGTTTGAATGGCAGGAACTGTGAGGGAACTGGCGTCTGCAGCCAACCCCTCCTCACCCAATCTAAAATCTGAGCCAAAGTAGCATTCTTAGTCGAATGAGTAGCAATGTCTGTGGCTATCAAGGGAACCGGGAGGTCCTCAATCAGTAATACTAGGGGGTCAGGATCCAGGTCATCTGCGGATGCCAGCAGGGGGCAATGGCTTAGGGCATCAGCATGCCCCACCTGCTTCCCGGGCCGATAGACAAGTTTATAATTGTATGCAGCAAGGAAGATGGCCCAATGGGACATGCAAGGCGATAATATCACAGGAGTTTGTCTGTCACCTGCTAATAACCCCAATAAAGGCTTGTGGTCTGTCACTAGCTCAAAAAAATGTCCATACAGATAGTTGTGGAATTGTTTGATTCCAGCTACTGCTGCTAACGCCTCCTTGTCCAATTGGCTATAATTGCGTTCCAGAGGGGACAGGGTCCTGGAAAAGTATTCCAAGGGCGCCTCAGATCCATTAGGAAGCTTGTGGCTCAGGACAGCACCCAACCCAAAAGGAGATGCATCACAAGTGAGCATGAGGGGAAGGTGGTCACAATACTGGATGAGGACATTGTTGGAAGTTAACAGGTCCTTGACGGCCATAAAAGCGGCTGCTTCCCTCCGACCCCACCTCCACATAGGCCCACTATCGAGAAGCTGATGCAGGGATTCTGCAACAGATGCTTTATGGGGCAAAAAGACAGTAAAAATTGAGGAGGCCAAGAAAAGCTTGCAATTGGGCCTTATTGTTGGGTACAGCAGCCTGCTTAATGGCTGCAATTTTAGAGGGGGTCAGATGGATGCCTGTGGCATCAATCAGATGCCCAAAGAATTCCACTTCGTGTACCCCTATATGACATTTTGAAGGCTTAAGTTTCAACCCCACCTCCAGGAACTTTGATAAGACAGCACGCAGCAGCGCCATGAATTCAGTGCTGTTTCTGGCAGAAATAAGCACATCATCAAAGTACGGGACGACCCCCGGAATGCCATGGAGCAGTTGCTCCATGAGGCTCTGGAAAATGCCTGGGGCTACACTGACCCCAAACTGGAGCCGCCATCATCTAAAAGCTCCCCTGTGGGTGACAATGGTCTGTGCTTCCTCAGCAGCAGCATCCACAGGGAGCTGCTGATATGCTTGGGCGAGGTCCAGCTTGGTGAAAATGGAGCCCCGTCCCAATGTATGAAGCAGTTCCTGTACTACAGGGACAGGGTAGGGGTTGGATTGGAGACTCCTATTTACGGTACATTTAAAATCTCCACATAATCTAATGGAGCCATCGGATTTCTGGGGAATCACGATGGGGGTCTCCCATTTGGAGTGATCTACAGGCTCTAAGACCCCTTGGGCAACCAACTTGTCTAGTTCAGCATCCACTTTTGGACGCAGGGCCAGGGGTACCCTTCTGGGCCAGGGGGACCCTTCTGGGCTTGAGATGGATGGGAGTGATCAAAAACCCATCAAAAACTGCAGCAAACTCCTTTATCAGGCCTTCGAACTGATCAAGACCTGCCGTTGCATGTACGCCAGCGACACTGAGGCCCAGGGCATCGAACCAGTCTAAGCCTAGTAAACTGGGAAGGTTGCCCTGGATGACAATGAGGGGAAGCCTGCCCTTAAAACTTGGAGTAACCACTTGGAACCGGCCACTGCCAATTACTGGGATATAGTTTCCCTGATAGTCCTGCAACTTAATAAAACAAGGTGACAGGCGTTTCTTGGCTAAGAAAGGCACCAAACGCTTGATAGTGGACCAGGAGACAATAGACTTGGAGAAGCCAGTGTCCACTTCCACGCAGCAGGGCTTGCCCTCGAGCTGGACGCTGAGGTAAATCTTCTTTCCCGACGTCGCGTTGGCCTGGCTGGTCAGCGGAACGGCCTGCCACTGTTCGCGGAAAATTGCGAAACAGTTCTCTGATGTGTGATAAGACCGTGGCTTTGGCTTGCGGTTATATGAGCGGTCAGCTGGTTGACCCTGAGGGGGGGAGGATGGTGCACGGCACACCTTAGCTAAATGTCCCTTCTTTCCGCACTTGTGGCAAATAGCTGATTTGAAACGACACCAGGCACAGGCATGGTTCCCGCCACAACCAGCACAATGGCTCTGAGGTAAATTTTTCCATGATCGCCCCACACCACCACCTGCTGTTTTGAGGTGGTCAACCTTGGCCTCATCGCCATCAGAAGAAGAATGTTCGTCCATCTCCCTGTGGTGAATAGGCACAGTCTTAGTAGATGATAATGCGGGCCCCGCTGCGGCTTGACCCCTTTCAATCTCGGCGGAGGACTCGTTGGACATCTCAGAGGCGTGAGCCTAATCCAACACTGCTTGCAGGTTGAGCTCAGAACGGGCCAGCGTACGGCGATGCAGCCTTGAATCGGTCACCCCACACACGAATTGCTGAAGTAGAGAGTCGTCTAAATTAGGAAATTCACAGTGCAGTGCTGCAGCCCCGAGGGCAGCCACATACTGATTCACCGATGTTGTGTCTGAACCAAGCAAACACAAGGTGTCAATCAACATCAACCGGATGCCAGGATTGGCTGATTCATGTAGGCATCACCAGGGGGAGATAATGTTCTGATTGGTTGCCGGTTTGACAGTGACCATATAAATAGATGTCAACCGGAGTTCATGGTTCTGTTTTTGTTACTGCATAGATAGTGTTCAAATAAAGTTGTTACTGTGACTGGATCGCCTCAGTATATTAATTTAATAAAAGTACATAATACTGGCGACGAGGAGTTGGCTAACGTCCATGCAGTGTTTCCTGTTCATAGAGAGTGATATCATACCACAGAATGTCTGCTATTCCGAGTTTCGCCCCCTTCTCCGCTCAAAAGGAGTCGTGGGAGGCTTTTCTGGAAAGGTTCGAATGCTTTTTGCTAGCACACGATTTTGCTGAGTGTCAGAAGATAGAAAAGGGGTTTTTTTCCTCAGTGCTTGTGGACCGGTGATGTTTAGCATGGCCAGGGCACTATCTGCTCCAATGCCTGTTAACACCGTTCCGTGGGATGTTCTAATGACTAATTTAAAACACCATTATTCCCCCACTCCATCTAAAATAGCAAGAAGACATGCTTTCAGGCAGTGTCTACAGTGGGGGGATGAATCAATCTGCCAATATATGGCCAAACTGAGACATGAGGTGATTCCTTGTAATTTTAAAGAACTGGATGATGCTCTTGTGGAGCAATTTGTTTGCGGAGTTAAGGATATTAGATTACAGCGCTGGCTCTTGGCTAAACCTGAATTAACATTACAAGCCGCTGTAGATGAGGCAAGAGCCGCGGAGCTGGCTG